>NC_133527.1:68915366-69515366 GCF_048544455.1 Silene latifolia | reverse complement strand
TAATTTCGTAGTTAACGATATAACAAGATAAAAAAACGATAAACAAAATAAAACGAAACGATAAAAAACAAACATAAAAAGAACGAAATAAAAGGGAGAAGAGGAGGATTTGATGCACCCTCAACCTACATGTATCGTTGACACCGTCTTGGGTCGTAATCGATCGTAGATTTTATCTCGAGAGGCCGTCGTCGACGAAGGAACAAAGCAATAACACGTTTTTTTGCAAAACTGGACAGCAACTTTCAAACTGCAGTTTCTCACTCGTTTCACGGTGAAAATTAGATTTAAAAGATGTTTTGAAAACTATAAATAGAGGAGAACAAAGATCTTAAAACAATCCCCGCTCGTTTTGAATTATTGGGTACGAAAAACGAGCACAAACAGAACTGGTCAGACAGGAAAAGCCGCGAAAACAGAGTGTATGTCACTCTGTTTTTCAAGGGGATTCGTGTACTCTCAAGGACAATTTGGCTCGTGAATCTTTGTCTAAGATGTAGATGGATGTTGTGTGGTTAATTAGGAACAAGAAACTCGAATTTTGATGGAGGTTTGAGGGTTGAACGAAGGGTTCCAAAGAGGACACACAAACTGATTCTCAGTTTTGTATGTCGGTTTTGTCGAGGGTTTTTGAGAGGCAATTATGGTTTGTTTCTGTAGTTTAAAGCTTTTAAGTGACGGTAGTATGTATGTAGAACTTAGAGTAATGAATGTATGGTGGAGAGGGGGTATTTATAGGGAGTTAAAGTAGGGTTTGATAGGGCAACAAGCAGTCGGGCTCCCTTTGCATAGCTGCTGTCCATCAGCTAATTCGTGGGGTTTTTAGGGTTTGTATGGGGGGTTTGCTTGGTGGTTAAGCTAAGGTGATATGGGTAGGATACTAGGGTATGGTGTAGGGTTAATGGTCACGGGTTTAGGTGGTGTTTGGAGCGGGTTTTGGACTCGGGTTTGAGCACGCAAAACAAGGGGGGGCTGCTTGTGTTATTTGCGGGCTATTTATGGAGTATTTGGGACGAGAATTGGATGGCTTTCGTGGTGCGTTTAGTGATGGGTTGTTGTGGGTAATGAGGAGCAAAAATTGGGTTGGTTGTGGCGGGTTTGGGTCAAGCTTTGAAGCACGCAAAACGGGTTGAAGGAGGGGAAGAGCTAACGCGGGTTGGGGTGTTTGTATGGGCTGTTTTTGGACGGGGATTGGATGGGTTAAACAAAGGGTTCGGGATAGTCTTTGGCTAAGAATCGAACACAGGTTATGGGAGAGGAGGTTGGGTCAAAAGTGCATCGAAAATCGAGCCCAAATCAAGTAGAAAACGAGCTCAAAATCGCGTATAAAATCGTCGTAAAAAACGAGTTCTTCAAATACGATTTATAAAACGATTTAAATTGATTTTTTCAAATAAAATAACTAAAGAATGATTTTTCAAATCAAAAAATATATTTTATTTTCAATAAAATAAATTTAAGAAAATAAATTCAAATTAAAACAATAAAATGAATTCACTTTAAAAAAACATTTAATTTAAATATCATTTAAATTAGTAAAATACTTCGTCGACAACGCTCATTCTACATCGTAAAACGAGCCCAAATAATGACAATGACAACTAAAGAATACATGTGTCCTATCATCATCGGGTGTTTATCGGGTTCTCTATAAATTCCAATATCGACGGATACGGGTATCTACAGAGCCCCCAGTTTGACTGAGGCTTGGACAAGGCGAAAGTCAAAGTATACCCCAGGTCCCTCTCGACCTGAGGATTCTGCGGGTCGTTTATAGTCCATTAGACTTGCGTATATAAGCTCGCCAGCCATAAGAAGAGATCATACCTGAAACTTCGCTGGGGATTGACTCATGCTTTTTTTTGTCAAATTACCGTTGTTGGTCGTCGACCCATAAAGTTGCATATATGATGGATTGAGCCTTATCCTTAGGCGCCTACGTATCCGTTTCTGACGGAATCAAACCCGCGTCGTAGTTCGGCAACTGCGACACTTGCCCAAAGTTTATCATCTGCTGGCATTTGTCCGAAATTCATCATCTGTTGACACTTGCCCAAAGCTTATCATCTGCTGGCAGGTGCCTAAATGGGACGGGACTTTCCAAGGAGGTTGCCGCCGCTTTCATCATTTGCTTTCAGCTACGGAATTCTTCCATTTCATACTCTTGTATCGAATTGAATTCTTGGTGGATGTCATCCTTTACATCTTGATAATGGTCTCTCGAAGCCAACGGCCGAGCCCCTGATTTGCAATGGCTCTAAAGTCGAAGACTTTAGAGCCCCCAGTTGAAGCATATCCTGCTATATTTGAAACACAAAAACGTACTAGCAATAATCATCACATAAGCACATTTGGATCATCGATCTTAAAATTGGATTATTTGAAAGATTGGGTCATCGACCCGAAAATTTAATTTGAAAATTTTGAATAATTGGGCCATCGACCCGAAGTTTAAATTTAACATCACTTGGTATGTTGGGCCATCGACCCTTCAAAAATTGAATTTAAAATTTGAATTTCGAAAGATTGGGGTCATCGATCCGAAAAGATTCCACTACTTGGATCATCTATCCATAATTCGCAAAATTTTTTTGGAATTTTGAAATTTTGAAATTTTTTGAAATCGAACCTTGATGGGTGAGCATGAAATACGACTCAGACACTCCGTATGACCCGTAAACAACGTGGGCGTAGCCCGCTACCGTAAAACAAAAAAGGAAAATAAAACCCTAAGTGTGCACGGGTTTTAATTCAATTATGGACTTGTTGGGGGTAAAAATGTAAATTGGCCGTTCCGGCGCCAAAAGATGGCAAATGGGAATCACAAGGTTGTCGGACTTGGGACGGAGATATCGTATGGCTTGGCCGCGCTCCCGAGGGCACACGGGAATCAAGATCACTTGGCATTGATAAGGTGGATTAAACTCACGGAGCACCAACGTTGGCTTCGCCCGACACTAAACACAGACTGATCTTATGAAAGCACTTAGACATCACACATCACTATTGTTGGGAACATCCTGTCACTGTTCTCCTCGCCTCCTTTCTTTTCAGCGAGTTTTCATCATTTCTTGCCACCGCCTTCTTTCTTTTCAGAGGGCTTTTACTAATTTTCTTCCACGCCTTCTTTCTTTTCAGCGGGTTTTTCATATTTTCTGTTCCCAGCAAAAACCCACATCTATGTGACTCAGCATCTTTGCCTAAACCGTTAAATAAAGCTCATTCTGAGACTTGATACTATTCATCCGAACCTATATCCTTATCCTAGCCTACATCGAGTGCTAAGACTGACTCAAACAAAGGTGGCTTCATTTGGACTTGGTTAAGACCCGTAAGAAACCGACAAGATGACAACTTGGATGATGGGTGGATTGAATCCCTTATTTCAAGGATCGCCACGTATTCGCGTGGAGCGAAATCAAATCCGACGTAGTTCGATCAAGGTGCATAAACTTGGCATATTGATTGTGTGTACACACTCGAAGGTTTCACCTAAGGTATCATGTCGTATCCCATTCTAGCCTGTAAGGTACCGTTAAATCCCGTGTCTGGGGTTAGGTGTAAAAGGCTTGGATCTTTTGGGATGTGGAGCTTGGTAATAGCAAGTTGGAATGGTTAACCATCATTCTGAAGGTTTGTTTTGTGGTGCTAAGGCCAAGGGCTATGGCTGCTGATGTGGTTGGAATGGGTGTCTCGGGTTTGATGAACCACGAGTGCAAACGGGTTGAAAAATGATGTGGGTTCAAATTTCCATGTCTGGACCCTAAAGGCTAGGTATAACAACACAAGCGGAATGATTCTCAAAATTCCCGACTATCCCCAGAATCGTCTCAGGAAGGACTTAGGGGTAAAGAGGTTACTACTTAAGCTTTTGGGCTTCGCCCATTGAACTTTAACTATGGGTACTTGACTTGACTTATGGCTTCCGTAACTTCGACATTCAACCAAAAAGCATTCCGCAATAACTTCAACATATTTTTTCTTTTTTTCTTTTTCTTTCATCTTTTTTTTTTTCATTTTTCATTTTTTCATTTTTTTTCATTTTTCCAATTTTTCTCTTTTTCTCAATTTTTCATTTTTTTTCATCTTTTTTTCTCTTTGAAAATGATCTTCTATTCATTCTCTTAGTCATAAATGGATACACCTTGAAAACTGGGCTTCGCCAACTAATTTGGGTAAGAACTAACAATTCCTTGTTAGAACGGGTTGATATATTCTCTCTTCGAGAGGGGATGATTCTGTGGGAAAAAGGCTTGCCTTCCGTCATCGATATGGAAAACAAGGAGCTAGTCCGGGTTCGTCCTAGAATCATCTAAAAGCCTGTCATAAGCCTGGTTTTGATGGAGGTTTTCTAACGCCAGACATGGAATAGGTAAAGGAATCAAACACGGGATCTTAGTGTACCTTAGATTTTTGAAACGGGACATATTTCTACCCCAGGGATGCCTTTGAGTGTGTTGTGCATTTTATCATGTTTTCAGAATGATTGAGGATTGAAAACAAGACATATTGGGAAACGAAACTGCAACCTTTTATTGGAATGGCAAAAGCTTAACAGACTCGAAAGAACGATTCCTAGGACACACCCTAGGTCATCGCGGAACAAACGACTCAACTTCAAGAAAAGAAAGTCCTAGACTCGACTCGACTAAGATAAGAAAACAGATCCGACTCATAATTTTCAAATCTAGTTTTGAGCTTTCCCTTGTTCAGTTGTCAACTTAGATGCTCGGCTCTTGTCCTTGATCCCTGTGATGGTTTGCCTCCATCCCGAGGTAGTCCTCTGAGGATCTACGCCAGTGATGTAGGTTGGTGAATCGAATTGTCCTTTATTAACTTTGTTAATGAGAGGAGTACATTCTAGAGCAAGACTCCCGACTTGAATTTCATTCTTCGGGTTTGGCAAGAATTCAAAGCAATCCACAAATATTTTCATGATAAACACCCCTTTTAAGTGACATGGGCGGATAAGATGGGAATAATCGACATTGTCTTCGACAGAAACAAAATTGGCGTGATCGCTAAATGGATTGGTGATGTTATTGGGTTTAACAGTTGGGATTGGGAGTGTTCCATTCTCAATCATGTCTTGGATTTCGTGCTTCAGTCGATAGCACCTTTCAGTATCATGGCCTTTCCCTTGATGAAAGGCACAGTAGGCATTTGGTTTATACCATTTACCTTGTTGATCAGCGGGAGGGTCCGGAGTCGGACCAATAGGCTTCAGCTTTCCTTGGGCTATGAGCCTTTGGAGAGCGTATGTATAAGTGCATCCGATATCGGTGAATGCCCTTGGGGTTTGGCGCTGCGACTTCTTCGTTGCCCTTCTAAGAGATTGATGGCTTTATCAATATGGGTCGTTGCTGGGGCTTTTGTCTTAGATGACGAGGCCCCTTGGTATCCTTTTGGCCTTTCAGCCTCTGCCCTTATGACATCATCTTCTGCCTTTATCCCGATTCTTATCAATTCTTTAAAAGAGCCAAAATTCTGGTATTTCAGAGCATTACGATAAACAGGTCGTAGATTCTTTACGAACTTATCTACCATTTCAACTTCGTCAGGCTTCTTGGCTAATTTCACGCTTTCAACGCTCCATCTTGCAAGGAATTCAGTAAAGCTTTCTTTTTCTTTCTGTGTCATCACCTCCAATGTTCTTATGTTGGTTTGAATCTCGACATTGTCAGCATAGTGCTTACAGAACTCCACCGTAATATCTTCGAAAGTGGGGAAGTTCTTAAGGTCCAGATTGTAGAACCACGCCTTCGGGTGTTTATCCAGAGATTGGGCGAAAATTTCAGAGAGCATGTCAGCAGGTACTCCCTTCAGTACTAAGTACCCCTTATAGGCCTTAACATGGTGGACTGGATCTTATGTGCCCTTAAACATTGGGATATCAGTGAGTACCATGTTTATGGGCAACTTATCCTGAACTGGGGCATAGGCCCTAGCATTTTCGTAGTGGATGTTCTTCCCCTGGGAGAGCTTCAGACGGTCTTCAATGAATTTGAACCGTTTCTCCCGGATCGATCGAGGTGGGGTAGATGAAGAGGAATCTTCACCCAGCTTAGATTCGATTGCATCCATTCTGGTCATCATGAGGTTCACGGACTCAGTGAGTTTGTTAACAGCATCTTCCATTGCTTGACGTCGGGTTTTTGGCGGCCTTTCTACAAGAAAACCCCGAACCGAGTCAATATTTAAAAGTAAGAGCCCCTGCACACTTAAGGACATGACACCAACTTGACTCAAGTCAAGACTCGACTTAAGACTGATTAACCAAAAGGTTCGACTCACGGTTGGATTTAGACCTCGATTCATTTTAGACTCGACAAGACGACATGACTCAAGTTGTCATAGCTCGAGTCTAAACTGGACTCGGTGTGACTAAACCCCTGATTGGACTAACATAGCCCATAGGTTTAAGTGAAACGCCCTAAATGGCCTAGCTTGGACGTTTCTGTGGACTATCCTAGACCAATTGGTCGACCCACATGACTCGAAGCCCAAGAGGTGAGCTTGGGTGACCCAACGAGGTCGTGTTCTAGACTCTCGGGGCAAAACACGCCTAGCCTAACACGGCCAGGACCCAGACACGACTCGACGCATTTCATGCTTGGTTAAGGTTCGAGAAATATTTTGGATTGAATTTGAAAAAAAACTAATAATCGATTTGAAAATGAGATTTAAAATGGGCAGCATGCCGGCTATAAAAGCTTATTTAGGGCCGAAAAATCTAGTCCTACTAGGGTAGCATTCCGCGTTTTTAAAACCATGCTATTTTGAAAGTAAGTTGTTCAAAAGTTCGGTTTTGAAATCGATACGGAAAATTTGAAAAGACTCGGGAAATTCATTTCGCACATTGTCATTCTCATATTATAAGGATGTATGCTCCTAGACATCTCTAAGTCTCGGCAAGTATTCTACAAGAAGGTCTATGCCCTCCATCCTTTTTGGGTCTTATAGAGCAAGGGCCTTTAGGTAGAGTACCTAGAAGAGCATCCCCACCATCAAGAACCACGACGAGGCGGAGCGGAAGCAAGCAATGTGCGAGTTCCTGGCATAGTGGGACGTCGCCCCCCACGCATCCCAAAGAAACGCTGGGACGGCCCGGGAAAGTCCTTAAGGGTTTATGCATGAATCGTAGCACTATGAGTAATGTTTTACTTTCCAATACTTTCTTTTCAAGTTTCACCTCGGAGGAAAAGACCCTAGAAACAAAGTGTAACTAGTCCTCTTTTCCCCAGCAGAGTCGCCAAACTGTGGACAACGCCCGCGGGAACTGCGTCCGCGGGATCCACACTAGGCATAATCAACTCGAGGTTCTTTCGAATCGAATTAAGACAAATTAGAGTCGCCACCAAGTTTTATGAGAACTTGGAACCGTTCAAGTCAACTTTACACCTTTCATCGAAAAGCATAAAGCCAATCGACTACGAGTGATTAAAGATAAAGACTTGTACCCTATATCACTCGATTTGAATGACTCTCGTAATCCAATGATATTTAGACGGATCCACAAACCATAGATCTTGAGTAAGGGGTGAGGGTACGCGTTAGGAAGCCCATAAGGACACCTAACCCCGCCCGTCAATAACGGCCTCTACTAAGTCAAGTATCGGATTTCAAACAAGGTCGTAGCTACTACGATATATGATATGCAAACATCGTTTTAAAACCCTAACATGTGAGGTTTCTATGTCGATTTAGATGCAACTAAACTCACTTTGTCAAAGTTGTAATTTAGCATGTGGGTTGATTGATCTAACAACATACAAAACAGAGCAAACAAGGCTTAAGGGGAATGGGGGAGCCGTTGGGATCTACCCTATTACAACCCAGGCATTTCATGCCGACACAACGAGAAATTAGAGATACAACTCGATCTAAATACAATTGCTATGTACGACACCATACATGACACATGGCCATTCGGCCTAGGAAAACGTGCACAAAGGGGTGGCCCACGGTTTACATGACTCACGGCCTTGGGTCACTCCTCGTAATGCGTGCTTTCGCTTAATCTTATCGAATTAGACATTAGGTCACACCAAAGCATGCATTAGCATAAATCGGGCCATGTCGCTTTAAACAACATGCGATTTACTACGCTCTTACATGAATTGGAGCACAACCATCTAACCAAACAAGACTAAGGTTTTTTAGAAATCATTTGACTCGATAGCGGAAACCTAATTACAAACAAATTACAAAACACGACTCGATAAACAAAAATAATTACAAGATACGAAATAATGAGATAAAGATAAAAAAGCGAGAAAAGGACTACAAAAACACGGCCAAACACGACCTACATATCCTAGCCTACCCTAATCCTTAGGTTAGATTCATTAGGTTAGATATATTTGCAAAGCGATACGGGATGTACATTAGAAAACGATTATAAAAGAGGTCAGAAGGCTTCGCCTAAAACCGAGTGCTCTACACGGCCTAAAGGGTCTAATTAGGTCAAGTTCGCTAATTAAATTAACTCGTCGAGTGTTAATAAGAAGGTGCTAATCACGCACTCTTATACTAGCGAGAAATCATGTGAAAAGAGAGATGCATTCAATTTTTTTTTTTTTTTTTTTTTTTTTTTTTTTTTTTTTTTTTGGTAGAATGTAAGAATTCTATTAATAATAATGAGCTATTACACACTAGTTTATCAACTCAACAACAATTTTAAGAGTGCACATTGCATCTCTTCACCACAATTTCTGACTCCAAAAAACTCAACTACTTAGAGAAGTCCATATCAATTTCTTCCTAGATTTGTTCTTGCTCCCAATGCGAGCCATAACCTCATGTTTATGTGGGTTAATATCCGTATACTACCCCTTAAATTGCAGGACTATAACGTAAAATTTAACATGCGAGTATTGTCATAAAACATAAATACAAAACATAGAAACGATAAGGAATTAGAATCAACCTCGGGTCCTTATAGTGCGGCGTAAAGACAGAAATCAAGCAAGATTCCCTCCTAATTGTTGCACCCAAGACTTTGTCCGAGATATGCCCTTGTGCTAGAACAGTGTTCTCCGATTGCCTTGCAATATAGGGAGAACTGTTGTGAGTTTTGTCGAGATGTGAGATCTCGGTTTCTACAGAGAAGAATACTCTTTCGAAACCCTAATTTTCTCTCAAATGATGATTAGGTTTAACAGAAGGAGGAGGTCTCCTTTTGTTCTCCTATTCGGCCGAGAACCGTGACCCCCACAGGGAAGTGGGCTTCCACTTCCTCTTGGTTTTAACTCGAGGTCCGGTTCGTTAATTACTAAAATGTATATGACGGGTTTGTATTATAAACTGTTATCGGTTATCGGAAATTAAGGCATCAGCTAATAATACGGGTTAGCTGAATTATTAATACGTGTCCGACAAAACAGTATTGTATAATTATTTTAATATACATTTAATTAAATATAAATCACGTATATTTAATTTCACGAATTAACTGGTTAATTCGCCTTAGCCCATGATATTTAATCCGTATTAAATATAATATCTCAACATCACGTATTTGACTAATTACTTAGTCAAATAACTCGGACTAACTGGTTAGTCAATTTTGGCATCTACATGACAGTATTTTCATACCGTCACATCTCTCGAACGTATCCTATAGGTGTGACTTTTAGGGACCAGTTGATCACCGCCATCTGTATGACAATAACGTCAAACTTATCTAGCAAGCCAACCGTTATTGATAAACGTGGATCAACTGATAATAATACCAAAATATGCCCTTTGATCCTTTTAGAGGTTTATAAGTCCTTGCACTAACTGTTAAGGACACCAACCCCAACAAGCTCCCACTTGTCCGTACAAGTGTATGTGCAATGACGTTATCCGCACTAACTGGAGGACACAAGCTCCAACAAACTCCCACTTGTCCGAACAAGTGTAGGTGCGATAACCGATTCTCATATTCATTTAAAATCTCTCCCACTCAATGTAAAACAATTTGCAGATCTGGATCCACAAAGGTCGTATTTTACAATCGATCTGTATCTAGAGTGGTTTCCCCGACTAGAGAGTAACTTAACTGATAAAACGAATCCGTATCCGAGCATGGCCATGCATTTCGATTCTGACTCCTCGAGTGGCCCCGAGAAATATCGAGTACCGATAAAGGCTGAATATTTCCTTCAACTCGACTCCTTCCGATCTAAGCACAACATGAAATGACCCAGAAAAAATCTACTTGGCCCCCTGTTACGGATGACCGTGAGAAAGAAACCAAAGTCACCCAAAATCTGCCGTAGTCTCAAGAGACAGTCGATAGTCTAAGAATCGACTCTTAGGATCACCATGGAAGTCCTATCCACGACCGGGCAACGAATGTTATAAAACATTTAGGACTCCACGTCGATGTCACAATTGTGTCCTACGAAATATCCGTATAAATCGCCTCGTGATTGGTCATCAACTTTGTTGACTTATGGTTCGTTGAACCCACCATCAACCAACGTCACAGAATAATTGCCAGAGTTATCAGCTCATGTGGGCAATTAAGGACTAACAAGATATGATGTTTGTTCAGTTCACTTTGTGGTGTTCAAAATTGTCGTACAATTCCACATGAAAAACAAAATATATATATAAAATATCAAAACGATGATGTCGTATAGAGTACAAAGGAGAATGAATCTGATCCATAAAAGAGTACTACAACTCAGGAACACGTTTGATTCCCATGGAATTTACGTGCCCTTCATGCTTATCTTGTCGTAATGCTTTAGTGAGAGGATCTGCTATGTTATCATCTGTAGCAATCTTTTCTATCACTACTATCTTTTGCTCCACGTAATCCCGGATTAGATGAGCTTTCCGTTGTACATGTCTAGACTTGTTGCTAGACTTTGGCTCCTTAGCTTGGAAGATGGCACCACTATTGTCGCAATAGATGGTGATCGGGTCATTCGAACTAGGCACTACAGATAGTCCATGTAAGAATTGACGCATCCATATCGCTTCCTTTGTTGCTTCAGACGCGGCATAGTACTCGGACTCGTCGTAGAATCTCTTTGTAACAGTTTGTTTCGAACTCTTCCGGTGATCGCAGCGCCATTAAGAGTAAAAACGAATCCTGACTGAGATTTCGAGTCATCACGATCCGTTTGGAAGCTAGCATCTGCGTAACCGGTTGCGCATAGCTTTTGTTCGCCTCCATAAGTCAAAGCCCAATCTTTAGTCCTCCGTAGGTACTTAAGAATGTTCTTGACAGCCAGCCAATGTGGTTCACCTGGTTCTTTGTTGGAATCGACTTGTCATACTCAATGCATATGCCACGTCCGGACGTGTGCATATCATGGCATACATGATTGATCCTATAGCCGAAGCATAAGGAATCCGTGTCATGCGCTCTTTCTCTTCCGGTGTCTCTGGTGCCTGAGACTTGCTCAAATGCACCCCTGGAGACATAGGAAGGAACCCTTTCTTGGAGTTAGTCATGCTGAATCTCTCTAGGACTTTGTCTATGTAAGACTCCTGACTGAGAGATAACATCCGTCGTGATCTATCTCGATAGATACGGATGCCAAGAATTCTTTGTGCCTCTCCCAGATCTTTCATCTGGAAATGGTTCTTCAACCATACTTTCACCGAAGTTAAGAGAGGTATGTCATTCCCAATCAGGAGTATGTCGTCAACATACAATATTAGGAAGACAATCTTGCTCCCACTCGACTTGATATATAGACATGGTTCCTCGACCGATCGAGTAAATCCATTTTCTTTTATCACTTGGTCGAAGCGATGATTCCAACTCCTTGATGCTTGCTTAAGTCCATAAATGGAACGCTTAAGCTTGCACACTTTTTCTTAGGATGTACTTGGATCGATGAAACCTTCGGGTTGTACCATGTACAACTCTTCCTCCAAAAAGCCGTTTAAGAAGGCGGTTTTCACATCCATTTGCCAAATTTCATAGTCATGAAAAGCGGCGATCGCTAAGATAATCCGAATGGAACGCAGCATGACTACGGGTGCAAAAATCTCATCGTAGTGCAAACCTGGCACTTGGGTGAAACCTTTAGCAACTAGTCGTGCTTTGTAGATATCTTGTTGACCTTCCACAGAATGCTTTATCTTGTAAAGCCATTTGCATTGAAGGGGACGAACCTTAGCGGGTAAGTCAACAAGATCCCACACGTTGTTCTCATACATGGAGTCCATCTCGGATTGCATGGCCTCAAGCCATAGCTTTGAGTCGAACTGGTCATGGCACCTTTATATGTTGCGGGTTCACTACTCGTTAAGAGTAGAACGTCATCTATGTCATGTTCCTCGACCATACCGATGTCGTCCAGGAGGAATAGAGACTCTTCCCGACCTCCTAGGTTCCTCGGGAATATTCACCGCAGCCGGGATTGTAGGAATTGGTTCCTCCAATAGTTGCTCGGTATTTGGTTCTGGAATCTCCGACAGGTCGAAGGTTCTATCACTCTTTGCATTCTCGAGAAATTCCTTCTCTAAGAATGTCGCACTAGCCGCAACAAAAACGCGTTGTTCGGTTGGCGAATAGAAGTAATGACCACGTGTTCCTTTAGGATAACCTATAAAGTATGTCTTGACCGATCGCGGGCCGAGCTTATCTTCGTGTCTCCACTTGACATAAGCCTCGCAGCCCCAAACCCGTATAAAGGACAAGTTAGGGACCGTTCCCTTCCATAGTTCATATGGAGTCTTGTCAACAGATTTAGACGGACTTGATTTAAGTATTAGAGCGGTGACATAAGAGCATAACCCCATAATGAATCAGGTAAAACCGTGTGACTCATCATGGATCGAACCATATCAAGTAGTGTTCGATTTCTCCGTTCGGACACACCATTCAACCGAGGTGTTCCGGTGGAGTTAAGCGTAGGGCAATCCCACAGTCCTTCAGGTGTTGATCAAACTCGTGAGAAAGATACTCGCCACCACGATCCGAACGCAGTGTTATTATCTTTCTACCCAACGGGTTCGCACCCTATTTTGGTATTCCTTGAATTTCTCAAAGGATTCACTTTTGTGCTTCATTAAATAGACATAGCCATATCTACTCAAATCGTCCGTGAAAGTGATGAAATACCTATAGCCTTCTCGTGCGGTGATTGACATAGGACCACATACATCCGTGTGTATGAGCCCTAATAGGTCAGCAGCGCGCATTCCAACACCTTTGAAGGAAATCCGAGTCATCTTACCGATGAGACATGATTCACACGTGCCAAATGATTGAAAATCAAAGGCCGAGATAGCTCCATGTTTGATGAGCTGTTTTACGCGTTTCTCATTAATGTGTCCCATACGGCAGTGCCATAGATACGTTTGATCTTTGTCACCAACCTTTAACTTTTTATTCATTACGTGTAATATTTCGTTGGTCTGATCTAAAACATAAATTCCATTCATGGAGACTGCCTTGCCATAAATCATATTGTGTAATGAGAAAATGCAAGAATTATTCTCTATTACAAATGAAAAACCAAGTTTATCAAGCGCAGAAACAGAAATAATGTTTTTAGAAAGACTGGGTACATAATAGCAATCATATAATGATAACTCAAATCCGCTTAGGAAGTGGATCACATATGTTCCCTTGGAGATGGCAGCTACTCTTGCTCCATTCCCAACACGCAGGTCCACCTCACCCTTTACGAGGGGTTCGATGTTTTGAGCCCCCGCACATGATTACACGAGATGAGAACCACAACCAAGTATCAAGTACCCAAGTTCCGTAACTTGCGTGGTTAATCTCAATCATATGAATAAAAGTAGAAGAGAGAGAAGACATACCAACAGGTTTAACACGACCTGCCTTTAAGTCCTCATGATAAACAGGACATGTGCGTCTCCAATGCCCAGTCTTGTGGCAATGATGGCATTCCATGTTTTCACTCTTGCTCTTTGTCATGCCTGATGAGTTACTCGACTCACCAGGACCACTCTTACCTGAACCCGACTTCTTGAACTTCGCCTTACCCTCGTTAGGTTTTTGCCGGAGCTTTGCCCTTACCTTTCCCTTTGTTTGACACAACGAGAATATCTGTTTGAGCTCCCACTGCACTTCATGTCCTTCTCGGTACATGTACGAGGAGGAGTGCGATTCATGGGGAGTTTTCTTCAAATCATTCATATAGTAATTCGCTCGAAATTGCGAATAACCATCGTGGAGTGAGTGAAGAATACGGTCGATAACAATATTCTCGCTGATGTTCTGATTAAAGGTCTCAGTTTCTCGACATTCTCAATCATGCTGAGAATGTGTGGGCTAACCGGTTGGCCCTTTCGGAGTCTCGCATCAAAGAAGCGAGTGGTATGCTCATAGGTCACGATTCTCGGTGCTTTCGAGAATTCCTTAGTGAGCGTGGTGAAAATCTTGTTTGCACCTTGGGCTATGAAGCGTTTCGGCAAATTGGGTTCCATTGCAAAAATGAGCACGTTTTTAATCGCACCCGCTTCCATGACGAAATCGTTATAAGTAGCGATCTCGTTAGCTCCGGCCGTGGGAACCGGGTGTGGCGGCATGGGCTCAAGTAGATATTTGAGCTTTCCGTCGGCAGCGGCAGCATTCCGTAATGCCGCCTCCCGGTCCGCGAAGTTTGATCCATCATTCTTGATCGAGTAGACCGATTCATCCGATTCATGAAGATCCTAAGCCAGGACTCACGGTCCAATGTGGCACTTGGCATTGGGTTATCACTTGAACCAGACCATTTGATGTTAAGCGATTTAAAACGTGATCTACACTGAAAAAGAAAGAAAAACAAAACGAAATAAGCAACTCATCGAGGTGATTTAAGTCTATTTTAAAATTCATTTTAAACATGTAGACTCTTGCACTTTGTATAATTGATCTCCCTCAAGAATGATACAAGTGATCCCAAGACTCAATTTCAGTAAATTGATAAGCCAACTGTTTAGCTAATTCTTCCGGAAGAACTCTTGGTCGATAGATTTCCGTAAATCCTATCTATAGTCCACCATGATCACAGGATCGTACGAGTGACCATAGTGTTGAGATAAAATAGGTCAATCAGTTCCAACTTACCCGACGTAGAAGGGGTCATAGTATGCCTACCGACGAAGAAGGGACTCATTGGAGTTTGACCTATAAAGACTGTTCTCAATTTTGGTTTATACGAGGAAGATCCCATCAACTAAATTATAATTCATTTTTAAGTGAACGAATAACTAGCGTCTGTCGTGAATGAATTAATTTAGATGATGGCTTAAAACGTGTGACATGAGAATGTCAATGAAAACTAACTCGTGACCTCTATATGTGTCAGTTTTCATGCAATAAATTAGGTGGTTTGGTTTTTAGGCGGAATATGATGCAAATTATCGTTGCGAAAATAAATAAAGGAATGCAAAAACGTAAATAAAATTTTCCTAGTGTGGCCTATCCTAGTATAAGAACATAATACAACTTTGGAATCCACCGTTGGACCCGAAAAGCTTGTCTTGATGTTCCATCTTGATCCAAGTAGCGGGAGTGAGCATCCGGTCTCCATCTTTAGTCTTCTCAAAAATTACAATTAAAATTACAAAATATAAACCTATTTACATTCTAATTAAAACTGTAATTACAAGTGAAAAAACAAAAACGGAGATACAAGATCTCAAAATACAACCAAGACCGTGTTCCATCATTACGGTAACACGTTCTACTAAGGCCACACTAAGTTACAATCGCTTGTAAAATTAAATACGTAATTAAAAGGCATTCACGGCATTCATAAATTAACGATAAATAAAAATGCATCAACTAAAACAAATTCATTCGTGACATAATTCTGTAATTATGTTAAATTTATCCAAACCACCTTTTAATGATTAAAATTCGTGTGATAAAACCGCTTCTATCATTTAATTTTAATCCATTATAATCCGTTACTTTAAATACAATTTAAAATAACTTAAAGGTACGTGTGTGAACCGTTTCACAATCATAGCGAGTGTACTATATTCGGATATAGTACATATTTAAGCCAAAAGAAAATTTAAATCAAAAGAAACAAATTTTCAAAGCTGTTAAAGACGAAATCCCTCGATCCAGGAACATAAGTGCTCGATCGAGGGACAGGGGAGCTCGATCGACTGAACTGCAAGTCGATCGAGAGGTATGCTAATCAGGAGGTGCTCGATCGACTAAACTGGAGGTCGATCGAGTACCTATATCAGCAAAACTACTCGATCGAGTACGAGGACAACTCGATCGAGCAGCAGGGTTTAGAAAAGGGGTCGATCGAGTACAACAGGGACTCGATCGAGAAAAGGTTTATGACACAGGGTCGATCGAGTACAACAGGGACTCGATCGAGCAAAAACAAGCAGAAAAAACACTCGATCGATTGAAACTTTATTCGATCAAGTACAAAAATTTCTGAAAAATCCCAAACCCTCGTGAAAACTGATTTTCGAGACAAAATCAATTGAAATTTCGATCAAAACGCATCAAAACAAATTTGATAATTGATAAAACATGACATATTGTTATAATCTCTGTATAAAACAACAACATGCATAAAACCAAATCGAGAAAGATGATAAAACCGTGTAATACATGACACGGTTTCAACAAAAACAAAACGAAAAAGATGAAATTGCCGTGTAATACATGACACGGTTTCAAACAAATTCTGCCGTGTATACTGGGCACGGGTTTTCAAGCACAAAAACATCGTTTCAAAAATCGTTTTATGAAAAACACATATAAAAATTTACGTGGCCTCGCTCTGATACCACTTGTGGGTTAATATCCGTATACTACCCCTTAAATTGCAGGACTATAACGTAAAATTTAACATGCGAGTATTGTCATAAAACATAAATACAAAACATAGAAACGATAAGGAATTAGAATCAACCTCGGGTCCTTATAGTGCGGCGTAAAGACAGAAATCAAGCAAGATTCCCTCCTAATTGTTGCACCCAAGACTTTGTCCGAGATATGCCCTTGTGCTAGAACAGTGTTCTCCGATTGCCTTGCAATATAGGGAGAACTGTTGTGAGTTTTGTCGAGATGTGAGATCTCGGTTTCTACAGAGAAGAATACTCTTTCGAAACCCTAATTTTCTCTCAAATGATGATTAGGTTTAACAGAAGGAGGAGGTCTCCTTTTGTTCTCCTATTCGGCCGAGAACCGTGACCCCCACAGGGAAGTGGGCTTCCACTTCCTCTTGGTTTTAACTCGAGGTCCGGTTCGTTAATTACTAAAATGTATATGACGGGTTTGTATTATAAATCGTTATCGGTTATCGGAAATTAAGGCATCGCTAATAATACGGGTTAGTGAATTATTAATACGTGTCCGACAAAAACAGTATTGTATAATTATTTTAATATACATTTAATTAAATATAAATCACGTATATTTAATTTCACGAATTAACTGGTTAATTCGCCTTAGCCCATGATATTTAATCCGTATTAAATATAATATCTCAACATCACGTATTTGACTAATTACTTAGTCAAATAACTCGGACTAACTGGTTAGTCAATTTTGGCATCTACATGACAGTATTTTCATACCGTCACATCTCTCGAACGTATCCTATAGGTGTGACTTTTAGGGACCAGTTGATCACCGCCATCTGTATGACAATAACGTCAAACTTATCTAGCAAGCCAACCGTTATTGATAAACGTGGATCAACTGATAATAATACCAAAGTATGCCCTTTGATCCTTTTAGAGGTTTATAAGTCCTTGCACTAACTGTTAAGGACACCAACCCCAACAAGCTCCCACTTGTCCGTACAAGTGTATGTGCAATGACGTTATCCGCACTAACTGGAGGACACAAGCTCCAACAGTTTAATCCGAGTTCCAACCACCTCTGGTCGCCATATCACCTGTTGAAATCTACAGTGATTACGTGCCCACCAGATATGATACACCAAAGCCATCACTACCAAGGAGGTGAATACCCCCTTACTCTTGTCATGAGCCTGCCACCAGCTCACCACTTGCCTCTCAGGAATTGCCAGGTTACTCCATTCTTGTACCTGCTGCAAGCATTTTCTACTGTAAGGACAATGAAAGAATAGATGATCATGACTTTCATCCTCCTCACCACACAGAGCACACTCTGTATCATTGCTGTGAAACAACCTTTGAACCCTGTCCTTGGTTAGAAGCCTCTGCTGAACATACAGCCAACTAATAAATTGATGCTTAGGGATACCTGCAGTGATCCAGACATGCTTATACCAGGGAACATTACTAGCTTCAGTACCTAGCCATTTATAACCACTAGAAATCGAGTAAGGAGCATCTTTTTCTAACCAGTCATGCTGTATATAACCAGAAATAAGAAGGTCCTTAACTCTGCAAATTCTTTTCCAAGCCCAGCTGCTACTTTGAGGAGGTTTATAATCAGTCCAGGACACACTTTTTAAGTAGGTACAATGCACCCACTTTACCCATAGGTGATCTTTTTTATCCATCACCCACCAGACATACTTTCCTACTGCAGCCACATTCCACCTTCTGATATCACACACTCCTAACCCCCCTTGTTCTTTTGGCAAACAGACTTGCTTCCAAGACACAAGAGCATTAGAGTGTGAATGAGCATCCCCCTTCCATAAGAAACTCCTACAAGTACTCTCTATCTTGGCCATAATACTAGATGGAATGATGTATATCCTTGCCCAGTAGCTATGGAGAGTACCAAGCACACTGTTAATCAACACAAGCCTACCTGCATATGATAATTTCTTAGCCCCCAATGCTCTAATTCTATCCACAATCCTATCCACCAAAATGTTACAATCAAGAGTAGATAATTTCTTAGCTGAAATAGGCACCCCAAGGTATTTGAAAGGTAATTTACCTATCTTTAAACCAGTAACACTAGCAAATTTCTCCAGCAAACCACTCTCCAACCCATTGCCATACACATTTGATTTCATTTTGTTCATATGTAAACCTGAAGCTGCAGTAAAAGTAGAAATGGCTCTCATCACAGCTATCATGGAATCCCAATCCCCTCTACAAAATACTAAGAGATCATCCGCAAAGCAAAGGTGAGTAAGGTTCAGCTTCCTACAAAGAGGCGAGATGCATTCAATTAGATTAAAGAATTGTTAACCGATTTTAATGCTTGTGTCGAAGCCACCTAACATGTCTAATTAGGTTATTTAATTGATCTAATGTCGTCTAAATAAGTCATATGTTAACAATAAGAGGTCGAACTAACATGCAACGGGTCCTAGGGTAGGTCGAATTGAACGAAGAAAACGAGGGGTCAAAAGCGAGGAACGAAGTTAGAATTCGTTTTATTAATGCCCTACCTTGAACACGAGGATATGTAAATGAGACGGGAGATACGACCGACCGATGTGGCGGATTTCTTTCCCATCTCAAGTCAACGCGGGTGTTCATGGTGGTACTTTAACTCATACTCGGACTAAACTAATTTCGTAGTTAACGATATCAAACGATAAAAAAACGATAAACAAAATAAAAAGAAACGATAAAAAACAAACATAAAAAGAACGAAATAAAAGGGAGAAGAGGAGGATTTGATGCACCCTCAACCTACATGTATCGTTGACACCGTCTTGGGTCGTAATCGATCGTAGATTTTATCTCGAGAGGCCGTCGTCGACGAAGGAACAAAGCAATAACACGTTTTTTTGCAAATCTGGACAGCAACTTTCAAACTGCAGTTTCTCACTCGTTTCACGGTGAAAATTAGATTTAAAAGATATTTTGAAAACTAGAAATAGAGAAGAACAAAGATCTTAAAACACTCCCTGCTCGTTTTGAATTATTGGGCACAAAAAACGAGCACAAACAGAACTGGACAGACATGAAAAGCCGCGAAAACAGAGTGTATGTCACTCTGTTTTTCGAGGGGATTCGTGTACTCTCAAGGGCAATTTGGCTCGTGAATATTTGTCTAAGATGTAGATGGATATTGTGTGGTTAATTAGGAACAAGAAACTCGAATTTTGATGGAGGTTTGAGGGTTGAACGAAGGGTTCCAAAGAGGACACACAAACTGATTCTCAGTTTTGTGTGTCGGTTTTATCGAGGGTTTTTGAGAGGCAATTAAGGTTTGTTTCTGGATTTTAAAGCTTGTAAGTGACGGTAGTATGTATGGAGAACTTAGAGGAATGAATGTATGGTGGAGAGGGGGTATTTATAGGGAATTAAAGTAGGGTTTGATAGGGCAACAAGCAGTCGGGCTCCCTTTGCATAGCTGCTGTCCATCAGCTAATTCGTGGGGTTTTTAGGGTTTGTATGGGGGGTTTGCATGGTGGTTAAGCTAAGGTAATATGGGTAGGATACTAGGGTATGGTGTAGGGTTAATGGGCACGGGTTTAGGTGGTGTTTGGAGCGGGTTTTGGACTCGGGTTTGAGCACGCAAAACAGGGGGGCTGCTTGTGTTATTTGCGGGCTGTTTATGGAGTATTTGGGACGAGAATTGGATGGGTTTCGTGGTGGGTTTAGTGATGGGTTGTTTTGGGTAATGAGGAGCAAGAATTGGGTTGGTTGTGGCGGGTGTGGGTCAAGCTTTGAAACACACAAAACGGGTTGAAGGAGGGGAAGAGCTAACGCGGGTTGGGGTGTTTGTATGGGCTGTTTTTGGACGGGGATTGGATGGGTTAAACAAAGGGTTCGGGATAGTCTTTGGCTAAGAATCAAACACGGGTTATGGGAGAGGAGGTTGGGTCGAAAGTGCGTCGAAAATCGAGCCCAAATCAAGTAGAAAACGAGCTCAAAATCGCGTATAAAATCGTCGTAAAAAACGAGTTCTTCAAATACGATTTATAAAACGATTTAAATTGATTTTTCAAATAAAATAAATAAAGAATGATTTTTCAAATCAAAAAATATATTTTATTTTCAATAAAATAAATTTAAGAAAATAAATTCAAATTAAAACAATAAAATGAATTCACTTTAAAAAAACATTTAATTTAAATATCATTTAAATTAATAAAATACTTCGTCGACAACGCTCATTCTACATCGTAAAACGAGCCCAAATAATGACAATGACAACTAAAGAATACATGTGTCCTATCATCATCGGGTGTTTGTCGGGTTCTCTATAAATTCCAATATCGACGGATACGGGTATCTACAAGGACTATAAATAAGGACCGATTGTGGCCTTATTTTTCAGATTATTCAGAAATAAAATAAGAAGTTTACATTTAGGTAAAACTTGTGTTTAATCTTGCGAGATTATATTAGGACTCTTCCTTGCGAGGTTGAGTAATAGCAAATCGAGCTATAACCTCGCGAGGTTAGAACAAGATTTAGCTATTCTATCCCGGTTTCTATTATGTTTTCACGATTTACAACAACAAACATAACAAATTTCCGCTGCAACTTTAATCACACAAACTCACGATACTTAGCTACGTTTACTCGATCACGTTTTATATCAAATTGGTATCAGAGCTTCGGCTCTTGATTTCCTTTAATCCAGACGGTCCTAGGGTTTATCTTTTGCCACTTGTGCTGCCATGTCTCGAAGAAAGTTCAAACAAATTTTGAAGGAGTGCGAGGAATTTGAGATGTTTTTATTATTGAAAGATTTAGCACAAAGGCTGAATCGTGTTTCATACAATTTAGACAATCTTGAACGTGGACTTATTCAATCTTGTGAAATAAAGAACGCAAAGGTAAAGATTGAACCAGATCCGAAGTTATTCGAAGTAGTCAATGAAGAAGAGGAAGAAAACCAGGCTGATCTGATTAGAGAAGAAAAGATCGAGTCTTTCGATGTTGCTATTAAAGAAGACGAGACAGAGGTTGAAGAGGGTCTGGTTAATAATCCGAATCTATCCAAGGGTGAAACAAACAGTTCTAATCTGATTTTGGGTAATGAACTACAACATGTCAACAATTACTCAGATTTTCGAGGTAGAGAAAATTATCGATCACCACTCGATGAATCGATTGACAAGAAGCTTGGTGACTATCGGTGCTGTTCTCATTTGAGTTCGGTTCTTGGTATTCCTATTGCTGGAAAGTGTTATTTTGTTTTTAAGATACTTATGCAAGGAGGGAGGCGGGGTGGAAGGCACAAGCACGAGAGGCTCGAAGGTCATAAATAATGCTTAAGAGTTGCTGCTACGGAGGAGGTAGAAGGGATACTACCTAAGATCGTCATTACAATCATAATTAAACATGTGTGGTTCGTTTTTGATCCCGGTGGAAGAAATTTGAGGGCAAATTGTTTTTAAAAAAAAGGAGAGTATGATGCGGGAGCATTATGGAACGGAGAAGACGAAGGCAATGAAGCTGAATGACACGGACTTCCAGCCCGTGAGTTGTGCATAGTTTTCCTAAACTGTGTAAAATTAGGAAACTGTTATTTACTGTCTTCGAATAAAATTAGGAAACTGTTATTTTCCTAATCCTAGTATTGTTAGCTTTCTTAAAATCTGGTTGTTAGTTTAATTATTAGTTAAATAAGGTTTCCTAGCTAGTTTAGGAATTTAGGGTTTTCTTATTATTCAAGTAAGAGTAGGCTATCATGTAATAGTATAAATAGGAGCTATTTCGCTGCCTATTCCACAGATTATTCATATTATGAGTTTTTAATAAAAGTTTACATATTGTGAGCTGTCAAATTAATCTTGCGAGGTTAGTTTTTATTTCTTCCTTGAGAGGTTGAAGTTATAGTAGGTTGAACTATAACCTTGCGAGGTTAGAACGAGATCCATTATCCTACCCGGTTATCTTGTTCCAATTCACGCACATCATTCAATCTACTTCTTGTTTCCAATCATCCACACAAAAATCCTCACATAAACAGCCTGTTATTCATTAGTTTTCAAGATTTTAAATCCGTTTTAAATATTATTCTGCTGCAAATTTTACAAACCCTAATTCGTTCGTTCTAAACGACCTAATTCTATATCAAATTGGTTACCAGAGCAAGATTCAGATTTATTCCTTAATAGATCTGTCTTGGGAAGTCGTTAATTATGGTTAACGACAAAGATGGTACTCCAAAAACATGGGAAGATAGTCATAACGAGTTAAAAACGGGGATGGCTCAGATGTCTTATGTTTTAAAGGAGATAACAGCTATGTTAAAGAACAAAGAGAGAAAGAAGAAAGGGGATTCAGAC
Source organism: Silene latifolia (assembly GCF_048544455.1). NCBI lineage: Eukaryota > Viridiplantae > Streptophyta > Magnoliopsida > Caryophyllales > Caryophyllaceae > Silene > Silene latifolia. The sequence continues at coordinate 69,492,267 of NC_133527.1, read as the reverse complement.
AGTCCATCCGGATCTGAAGAGGATGAGCAGCCAAAAGAAAAATCGAGGAACAAGAGCGATGATGATCGAGGTTTAAAGCTTGATATTCCTGATTTTAATGGCGACATGGATCCAGAAAAATTCTTAGATTGGGTACGACAAGCCGAGAAGGTGTTTGAGTACAAAGAATATGGCGACAAGAAGTAGTTCAAAGTAGCAATTCTGAAACTTACAAAGTACGCTTCTTTGTGGTACGAGAATCTAAAGAAACAAAGGAAAAGGAAGGAAAACCAAAGATCAAATCTTGGGTTAAGTTGAAGAAGCATCTAATGAAACGGTTTCTGCCCAAAGATTACGAGCAAGAAAACTACCTAAAGCTCCAATCTTTAGCGCAAGAAAGTATGTCTGTAACCGACTACATCAAGGAATTTGAAAAGATGTCCATTGTTTGCGATTTGGAAGAGAAGGAAGAATTGAGAACCGTGCGTTTTATTCGTGGCCTCAATTCGAGCCTAGCACAACTGGTGGAAATCCAGAATTATGATGGATTTAACGATGTTTGCAGGCTGGCTCATAAATTCGAAAAACATGACAAGGGTAAGAATGCATACAGAAATCAAGATTGGTCTAAGAAATCAGATTTTGTGTTCGAAAATAACAATCATACTATGAGCCCGAGTGGACCACAAAAAGAAGAGCCTAAGGATAAGGGGAAGAGTGTGGTCACGGAGCCTAAGAATGCTACAAGAATTGGGTGAGATGTTGCCTTGTTTTGTATTACCAAACAGTCCAGTAGAGTGTAAAATCCAGAACGATGAAACCAAAGGAGAGGGTGAGTTTATCACATATAAGGTCGATCCAATGAGTGACGATGACCAACCAGAAGCAGTGGTTCAAAATATGCATCTTCAAGATGGTCCAATTGAGCCTTTTGATGATGATAATCATGAACGCGAGGAGCACATAGAAGGCAGGGATGAACAACTCAAGGTTAATGTAACCTCAGCCAAGGGTACTATAACCTCAACCAAGGGTACTATAACCTCGATCAAGGGTACTATAACCTTATCCGAGGTTAAAACCTCAACCAAGGGTACTATAACCTCGGATAAGGTTAATGTAACCTCGTTTCAGGAATTTTCAAATCCGTCTATTCATGAACCTAACAAAGCTAATCTGATGTTGGGTAAGGTATTATTAGATGGTAATGATTGTTCAAGTTTTCACGACAAAGAACCTTATCAATCTCCGCTTGATAAAGCGATTAACAAGAAGCTATATGTTGAAGATTATCAGCATTGTTGGTTTTAAATTCGGTTTTTGTGGAAGCTCACAGTGGTCTTGCTAACAAAAGCAAATATTGTTTCAGTTTTTCTACACTTGTGCAAGGAGGGAGGTGGGGTGGAAGGCACAAAGACACGAGATTCAAAAGTCATATCCGATGCAAGGGAGGTACTGCCATCAAAGAGCTGGAAGGAACACTACTTAGGGTCGCAATTACAGTCATGGATAAGTTTCTGTGGGTCGTTTTTGATCCAGGTGGCTCAAAATTTGAGGTCAAATTTTTTTTAAAAAAAAGAGGGAATGAATGATGCGGGAGCATTGGAAGATAACGAAAATGAGGTACTCATTAGTCGAAATGTAACTCAAATAACAAAAGATTTCAAAATGGGTTCGAGTCTGTGATGCTCGGACTCTTCACCTGACCCTGAGGATCCGGTGGACAGGATCCGGACACGGATCCGGACATGGATCCTTGACGGATCCTTCTATGAGAAATCGGTGTGAGAGTGTTTTGTTTTTAACGTCTGTTTTGTACAGCGGCCCTATATCAAGAGTGATCTTGACATGAATTTAATGTTGTAATAAAGTCTTCATTCATGTTAAACATGAAAAAACTACTTTTCCTTTCTTTTCTTTGACTTTTTTTTAACTAATAATCAATTTATTTTCAAAAAAATAAAGCATTAGCCGAGTCCAAATTCAAATTAGGATCCTCGTATCCGAGGCCTCGTTTTTGAGATTTCAAGGATCGGACCCTCGGATCCGTGTCCGTGTCGGATCCTCGTATCCGAGTCCGAGCATCACAGGTTCGAGTTATGTGACAATGCTGAAATGGGAGTGAAACAAAGGAGGAAGCAATGAAGGCACGATTTCCAATGCCGTGTAGGAAACGCGGAATTCCAGCCGTGTATGTTACACAGTTTTCCTAAACTGTGTAGAATTAGCTTAATTAATTTAATACTGTTATTAGTTTTCGAATAAGTTTAGGAAAGCTATGTTATTTCCTAATTCTAGTTTTATTTAGTTTCCACAAATCTGGTTGTAGCTTAGTTATAATTAAATAAGCTTTCTTAGTTAGTTTAGGAAAGATAGCTTGGAAGACAAGTTGAGGAATTAGATCTCGAGTCAGATTGTGACATCGAGTAGGACTATAAATAAGGACCGATTGTGGCGTTATTTTTCAGATTATTCAGAAATAAAATAAGAAGTTTACATTTAGGTAAAACTCGTGTTTAATCTTCCGAGATTAGATTAGGACTCTTCCTTGCGAGGTTGAGTTATAGCAAATCGAGCTATAACCTCGCGAGGTTAGAACAAGATTTAGCTATTATATCCCGGTTTCTATTCTGTTTTCACGATTTACAACAACAAACATAACAAATTTCCGCTGCAACTTTAATCACACAAACTCACGATACTTAGCTACGTTTACTCGATCACGTTTTACATCAATGGACATCTTCAATTACCGTGGGGTGTTACAATAGCCCCCACTTGACGAACGCAACGTCCTCGTTGCGTCTAGGAGCATAACCGCTAACCCAGAATCCTCCCCCGCTAAGTGGGTGATCACAATTGAGCGTATAACAACTGCCTCCAGGAGCGTATAACAACTGCCTCCCATCACCACACGGCCGCAGGGTTGCTCTGATACCACTTGTAACACCCCGGCCCAAACCGGGTCGGGAGCGGTTACTTATGATAGCTCACTAGGCTGTGTACATGGCCCACAGATCAACACGGGTCCTTTATAGTGCATTTTGTCCTTACTCATGCGCATCCCGAAAACCTTCCCAGGAGGTCACCCATCCTAAGACTACTCACAGCCAATCACGCTTAACTTTGGAGTTCTCTCGCATGGATGACCATAAAAGAAAGTGCACTTTTTGATATAAGTAGTACTTTCAATCCCTTAAGCACTAATCATTTAAGCCTATCAATGGACATCTTCAATTACCGTAGGGTGTTACACGTCTACCTCGCAAACATCAATACACGTAAGTTTGAGGGTGTAAACAACCCACTTATTTCATGTCTTTGCTGTTTTTATGAGTTTATAAGCATGAACAATGCATAACACGATCCAAAAATAGGAAAATGAACCAAAACCGGATTTTGGCCTGAGACAGGGGCCACTTGCGTAGCAGGGGATCTCGCGCCTCAATGCCCTCTCTGGCCTTAATCCAGCCGTGTTTTTGTTCATCTTTCCGCGACATTTTCCTTTAATTTTTTTTACGGTTTTACCATTTTAATTCATTTTTATGACAAACTTTTTAACCATAAATCGTAATCACCCTTGGTTCCTTATACCATGACGGTTTTATCCGTGACTCGGTGATATTATTTGGTTAAATACATTTTAAAGGGTGTTTTAACCCCTTTTTCTTCTATTTACCATTTTTCTGATTTATTTACACTTGCAAACATATTAGTCATAATTCATAATCATCCTTGGTTTTTTATACCATGCCGGTTTAATCCGAGTTCGATGACAAACTTGACTAACTACAAAGAAATGAACTTACATATTAGTTCATATCAAATATTTAACATTTTTATTTGTAACCTATACTTTTGAAACTTGCAAATACGACAACGAATATAAGATAATAGTAATTATTCCGAGTCATGCAAATAATTTAATCACAAAAGCATTTTTAAACAACCTTTTTAACAACCAGGGGACGCCCCTTGGGTCGTCGTCTAACTCACGCCCTAAGAGGTCGTCTGTTTTCATTTTTCAAAACCTGGACAGGCCCTCTGCCCTCGCTTAATGGCTCACGCCCCAATGGGGCTGCCTGGCACTGTTCTGTCTTGTTTTGGTACTTGTCTAGGATGATCCCGATTACAGTTAACCCGAATACGTGACGGATTAGATTGACGAGTTTGCATTTTATACTTTGTCACTTGACACCCTCTTTCAAACAAATGGATCGTGTTCAGCATCATAATCCGAATTTGGTAAATGGATGTTTAATTTCCGTATTCACATGCAAATCAATCTAAATCCTACTCGACATCATTTTCTTGATATTTGGATAAACAAACCGACTTAGGAAATTCTTACATGTTAGGTTAAGTTTTTGAATGCGCATTCATGCATTTAAACCGTTTTATCAACTCTTGCACTTAAACAACCACGATCGATCAGTAGAGGTCGCTAACGCGGGCGGGATTGGGTGTCCGATTAAAGGGCTTCCCAATACGTACCCTCACCCCTTACTCAGAACCTTTGGATAGTGGATGGCCTTATCTAGGGCGTACGAGAGTCATTCTAGCGATAAGATGCTAAAGGGGGACGAGTCATTATCTTTAGTACCTATGGCAAGCACCGCTTTTTTCCTTGATTGACCTAGGTATAAAGTGGATTCGAACGGTTTCCAGGCATCCCATAATTGCTTGGTGGCGACTCTGAACATCTCTGCATCGTTTCGAGACCTTGACCGAGACGAAACTGACCGATCTAAAATGATCTGGTCAAAAGCATTTTTACGCCACCGAGCGTGGCTTTCAAAAGACCGCTGCATGTCCACATATTGGCTTGATGTGCAGATGGCCCATGACTACAGACTGGTAGGTGGCCCGCGCCCGCAGACCGGTATGTGGCCCATGTCTATAACATTCTAACTAGCGATAAAGATCGTCATAGAGGAGATGAATTCATTTTAGATTTAAAGAAGTTAATTTACACCTAAGATGAAAGTAATGTATGACGTAAGTGATTATGTCTAATTCATTTAACATGCATTCTACAAGTTAATTAGGTCAAGTTACAATTTAAACCTGCAAAGCACAAATTTATATGTTGCAAATCTAAAACAAAACAAATGTGAATAAATACTTCATAATTAATCAAACAAACATGGCAATAAACATATTATGCACAATTTAGGACCAATTCTTGACCTTAAATTGACAAAAAGAACGTGACATGCGGAGAAAGAGCCGAAAATTGATTAATCAAGCGATTAAAACAAATTATTTTATAATTGATTTAAACATGCTAGTTAATATGAATTAAACTAAATAAACATGCTTAATTAATAAAAACTCATGCTTTATCGATTAAAACTAAACCTAAAACGTAGATCTAGCCACACATATTCCTATCGACCAAATTAAAACACAAATTCAAATGAGCATATAAAATCATCTTTACAAAATTATGCTTGCGATTTAAATGAAATGAACACATTAATCAAAACATGCTAACACTCTAAGCATGCCATTAATACGAATTATTATTCCTAAACAACATTTAAATCCAACATTAAGATCATTATCATGTGTAATTAACAGTACGATAATAATTGAGGAAAAAATAAACTCATCATACTCTAAGACCCAAGCGTCCATTTTGTAAGGCTTGTTACTTTTATTTCGTGCGAGGTGCAAATCCAATTCAATCGGTGCATGATCCGATATTTGTTTAGGATAATGTTTAATTCCCGTTTCCAGGAACAACATAAGCCAATCCTTTGAACCAAGCGCTCTATCAAGCCTTTCATATACTCGCTTAGAACCTTTACGATTATTACACCAAGTGAATCGTGGTCCTTTAAATGGAATATCCACCAACTGATTATTAATTTTCCAATGATTGAACTCCACTGCCCCACTAATCGGTCTTGTGTTTAAACTTAGTTTATCACTTCCAAACTCGACTTGATTAAAATCTCCCAAAATAAGGAATGGATGAACAAGTGCAGACAAGCATTCCTCCAAATCCTCAAAGACTGGCTGTCTCAAATGAAAGGAAGGGGCACCATAAAAAAGCACCAAGTACCATAAACGACCATTACATTTTTCGACTAATAAAACGATAAAATTATTATAAGTCAAAATGTGGCGCATCTTCGCCTCTTTCCTCCACCTTACCCAAAGCCCCCCCGAGTTTCCATTGGCATCTATGCCTACATTATTATGGAAACCAAAATGCCTAAACAAAGGAGAAATACAACCAACATTACATTTAGTTTCAACTAAAAAAACAAAATCATAATACTTATTAGTTATTAGCGCCCTTAATTTGGGAATTGTCGGGACGAGCGCATTATTGAGACCCCGACAATTCCAAGTGAGTCCAATCATACCGAACCAGGAGGTTGACTTGGTCCAACCTCCGCAAAACCACCAGTGTTACTAGCATACGATGAATCAGTTGAAATCTCTATTTCCATATCAGAAACAACCACTCTGAAACCCCCAACACCCACTGCCTCATGAACCTGCAACGCTTCACCAAAACATCTCTTTTTAGCCAACTGATAAAGATACTTCTTAGCATTACCTAAGGTCTCAACTGCCTCTTCAGGAACCAGTCCATCATTAACCTCTGAACAACATTTTCTTTTCCTCGCAGCTACAATTGCCTCCCTATAATCCCCTTCCACATCAGTCTTAGCATAGCAGTCTGCTAAACCCAGAAAACTATCAGATATACCGGCAGCCTTCTGACCATCATCCATCCTAGCAATTAACTTGGCAGAAGGCGTTCCATAAGACGGGAAATCAAACAACTTTACTTTTTTCAAAACTGAACCCTCACCAGCATCCAAACCAGACAGGTGACCACCTTGCACGTCCTTCCAAATCTCTTTTAATGGCTTAACAGTAGCCAATTGGGCCTCCAATTCTTTGTCCTTCCTGATGATTGCTGCTGGAGTAACTTAGAGAACCACCTCTGTCGCCTCACCTTGGTCTGCAACTTCCGCATCCCCCTCCACAGATTGAGGGAGACCATTGAGACACAGTTCAGTATTTACCTCATCCCCAGTCACGTCCTCCATATATTCAGAGCTTTTCAAAATATTAATGGCAGAGCTATGATGAAAGGGAGAGGATTGATTAGAGGGAGTTCTCCCATCACCTGGTTGTATCATCCAGCTACTAGGGTAAGAGTCAGACTCCCCTTCCCCTCCAAAATTCTCCTCTTCACTGTCAGAACTTATGACAATAGCATTATTTGGGCTATTACCAGCGACATCAGGAATCATTGGGTCCAAATTACCTCCCACAGGTACATTATTCTCACCCAAAAAAACCTCCGGATAATGATATGTTATGGGTATCCCCTCAAATGGTGGATCAAACGTCTGATTATATCCACGATCATCATCAAGAACCCTTGCCCATTCAATATCAATTTCCACACGGTTCAAAATTGCCTCCTGCAGCCTTAAATCACGATCCAGTGTCCTCCTTTGACGACTAATCCCAGCGAAAATAACATATGAATCAGTTGCTTGCACTTGTTGCAACAAACCAGGAACACCAGCAACCTGATCCCTAGGACCCTCAAAGTCTTCCCCCACACTAAAGTACATTTCTTGATTTGGATTACTACCCTCCCCAACAAGCCAACCACCAACACCTAACCTCCTCCCCTGCTGACCCTGCATCCCACCACTCCCATCAGATGATTGAATGAGCGAGTTGCCTTTTCTTTTAAAAATGGTGAAAGTCTTTATTTGCTGTGTTTTTGAAGAAAACGCCTCATATTGTTCCATTTGCGGCGTTTTCTCAAAAAACGCCTCAAATAACTTTCTGTATTATAAAAAAAATTAAAATTCAATTTCTATTTGCTGGTGTTTGGCTAAAATGCCTCAAATAAAGAGCCGCAATTTAATGTTTTTCTACTAGTGTTAACTAGTTAGATTTGTTTATGGGTTTATGATGGGTGTAAATAATTGTGTGAGGTTCTGACCTCATGAGTAGTGGTATGGTATGATATTCGTAAAGTTGTGATCTGGTTGTTCCGTGTAATACGTGTTGTTTTGTGATCCAGTAAGACGATATCGACAAAAGGGTAATGGGTGGTTAGATGAGTCATGAGATGATCGCTGTGTCAGGACTACTTTTTACTAATGTGGTTGTTGTGTTCCGGGTTGTGCTTTGGGCACGGTACTCTGTGTTGCGATGCGGGTACTTTCGCGCTGCAGTGCGACTGTTGGTGGTAGTGTTGCGATGCCGTCATCGGTTGTGGCGAAGTAGGTGGGGTACTTGTGAGATGAACTTTTAAAAGATTATGTCAATCTAGTATAAGCATATAGATTGTTGTTCTGATTACTAGAGTATAATATGGAAGAGAGTTGCACATGTGGTCGATGTTGTCATAGTTACAGTGATACCTTGTTGAAGAAACATAGTTTGGGGATGACTTGTGTAAGAACAAATGCTTTCTGCTCTACATTTCCCTCATACTTTTACCGATTTAGTGATGACTTGTGTAAGAACTGCATCTTACTCCCTAGTTTTGAATGGAATGAACTTTGGGTACTTCAAAGGGGCAAAAGGTTTGAGACAGGGGGACCCCATCTCCCCTCTCTTATTCACTATTACTACGGAGTATTTGAGCAGGATATTAGACCATGAAACCACCACAATGCCTTTCAAATTCCATCCCTTGTGTGGTCATCTTCAATTATCTCACCTTCTATTTGCTGATGACTTACTTCTTTTTTCCAAAGGTGATACTCATTTAATCATAATTTTATTGAGAGCTTTTGCCACTTTCTCTGTAGCCACTAGGTTGCAAATGAACTCTATGAAGTCTAACATATATTTTAATGGAGTTCAAAATTCAGTGAAGGCAGATATTATTGAGGTGTCTGGATTTGTGGAAGGTACCCTGCCTTTCAAATATCTAGGTGTGCCTATTGTTGCCGGCATACTCACTCTCAAGCACTGTACAGTCCTTATTGATAATGTTACTTCCAGAATCAGAGGATTTGGTGCAAGGAAACTTTCTTATAGTGGCAGGCTAACTTTGGTTAATGCTGTACTGACATCCTTGTACAGCTACTGGGCTACTATTTTTGTTATTCCCAAGGGTGTCCTCAGAAGGATTGATGCACTTTGTAGGAATTATCTTTGGGATAGTTCTACAGAATATTTGAGGTCACCTCCAGTCAGCTGGGATAAATTGTGTGCTCCCAAGTGTGAAGGAGGGCTTGGAGTTAGAAACAACTATTATTGGAATGTTGCTGCCATTGGCAAGCTTGCTTGGTGGATCCACTCTAAACCTGATGCTTTATGGACAAGATGGGTCAATCATATTTACATCAAATGAGCTGCTTGGCCTTCCTACACCCATAAACCAGATGTGGCATGGAGTTGGAAGACAATCTGCAAAATCAAAAACAAGTTTTCTTTGGGTTTTAATGCTGGTGTGTGGACTGCAAATCTTGCTGGTTATTCTGTATCTAGTGGATACCATTGGATTAGGCAGCATTATCCAACGGTTACTTGGTACAAGTATATTTGGAACTCCTGGTGTGTGCCAAAACACACATTCATCAACTGGTTGATTGCAAGAGAGGCCCTGCGGTTGAAGGACAGATTATTTCATTTGGGCATATGTAAGATGAGGATTGCTTGGTGTGTGGACTGTGTACTGAGACTCATTTGCATCTGTTTCACCAGTGTCAGTACGCCAAAAGAATTCTGGGGATGATTAGTCTCAAGCTTTGCATTAGTTTCCCCACAACTGCTCTTTTACCATGGGTTCATAGCAAGCCATGGTCAAAGGTTAAAAAAATGGTTACTATATAGCCTGGATTCAAGTAGCCTATTACATGGTGTGTCGACAGCAGAATATAGTCCTTGTTGATGGAGCCCTTTCTCATCCTGATAGGGTTGTCCATGATATTTTTAGCATAATGAAACTTAGATCTTTGTTTTGGCTTCAAAATGTAATGTCAAAGCTGTTGGAGCTTGTGTCCTCCACAAATTAGTGTGATAACATTTATAAATCTCTTATAGGTTTCCAAGGGTATACTTCGTATTTTATCAGTTGATTAACGATTACCTAATAACGGTTGGCTTGCTAGAAAGTTTGACGTTATTATCATACTGATGGCGGTGATCAACTGGTCCCTAAAAGTCACACCTAAAGGATGTGTTTGAGAGATGTGGTTATGGAAATGTAATCACATTGATGCCTTATATGACTAAACAGTTAGTCAATGTGTTGATGAGACAATTATTTAATGCCGATTAAATAATATTAGTTGAGACGAATTAACTGTCAATTCGTAAATTGAATTTAATAAGTTATATTTAATTAATGTATATAATGTTAGCTTGGACGAATTAATATGTTAATTCGTAATTAAATGTAATCGGTTATATTTAATCAGCAAATGATAATTATACGATATTGTCATAATAAATTATTATTGACCCGTATTAATAAATCAACCGCAAGCTGTTGTGTGTAGACTTGTTAATGAGGAATACTATAAATGACAATTTATATTTAATACATTTTATACATTTTGCATACTACCAAAATAAGAAGATTTAATCTCCTTATTTTGGGTAAGTAGAAAAACCGAAAAAAAAGAGAAATTAATCTCTCTAATTTCGGTCAATATGGGCCGAATAATAGGAAGAGAAAATTCTACCCTAATCACTCCTAATACACGATTAAAGGGAGATTAAGAGGTGAATTTTTCTAACCTATTTTTCTAACCTATTCTTGCCTCTCATCTAAAACACAAAAACCGAAAACCCTAAGCAATTTGCAGAAATTGGGGATCGATTCTAGCAAGAACACAAAAGGCATATCTCATATCGTCTTGGGTGCAACTGATAGGTGAATATCATTGCGATATTGTTCTTAGGACGATTTTGCTAGGACCGAAGGTTGATTCTTCATTCTCTACTTTTGTTTATGCAATTTATTTTATGACTAGTTATCATCACAATAAATTCGTTATAATCCTTAAAGTTAAAGGGATGCATACAGATAAATCCCACAAGTTGTATTAGAGACAAGGCCACGAATTTTATTTTGATGATTTTCATAAAATTGGATCTAAACTAAATTAGGGTTTCGAAAAAAAAAAAAATTTGGTTCGACAGAAATTTTTTTTTGACCGAGAAGAATTGTTTTTTTTTTCAGCCGTTTTTTTTCCTTTGTTTGATGATCTATTTCCATTTTAATTTTTCATATTTTTGTTTTAATCAGTTAAAATTATCATATGAAGAATTGGTAGATTTTGATTTAATGCAGATTAAGTTAAAATGTAAATGGAATCATCATGTTGATGATATAAAAATTGTTTTGCTATATAGTTTTTGGCATATATGGTTAATCATGTTTCATTAATTCATATGCTAATCATGTTCTAATAGCAACTATAGACGATTTCCTTCATTGATTTTTGTTTTAGGGCATTTTTGCCGCAAAAAAGAAAAAAAAAAGAGGCATTTTTAGGGTTTGCCGAGAGCTCCTAAGAAAAAAAAAGTTTCTGTTTTTATTTTTTTAGGGTTTGCCAAAATAAATTTTTTTTTTCTGTTTTTTTATTTGGCTCAAACCGTGAAGAAGAAAAAAAAGAAAAAAAAAACTGTTTTTCCTTTCGGTTTTTGCAGAATTGCCGAAGGAGGAAATTTTTTTGGTTTTCTGTTTTTATTTCAGCCGAGCTGGAAATATATATAAAAAAAAAATTGTTTTTTTTTTACTGTTTTGCCGAGACAAAAAAAAAGGGGTTTTTGTTGTTTTTGTTTGTTTTGGCCAATATTAATTATACATTACATTTACAATGTATGATTAATTTTTGTGAAACGGTTCACAATTTTAAGATACCTAATTATTTTAAAGAAATTTAAAATATTGATGGATTAAATTCATATTACAAGTTTAATATGAATTAAGATTAAATTTAATGTGATTAATTGAGGAATTGTCACTTAATTTGATCAATTAAATAGGTGGTTTGGATAAAATTAATCTACATAATTAAAGAATTATGTCTTGTATGTTTAATTGTTTTTAGTTGATGCATTTTATTTTAGTTGAATGAATCGTTGAATGGATTTATTTACGTATTTTTTTGCAATCGGTTGTAAGAATTGCCTGGCTGATGTTGCGATTTGTAAGAGTTGGCTGATGTTGCGATTTGTAAGAGTGTTTCAGACCTGATAGTTAACAAATAAATGACTGGCCAATTATTTGTTTACTACATTTCAGACTAAAGCAAACCAAGGGAAGTTACCTGCTGCTCCAGACTTGTTCTTTCGTATTCATAGTGTCGTAGTGGATGCTGCAACTGGAAAAAGAGAACTAAAATCAAAGAAAGACAAAGAAGTTTATGTGAGTACGCCTTTAAATTGTTGAGATTTATTTATCGCCTTATATTTATTATGCTTATATACCTATTAATATGCGTTTTCGTAGGGCAAATATAATGAGAAGCTCAATGAAGCCGGAGAGAATGAAGACGGAGAGCTAGAGAATGCAGACACAGAGAATGAAAACGGAGATAATCAAGTTTCAGAGAATGTAAAAAAAGATGCAGTCTTTTTGAAAGCTGTTGGTGGGCGAAAGAAAGGACAAGTATACGGACTTGGGTGCGCTGATGAATTGTTCTATAAGAAGACGACAAGAAACAAACGCACATCATCTATGGCTGCTACTTCCTATTGTCCTGGAGTGGTGAGGCAATTAGAGGAACGAGTACAACAGTCAGAGAAGGCGCGTGAACAATTAGAGAAAGCGAATGAAGAAATAAAGAAAGCGCGTGAAGATGACCGCTTACTCTTTGACCAAAGATTGGAAGCACAAAAAGAAGAAATGATGAAGAAAATGGAGGAACATTTCAACTAATGCAACAACAATTTAGTTGCCACAACAACATTACTCCCCGTCCTAACCCCGATGAGGACCCGTTTGGTGGTAATGGAGGTGCTACAATGCAAGTGAGTTAGAAGTTATTAGACGTTAACTATGTGTTAAGTGTTCGATTAGTAGACCTATATGATGTTTGACGGATGGATTAGTTGCCAAGTATATGTAGTATCTAAGTGTATGGATTATTTTGGTTTAGTTATAATATCAGACTTTTTGGATTGAAATTTTATTGGTGGCCTTCCGATTTGTGTTGGTAGCTAGATATTGATTTTATGCAGGGTCGGTAAGGGAAAAAAACGGCAGCTGCTGGAACATGAAACACAGATTTGGGACTACGATTTAACATATTGAGACCGTTGGTGGTCTCAAACAATCTGTTAAAGTTGAGACCAACAATTAAAATTTTGAGACCGCAAATTGGTTGTAAAATAGAGACTGGAGGTTCATTTTTGAGACCGCCAAAACAGTCTCAACACCACTTTAAAATTGTTTTATGAAGACTAATTGAGACCAAAGACAGTCTCAAATTAGGGACCGTCAACTGCTTTTGAGACCACATTTGTTGGTGGCTAATTTGAGACCACTAGCAAACCGGATCCAAAAAAATGAATTTGTTACCAGCTTTTCGGACCGCCTTATGTCGGTCTCAAAAATAAAAAATCGGTCGCAAAAGCGCTTTTGAGACCGCTTTTCCTACATTTGAAACCGCTACAGGCGGTCTCAAAAACGCGTGTTTCTTGTAGTGTAATACCTAGTGTGGCCTTAGTCAAATTATGTTTTCGTAATGATGGGAACATAATTTTTAATGTAATTTGAGATCTCGTATCTCCGTTTTGGTTTTCTTTATTTATTACGGTTTTGAAATTAGAATGTAAATAGGTTTATTATGTAATTTTTAAATTTTAATTTTTGAGAAGACTAAAGATGGAGATTGGAGCTCACTCCCGCTACATCGATCAAGATGGAACATCAAGACAAGCTTCTCGGGTCCAAGGATGGATTCCAAAGTTGTATTTATGTTCATTTTGATAGGATAGGCCACACTAGGACTTTATTTTGTTTTACGTTTTAACGTTCTTATTGCTTTTCATTCACATGCTAGTTAATGCATCATATTCCGCCTAAAACCAAACCACCTACTAAAATGCATGAAAATTGACACATATAGGTTGTATGTTAGTTTTCATAGACATACAGATGTCACATGTTTATTAAGCCATCACCTTAGTTTATTCATTCACGCATGCTAGATATTAGTTCACTTAAAATGAATTAAAATAAAGTTGATGGGATCTTCCTCTAAAACGGAAATTGTGATTAGTCTTTATAAGGGCAAACAACTATGAATCCCTTCTTCGTCGGTAGGCATAATATGACCCCTTCTACGTTGGGTAAGTAGTTTATGTTGACTTAGTTTATCTTAAAATTATAGTCCGAAAAGTTTCTTGTGATTATGATGGACTAAAGATAGAATTTACAGAAATTTATCGACCAAGAATTCTAACAGTAGAATTAGCCAAAAGGTTGGCTTATCAATTTACAGATAATTGAGTCTTGGGATCATTTATATAATTCTTGAGGAAGGTCAATTGTATAAATGCACGAGTCTTCGCGTTATAACAGTATTGCATTAGACTTAAATTAAAATCGATGCACATGCTTATTATTTATTCTTCTTTTCGCAGTGTAGAACACGTTTATATTACTGTTACAACAAATGGCTGGAAATAACGAAATCCCAATGCCAAGTGCCACACTTGGACGCAACTCCTGGCGGAAAGTTTTTATGGACAACATGAATCAATACACGCGACTGAAGAATGATGGGTCCAACTTTGCGGACCGGGAGGCAGCACTACGGAATGCTGCCATTGCTGACGGTAAGCTCAAGTACTTAACTGAGCCATTACCGGTAAACCCAGGACCCAATGCGGGAGTTAACGAGTCACTTGCTTATAGTGATTTCGTTATGGAAGTGGGTGCGATAAAGAACATACTCATCTTTGCAATGGAAACCAATTTGCAGAGACGCTTCATTACCCAAGGTGCGAACAAGATTTTCACCATGCTCACTAACGAGTTCTCAAAAAGCACCGAGGATCGTTACTTATGAGCATACCTGTCGCTTCTTTGATGCGAAACTCCAAAAGGGCCAAACGGTTAGCCCACACATTCTTAACATGATTGAGAATGTCGAGAAATTGGAGGCACTTGATTGCAAAATCAGTGAGAGCATTGTCATTGACCGAATGCTTCATTCTCTTCACGATGGTTTTGCCCTTTTCAGGGCGAACTACTACATGAATGACTTAAAGAAAAGTCCTCATGAGCTACACTCACTTCTCGTACAAACCGAGAAGGATATGAAATTGAGTGGGAGCATGAAGCAGGATGTTCTCATGATTTCCAACAAGGGTAAAGGTAAGGGCAAAGCTCCAGGCGACCTAACTGTAGGTAAGCCAAAGTTTAAGAAGCCAGGAAATGGTAAGAGTGGGCCTGGTAAGACTAGTGGCTCATAGGGCAAGGCAAAGAGCAAGGGCGGTGACATTGAGTGCCACCATTGTCACAAGACTGGATATTGGAGGAGGAACTGTCCCGTGTACCGTGAGGACATTAAAGCAGGCCGCGTCATTCATGTTGGTATGTAATCTTATATTCATATGATTGAGATTAACCATGTAAGTTTCGGAACTTGGGTACTTGATACTGGTTGTGGTTCTCATCTGTGTAATCATTTGCAGGGCCTAAGAAACATCACACCTCTCGGAAAGGGTGATGTGGACTGCAGTCGGGAATGGAGCCGAGTTGCTGCTGTCTCGAAGGGAACATATGTAATCCAACTCCCTAGTGGTTTTGAGTTATTTTTAAATAACTGTTACTATGTACCCAGTTTGTCTAAGAACATTATTTCAGTTTCCGTACTTGATAAAGACGGATTTTCATTTTTAATAAAGGATAATAGCTGTATTTTCTCTTTCAATAAAATGATTTATGGCAAAGCAGTTTCCATGAATGGAATTTACATCTTAGATCAAACCACGGAAGTATTACACGTGAATAATAAGAAATTAAAGGTTGGTGACAAAGATCAAACCTATCTATGGCATTGTCGAATGGGACACATAAATGAGAAACATGTAAAGAAACTCGTCGACAATGGGACTATTCCCGCATTCGAATTTTCTATATATGGCACGTGTGAATCATGTCTCATTGGCAAAATGAATCGAATTTCCTTCAAAGGTGTTGGAATGCTCGCTAGTGACCTATTAGGACTCATACATACTGATGTTTGTGGACTTATGTCAATTACCGCTAGAGATGGCTATAGATATTTTATCACTTTCACGGACGATTTGAGTAGATACGGATATGTCTACTTAATGAAGCATAAAATTAAGTCCTTTGAGAAATTCAAGGAATACCAGAATAGGGTTGAGAACCAACTGGGTAGAAAGGTTAAAGCACTCCGTTCTGATCGGGGTGGCTAATATCTTTCAAATGAGTTTGATCAACACCTTAAAGACTGTGGAATCGTTTTTCAGTTAACTCCACCTGGAACACCTCAATTAAATGGTGTGTCCGAACGGAGAAATCGAACCTTAATTGATATGGTTCGATCCATGATGAGTCACACGGTAGTGCCTGATTCATTATGGGGTTTTTCTCTTTTGTCAGCTGCTCTTATACTTAACCGAAGTCCGACTAAAGCTGTCGACAAGACTCCATATGAAATGTGGAAGGGAACGGTCCCTAACTTGTCCTTTATTCGGGTTTGGGGCTGCGAGGCTTATGTCAAGTGGAGACACGAGGATAAGCTCGGCCCGCGATCGGTCAAGACATACTTTATAGGTTATCCAAAAGGAACATTTGGTCATTACTTCTATTCGCCTACCGAACATCGAGTTTTTGTTGCGGCTAGTGAGACGTTCTTAGAGAAATAATTTCTCGAGAATAAGACAAATAATAGAACCTTCGAGCTGTCGGAGATTCCAGAACCAACAACCGAGGAACGGATGGAGGAAGTTGTTCCTCCAACTGATGACACGGTTAATATTCCTGAGGAACCTAGGAGGTCGGGTAGAGTCTATCATCCTCCGGACAGATACATTGGTATGGTCGAGGAAAATGACGTTTTACTCCTAGAGAGTAATGAACCCGCTACCTATAAATGTGCTATGGCCTGTTCCGACTCAAAGCTATGGCTCGAAGCCATGCAATCCGAGATGGACTCCATGTATAAGAATGACGTATGAGATCTTGTTGATTTACCTAATAAGGTAAAACCTCTACAGTGCAAATGGCTTTACAAAGCGTTCTGTAGACGCGCAACCAGATACCTATATGGCACGACTAGTGGCAAAAGGTTTCACTCAAGTGCACAGATTGCATTATGATGAGATTTTTGCACCTGTAGTCATGCTACGTTTCATTCGGATAATCTTAGCGATTGCCGCATTTCATGATTATAAAATTTGGCAAATGCATGTGAAAACCGCCTTCTTAAACGGTTATTTGGAGGAAGAGTTGTACATGGTGCAACCCGAAGGTTTCATAGATCCTGAACATCCTAAGAAAGTATGCAAGCTTAAGCATTCCATTTATGGACTTAAGCAAGCTTCTCGGAGTTGGAATCATCGTTTCGACCAGGTGATAAAAGAATATGGTTTCACTCGATCGGTCGAGGAACCATGCTTATATATCAAGTCGAGTGGGAGCAAGATTGTATTCTTGATATTGTATGTCGATGACATACTCTTGATTGGGAATGACATTTATCTCCTATCTTCGGTTAAAGAATGGTTGAAGAACCATTTCCAGATGAAAGATCTGGGTGAGGCACAACGCATTTTGGGAATCCGTATCTACCGAGATAGATCACGACGGATGTTATCACTTAGTCAGGAGTCTTATTTGGATAAGATTCTTGAGAGGTTCAGCATGACCAACTCCAAGAACGGGAACCTTCCAATGACGTCTGGGATGCAGTTGAGCAAGTCTCAGTCACCCACGACGCCTGAAGGGATTGAGCGCATGAGTCGTGTTCCTTATGCATCTGCAATAGGATCAATCATGTATGCCATGATATGCACACGTCCAGACGTAGAATATGCATTGAGTATGACGAGTCGGTACCAAAAGAATCCAGGTGAAACACACTGGATAGCTGTTAAAAATATCCTCAAGTACCTACGGAGGACTAAGGATAGGGTATTGACTTATGGAGGCGATACTAAGCTATGCGCAATCGGTTACGCAGATGCTAGCTCCCAAACGGATCGAGATGATTCAAAATCTCAGTCCGGGTTCGTCTTCACTCTTAATGGTGCTGCGGTCAGCTGGAAGAGTTCCAAACAGAGTGTTGTAGCAGATTCTACTACTGAATCCGAGTACTATGCCGCTTCAGAAGCAGCTAAGGAAGCTATATGGATGCGTCAATTCTTACAAGGACTTACGATAATTCCTAGTTCGAATGACCCGATCACCATCTATTGTGACAATAGAGGTGCCATCTTTCAGGCTAAGGAGCCAATGTCTAGCAACAAATCTAGACATGTACATCGGAAAGCTCACCTGATCCGTGATTACGTGGAGCAAGAAGAGATAGTGATTGACAAGATAGCTTCGGATGATAACATCGCGGACCCTCTCACTAAACCGTTGAATTTTGATAAGCATGAAGGGCACGTTATTTCCATGGGAATTAAACGCGCTCCTGAGTTGTAGTAGTTGATTATGGATTTGATACATTATCTTTTTCATATACTATTTATAACTTCATCGTTTTAATATAATATTTTGTTTTTCATGTGGATTGTACTGACAACATTAAACGCCACAAAGTGAACTGAATTACATTATATTTGTTTTGGTCTGTAATCGCCCATATGAGCTGATAACTCTGGCTATTATATTGTGCAGTCGATTGATGGTGGTTCAACGAGCCATAAGTCTAACGGTTGACTGATCGATCACAAATGCGAGATTATAACGATACCTCGTAGGACAAATTTTTTGTGACAACGTAATGGAGTCCTAAATGTTTAAATACATTCGGTGCCAGGTCGTGGATAGGACATCCATTGTGTTCCTAGAGTCGATTCTTTTGACTATCGACTGTTTCTTGAGATTAAGGCAGTTTTTGTGTGACTTTGGTTTCTTTCTCACGGTCTGCCGTAACTGGAGGCTAAGTAGATTTCTTCTGGGTCATTTCATACTGTGCTTACATCTGCAGGATTCCAGTTGAGGAAAATATCCAACCCTTATCAGGTATAGTTATTTCCCAGGGCCACTCGAGGAGTTGTAACTGAAATGCATGGCCATGCTCGAATGATGATTCGTTTATCAGTTAAATTACTCTCTAGTCGGGGAAACCACTCTTGATACATATCACTTGTAAAATACGACCTTTGTGCATACGGATTTTGCAAATTGTTTTACATTGAGTGGGAGAAATTTTAGGATATGAGAATCGGTTATCGCACATACACTTGCGAGGACAAATGGGAGTTTGTTGGAGCTTGTGTCCTCCACAAATTAGTGTGATAACATTTATAAATCTCTTATAGGTTCACAAGGGTATACTTCGTATTTTATCAGTTAATTAACGATTACCTAATAACGGTTGGCTTGCTAGAAAGTTTGACGTTATTATCATACTGATGGCGGTGATCAACTGGTCCCTAAAAGTCACACCTAAAGGATATGTTTGAGAGATGTGGTTATGGAAATGTAATCACATTGATGCCTTATATGACTAAACAGTTAGTCAATGTGTTGATGAGACAATTATTTAATGCCGATTAAATAATATTAGTTGAGACGAATTAACTGTCAATTCGTAAATTGAATATAATAAGTTATATTTAATTAATGTATATAATGTTAGCTTGGACGAATTAATATGTTAATTCGTAATTAAATTTAATCGGTTATATTTAATCAGCAAATGATAATTATACGATATTGTCATAATAAATTATTATTGACCCGTATTAATAAATCAACCGCAAGCTGTTGTGTGTAGACTTGTTAATGCGGAATAATATAAATGACAATTTATATTTAATACATTTTATACATTTTGCATACTACCAAAATAAGAAAATTTAATCTCCTTATTTTGGGTAAGTAGAAAAAACCGAAAAAAAAGAGAAATTAATCTCTCTAATTTCGGTCAGTATGGGCCGAATAATAGGAAGAGAAAATTCTACCCTAATCACTCCTAATACACGCTTAAAAGGAGATTAAGAGGTGAATTTTTCTAACCTAATTTTCTAACCTATTCTTGCCTCTCATCTAAAACACAAAAATCGAAAACCCTAAGCAATTTACAGAAATTGGGGATCGATTCTAGCAAGAACACAAAGGGCATATCTCATATCATCTTGGGTGCAACTGATAGGTGAATATCATGGCGATATTGTTCTTAGCCCGATTTTTCTAGGACCGAAGGTTGATTCTTCATTCTCTACTTTTGTTTATGCAGTTTATTTTATGACTAGTTATCATCACAATAAATTCGTTATAATCCTTAAAGTTAAAGGGATGCATACAGATAAATCCCACAAAAGCGAGACAAGGCATGGGTAATTATGATTATCTCCTAATTATAATGATCCATGTTCTTCAAATTGTACCATTTGTTGGTAGTTTGTAATAGTTTGTTCATTGATTTTAATGGAATGCTAACCTTTCACCAAAAAAAAACATAGTTTGGGGAGGTGGTTGGAACACTTTTGATCTTATGTTAGATGAGACTTTTGTTGACATAGTTGTGGCAAGTAATTAGCGGAACATGTAGGTACTGAGTTGGAAGTTATAGTTGGTTCATAGTCTTTTATCGAAACAGTAAATATGAAGTGTTTGGGAATTAGTATCATGTCAAGTTATGGACGGGTTTGATGACAATAAAAAGGGAATTTGAGGATCAAGTAGGTGTGTAACAATTTTGGGTCGTGAGTTAGGTGGTGGGGATAGGTACATGAATAGACAATAATGTGGTTCTGCGGTAATGTGAGAGACTTGTGCTAGTGGTTATGTTGAGGATTTTGTGGTATATGTTAGGTGGTGTGCGGAATGATTAGGAGTATAAAATTAGAGAGAGAGAGAGAGAGAGAGAGAGAGCCTTGGAACTGGGAATGGTTATCGGTGTTAAGGTTATAGTCGATTATCAGTGACATGAGACGGTGATAAGGAGAATGAATAACTAAGGATCTAGTACTAGTTGGGTTACGAGGACGTAACATTTATCTTAAGAGGAGTAGGATGCGACAAAGAGAGTTTGATGATTATGGTACGGTGGTATATTTGGAGGTGTTGAGTCTTAATGTGGAATAAAGGATGGACTTGCGGTTAATATTATGAAAGATAAAGGTTATGCTTGTAGTATGTATTTTATGTGTATGGTTATGGAGTAAGGTTGTAGGTAAGTATGGTAACGATAGTGTTGACAATATTGGGTGGTGACGTTTATGAGTGAGTATGAGTAAACTTTGAGGACGAATTTCTTTTAAGGGTGGAAGAATGTACCAACTCGCTTGGTAGATGGTGGTGATATTGGAATTGCTAGTGAGCAGTATCGAAGTAAGACAAACTTGGTTACACTTGTGTTGTTGGTATTCAATAGAGTTATAGAGTTAGGTGGGCTACTCTATGGTTGATGCTATGTTGTGAGCTGCGTTTTTAGGTAGGCGTTAGGCGTTGTTGGGGGCGTTAGTGCCGAGGATAAAGGATGAGAGTTGTGCGGTGATAGTTGGTGGAGTGGTGTGCGTGCTTGCCATGTAGGTATGAGTGTGAACTTCGGGGACGAAGTTCATTTTTAAGGAGGAAAGACTGTAATACCACGGTTTTATGAGTCTAGGTTACTCGGCCGAATAGGGCTAACTCGGCCGAGTAAGGCGTCGTGTGTTTTTTGGTCAGGCTACTGTCCAGGAACACTCGGCCAAGTAGTGTAATACTCGGCCGAGTAAGGGGTACTCGGCCGAGTACTCCAGGTACTCGACCGAGTAATCGGTCTGACGGGATTAAGTTCTACGGTTTGATTAAGGGTGATTAAAGATTATATAAACCTCATTTAACAGTTTCTAATTCATTTTACCAAAACATAAACTACGTTCTTCACTCCTCTAATCACCCTTAATCACTCTCAAGGCAATTGATCGTTCGTGATATTTCGTTCATCTTTTTCGCATTAGTTTCGTCGATAAGCCACTAGTATTGTGTCTTTTGATTAGAATTATCTCTTAGGGTTTTGCCCTAATGACTAGATTTGGGGGAATGGTTGATCGACATGTTGTGATTAGTATTGTTGTGATTATTGTTAGGTGAAGGATTTGTAGAAGAGCGTTTCTAGCTTCCGCTGTAGACTTGTTTTCGCATCAGTGTTAAGGTAAGGTTTCCCTGCTCAGTTGTCTGTTTAATTAATTTAAGATGATTATGATTGTATTGGCATGATTAGTATCATTGTTGGTTTGTCTTTCTTGATTATTGGAGTGGTGGTGGATTGACTATATTGGTGAGTTGCGTCCTCGGCTGAGTGAAGTCAATTTCGGGAATTGCTTCACGCCCTTGATTCTTCCCTTGTGCTTCCCGTCACAAAGGGGGGATGTGCACATTAATGGACATGGGTTATTGTTCGTTGCGATGAGCGAGACTTAGGTGGGAAAGGTTACGGTCCCTCCACTGGCGGTATGGATTATCTATTGCGATGGGTAATCTGGCAGGACTACACACTTAAGTGTGTAGTCGGATGTGAGACATGATTGGAATTGGAGAAGGGTTGTATAATTGTTATCGTGGTTGTTTCTTGTGTATTGCTTATCTTGATTATTCAGTGAATTGACCCCGTTGTTGTTTTATAAAACTGTGGTGATCCATTCGGGGATGGTGAGCAGATTGTGACAGCTGATGGTTACCTTTAGCTGTGGGGACGAGTATGGGATGTCATCACTTTGAGTCTAGCTTCCGCTGTTACGAGTTTAGATGTTTTGGATTTTAATGTATTGAGATTTATACACTTTCGTTTTGGTTTTGTTTGAGACGTTGTAATAGCTAAACATTATACTTTAATAAATGTTTCTGAATGGTTACTTTTGATATACTAACCTCGGGCAACCGAGATGGTAGCAGCTTCACATGTTAGGGTGGTCTTTGGCAAGGTACCTTGGTATGTGGGGGTGTTACAACAAAGGGTTTCTAAAAACCTCAATTTTTCATTTCTCCAAATCTGAAAATTACATAAGGATATGAGCTCTTTAAATAGAGACTCTCAATACATCTTGGCCCTTCACCTAAAAGCAAATCTAATGGCTACAATTAAAAGAGGAAGAAGACAAAAATAAAAATATGAAAATTACACCTAAAAACGAGTTGCAAGAATACAAAATACAACTTGGGGCAGCTTGCCTGATATTGTTAGTGAGAACTAGAGTGCATTTATAAAGGGGATGGAGATTGTTGATAATATTATGATATGCCAGGACCTGGAGAGACTATTGATATAGTATTCACTTACACCAACTTCCTTCCTATTTTCATGCATTCTGACTCAATTCGAGTCGGTTTCTATGTCTTGCATTGCATTTTGTACTCCGATTCCCTAGTCTATGATATTATGTCTGTCTTGCAGGTTTTGCAGCGGAAATGGAGAAATCGGAGTAAGCGGGACAGTTTGGTAGACTTAGCATGAAGATATGAGGAAGAAGTGCTAAGAGAAGCTCCCAACCGGTAGGCCGACAGCCGGTCAGCCGGTCAGCCGGCTGGGACTCACCCTTCACTTAGCATTAGCAATTTTTGGGAAGACGTTACAGAGAACTCCCAGCCGGTCAGGCCACTGGCAGCCGGCCAACCGGCTGCGAGGACAAGAAGAAAGGAAGAAAGTGAAGAAGTTCCAGCGAACTCCCAGCCAGGCAAGGCACCAGCAGCCGGCCGGCCGGCTGGGATCACAAGATGAAGAGCAAAGTCAACGAAACAAGAGGAAAGTCAAATGAGCTCCCAGTCGGTGGAACACCGGCAGCCGGTCCACCAGCCAGAAGCACCTGATGATATATTTCAAGCTCATTTCTTCCAGGGAACTCCGAGCCGGGCAAGGCACCGGCAGCCAGCTGGGAGCCCCTCTTCCGCATTATACCCTCTTTGTAATTTCCACCCTAATTGTTGTGTAACCTATAAATACCCCCTCCCTTAATCATTTGTACACAAAACCCTAGATCTGAAATTATTTCCCTAATCTTATGCAAACCCTTAATCAAATCCTTAATCTTTCCTTAATCTTTACTTCATAGATTAGCTTAGAATTAGTTGTCATCAATTGTTTACATTTAGTATTGGGTTGTTAATTGAATATTGGTGAAGATTATTCTTCTATTTAATCAAAGATTGCAACTTTGTCTTCAATATTGGTATAATCTCTTCTCTACTATTGTTTATCTTTCAATTGTTTACATATTTAATTATTTAGTTAGTAATATTTGAAAATATGTTTTCTCTTGCTTGTTATATGCTAAAGTCTCCATCGTTTACCTTGGTTATCATGAATATGTGTGAGTAGTGCCCTACTAGGATGGAGGGGGAACTATTGTAGGATTACAGGGGAGGATTAAGACATAGGAAGAATGAAACCATTGAGTTTATGCTTGTTGATTTTATCATGCACACAAGGTGTTTATGAGAATGCTTAGGTGAGAATTTGAGCATTTAATCTATCTTTCTACTTGTTGTGTGGAAGCTTGACTAATAATTAGGAAGCACATGTTAAAATCAAGGGTGGGTTAATTACGTGAGAGCTTAATCAACCATACTTTAGGGGTTAGTCTTACATCGAGAGATCGAGTCTTTCCCTTGCATTCGCTATCGGTTTTGCCTTCTTGTGTTCTTGTCCCCCCTTCCCTACTTGAGTGAACCCAACATCCTAGTCCCTTAACCATTGTCTTTATCATCTTAAGCTTTTAATCGCTTTCCTTTGTTGTTTTTAGTCTAGTACTTTAGTTAGCTTTAATCGACCCATTTTCCTTTTAATCGAACTAAATTAGTAGCTTAGACAAACTATCCTAGAGCCATAATTCCGTCCCTTAGGTTCGACCCTCGAAATACTACAACGGGCAACCGTACACTTGCGGGGATTATAAGTAATAAATTTTCACAAAAACTATATAATAGGAAAGCTTGGTCTTCTAGATGTATGATGAAGGTTGACTTGAAGAAGGCATATGTTTCAATAGAGTGGGATTTTATTGAGGATATGCTTAAAGCTTTGAGTTTCCCTGACAAAATTATTGATTGGATTATGGTGTGTGTCACTACTCCTACTTACTCTCTCTCAAATTAATGAAAATACGTTTGGTCTTTTTCCTGGAAAAAGAGGTATAAGGCAGGGGGATCTTAAGCTAATCTATGGAGTAATTAATATTTGATTAAGAAAAGATTAAGAATTTAATTAAGGGTTTGCATAAGATTAGGGAAATAATTTCAGATATAGGGTTGTGTGTACAAATGATTAAGAGAGGGGGTATTAGGTTACACAACAATTAGGGTGGAAATTACAAAGAGGGTATAATGCGGAAGAGGGGCTCCCAGCCGGCCGGGTGGGTGCCGGTGCCTTGCCCGACTGGGAGTTCCCTGGAAGAAATGAGCTTGAAATATATCATCAGGTGCTTCTGGCCGGTGGACCGGCTGCCGGTGGTCCACCGGCTGGGAGCTCATTTGACTTTCCTCTTGTTTCGTTGACTTTGCTCTTCATCGTGTGCTCCCAGTCGGCCGGCCAGCTGCCGGTGCCTTGCCCGGCTGGGAGTTCGCTGGAATTTCTTCACTTTCTTCCTTTCTTCTTGTTCTCTCAGCCGGGTGGCCGGCTGCCATTGGCCTGACCGGCTGGGAGTTTTCTGTAACTTCTTTATAAAAATTGCTAATGCTAAGTGAAGGGTGAGTCCCAGCCAGTTGACCGGCTGCCGGCCTACCGGTTGGGAACTCCTCTCAACACTTCTTCCTCCTATCTTCATGCTAAGTCTACCAAACCATCCCGCTTGCTCCGATTCCGCCATTTCCGCTCCAAAGCCTGCAAGATTGACATAATATCATAGACTAGGGATTCGGGGTATAAAATGCAATGCAAGACATAGAAAACCGACTCGAATTGAGTCGGAATGCATGAAAATAGGAAGGAAGTTGGTGTAAATGAATACTATATCAAACCTCCCCACACTTGATCATTAATCGTCCTTGAGTAAGTGGGTGAGTCAAAACGAGACCCTTATTCAACTATAGACTAATATACTATTAATATCCGATGGAAGGCAATTAACGGCCTCCTCCGTCCCTTCAACTCACGTAGTTGTGCTTATGAGGTAAAGTACGACGCTTAAGGCAAGTAGGGTCTTGCAAGAAAAATGTGATGCATCCAACATGTAAGCACATAAGCAAGTAATAGTCCACTTTCCTCATCTAAGTGGCCGAGTTCTCATCATAAAAACATGGTCTTGGTCGGGAAATATCGTCTCAGAATTCCAACAAAGGTGCCAACCCCCTAAGGGTGGCTCAAGCAACCCCTATGTGACTACCAAAGCTCAAGAAACAAGTTCAATAGCGGGGAAAGGGGGAAATGGAGATAGTCCTTAAAGGTTTACAAGACCGACACAAGATTCAACCAAAGACCCATGACTAAAAGGACCCAAGTCAACGACATCCTCACGGTTTTCACTCGTCATTCATTTTAAGAACGGGTGTTTTTGTGTGCAAAAAGTAGCCAAAACACTCTCCTACTACGACTCGTGAGAACGTGCCCACAATCTAATGTGTAAGACCATCCCGTGACCAAGTGAGATGCAAAAAAGGGTAATGCACATAATATGAAACAAGGGTTGTAACGAGGCTAGGGAGTAGGACAAAACGGGATTGTTGCAAGCAACATTTGGATATGTGAGGTTCAAATCAAGAATAGTCAACACATCACTCCTCCCACTTCTTATTGCAACACAAGGGACACGTCTATGCCGTAACATAGAATTGATTGCCAAAACTATGCAAAAATTGCATAAACCCAACTCAAATTAGAAAAACTTGAAAATACTCCTCTTAATTCAACAAACGAGCAACGTCTACACCCTAACAAGAGTTAGGTTTCCCAAAATCAAGCAAAAATTGTGTAAACCCGACTCACTTTGGAAAAACATCAAATCGCCCTTTATTCTAGCAACGACTTTTTCTACCCCTTAATGATGAGTAGGGGTGTTGCTTGCTCTTTCTCTATTCTAAAACAATTATTTACAATCACAACTTCTCTGTTTTTTTTTTGTATTTTTCAAAACTTTTCTAATTTTCTCTTTTTGTTTTTCTTTTCCTTTTCAAAACCCCTTGTTTATTTGCAATTTGCCAAACCAAAACCGGTATTCCAACACAAGTGAATGCTCATGCTATCAAAAGACATAACACCTCCTAAATCACTACTACACGTATGACTCATTCTTGATTAAGGAAGGTCATTATGGGATGTAGCTTGTATTGTGGTTATGCCAATAAAATAGGCTAAGGCTCAAAAGTGGCGCATAAAAAAGGGAACCAATATAAGGGTCAAAACAAGGCTTGATTAGGCAATGTGAGGTTCAAATATGTGCAAACAAGTTTGTTTCATCAAATGTGCATAAAGGAAAGCAACTCACGGTCTAAGGATGGAATGACACACTTATGTGTCTAGACATAATACGTCTCGCGAGGAGACCTACTCACAATCCTAAGCGGGGGTTGGGTATGAATGTACTGACCCTAGGAGGCTTTAATCCTCATATATGAGTAGTTAGGTCGAGACCTAAGTCTAGCCTATAGTCTTTGGTCTCACAAGGTGGTCTAGACTAATTGGACAACCTCCTCTTCCCATGAATAACCAAGTAGCCACGGGTGCGAGCCACGGGGAGGAGGAAGACACAATTGGAACATGTTCATCCTTGGGGTATTTACTTCCCTCCCTTGACCATATTTCAAGCGAAACATTTATGTATAAACTTATGCAAGACTATATGTAAAAACAACATATATATACATTTGACAAATGCATGCGAAAATTAAGCAAATATGAAACGAAACGTGCAACAAGTTGGCTAATCCTAGCAGCACATCAACACCAACAAACCAAAGTTCCCCAAAGGAACATCCAAGACATAAAAATCCTATCCTCCTCCATATTATACAATAGTATAAAAAGAGAAAGAACGGAAAAAGGAGAAAGAGATAGGAACGTCTATACGAAGCGGTCTTCTAGTCTCCTTTTTACCTCAGATGGTCAATGTACCTATTCCACCTTATTAGCCAAACATATATATACAATGCAATATTTTTTTGATTTTTCTATTTTTTTTTTGAAATTTTATCAAATTTACAAATATATACAAAGTAGATATTTCCCTCCCTACACTTAAGATTTACATCGTCCTCGATGGAACGAAATGTAGGGAGGAAAAAGGAAAAATGAGAGACATATTTTTGTATTTTTCAAATTTTTCGAAATTAAAAACATTTTTTTGTATTTTTTTGAAATTTTTATGAAATTAAGCAACTTGTTTTTGTTTTTTTTGGCCTCCTCCCCACACTTGTTATATAGAATATCCGACGATGGATGAAGTGTGGATAGGAGGCAAATATGAGATGAAAGAACGTATTTTTGTGCTTTTTTTATGTTTTTGAAAATAAAAGACATGTTTTTGTATTTTTATATTAATAGGATCTCTTCCCCACACTTATTTATATACATAGTGTATGGAGGATATTCGGAAATTAAAATGCATGTTTTTGTGAAGTTTTCAAATTTTCAATTTTTTGTATTTTTAAATGGGGATGCAATGCATGATTTAACTGAATAGGAAAATTGGAATACGATGCAAGCTAACCTATATGAATGCAATCCTATATTTGACAATTTTTACATAATTGAAATCTAATGCAAGTCTAAATGAATTCAACTAAATGATTAGTTATCCTACATATCATACAACTAACTAAATGCATACAAAAAGGGAAATATGACCGAGAAGTTTGGATTTAGGGAATCATACTTGGCATTTGGATTGAGAGGGAGAGAGGAGGGCCATCATTACTAGGCCTCCTCAATTTCGGTGTCATCACCGTCATCATTATCATTATCTTCATCATTCTCGGTCCCAAACTCAGATTCACGGATGAAATCATCCGTGTTCATAGGCATGTCCGAGCCAAAAGTCCCCGCCTCCGTGGTCATATCAATGAACACCTCCGTGCCCCTCTCGAGCAACTAGTACCACCTCCCTCACCAAAGATGGATGGAGATCCCCCAAACCATCGAGTGTCGTGCCCCTCCCTATGAATGAAAGGCGGGGTGGGGAAGACGAGGGCACTATAATAGTTGGGGCGTATGTTGATGCCGCCGTAGAGATAAGACCCGTCCTTTGGATGGCCACCATCCGGAGCTAGATAGTAGGAGGGGTGAAGGCCGGAGGAATGCTCGTATCCCCGCCGTTGGTAGTCATCGTACACCGGGAATTGGCCAACCGAGTGGTCAAAGTAGATACGGTCCATGCGTTGTTGTAGTGTAACACCCCGAAGTTCAAACCACAACAAAACAAAGACTCACACTACAACACTCCCGACTCAACAACCAAAACAAAACTCAACATAAAACATGTTACTAACCCAAACTCAACCCGACTCAACCACAACAAACATACCGACACAACATAAAAAGGTATAAAAATCTCTTAAAAACTCTTCGCGATCATCTCCTACCCCCCTAAAAGAAACAAGGTTACGTCCCCGTAACCATACATACCTGATAAAAAAGGAAAGGGTAACGCTCTCTCATGGCTTCCTCTGCCTCCCATGTAGCTTCCTCAGACTCGTGGTTAGACCAAAGGATCTTAAGCAAAACTGTCTCACCACTCCTAGTCTTCCTAACCTTCCGGTCAAGAATCTGCTTAGGCACTTCAAGATATGACAAGGACTCATCTAGCTCTAAGCTCTCTGCCTCTAACACATGTAACGTGTCACTCACATGCTTCCGCAGCTGAGATACATGAAACACATTATGCACTCTCTCTAACGCAGCTGGTAAAGCCAGACGATATGCAACCTCTCCAACCCGCTCTAAGATCTCATAAGGCCCTATGAAATTCTGACTCAGCTTGCCTTTCTTCCCAAATCTCATAACCCCACGCATAGGAGACACTTTTAGAAGAACATTGTCCCCAACCTGAAACTCTATATCCGGCGATGTAGATCTGCATAACTCTTTTGCTTATCCTGAGCCGCTCTCATCCTTTCCCTGATCATCTTAATCTGTTCAACCATCTCATGTACCATCTCTGGTCCTAGAACCACTGCTTCAGCACTGTCGTCCTAACAAATTGGACTCTTACATCTCCTCCCATATAAGGCCTCGAACGGTGCCATACCAATACTAGTGTGATAGCTGTTGTTGTGAGAAAACTCTATCAAATCCAACCTCCGTTCCCAGCTACCACCAAAGTCCATCACACAAGCTCGCAACATATCCTCAAGAGTCTTGATATTTCTCTCAGTCTGACCGTCTGTCGCAGGATGAAATGCCGTACTCATCTTCAAAGTTGTTCCCAAAGATTCCTGCAACTCTTTCCAAAACCTTGAGATAAATCTCGCATCTCTGTCAGATACTATGTCCTTAGGGACTCCATCTAACTTTAGCACATTCTTCCGATAAGCCATAACTAATTGTGCTTTAGTCCATGTATCTTTCAATGGCACAAAGTGAGCTGACTTGGTCAGTCGATCCACTATTACCCATATCATGTTGTTACCCTGTTTACTCATTGACAAACCCACTATAAAATCCATAGATATGGATTCCCACTTCCACTCAGGTACCTCTAAAGACTGAGTCTTACCTTGTGGTCGTCGCTGTTCCCCTTTAACTCTCTGGCATGTCAAACAACGGGCCACAAACTCAGCTGTTTCTTTCTTCATCCCAGGCCACCAGAACGTGTTCTTTAAATCCTTGTACATCTTGTCACCCCCTAGATGTACTGAATACGGTGCACAATATGCCTCTGTTATGATTGTCTTTTTCAGCTCCTCATCATTAGGGACACACCACCTACCGTCAAACCTCAAACTGCCATCTGTATGAATAGAGAATCGCGACACCGTCCCTTTCTCTACTCCAGCTCTCCACTCAACTATCTTAGGATCCAACGCCTGTTTACCTCGAATATCATCATAAAGATCAGGCTGCACTGTCAAATCTCCCATGGCATCCCCTCTCTGCATCATATGTATCCCAAACCTCCCCACCACATCTCTCAATCTCATTAAAGATAGAGCTGTACACAAAGAATGTACACTCTTCCTACTCAAAGCATCTGCAACAACATTGGCTTTCCCTTTATGGTAGATAATATCCATGTCATATTCGCCAATCAGCTCCATCCACCTCCTCTATCTCATGTTCAACTCCTTTTGAGTGAAGATGTACTTGAGACTCTTGTGGTCCGAAAATACCTTAAAGGTCGCCCCATAAAGGTAATGTCTCTATATCTTGAGAGCAAACACCACTGCACCCAACTCCAGATCATGTGTAGGGTAGTTCTCCTCATACGACTTCAATTGCCTAGAAGCATAGGCAATCATCTTCCTGTTCTGCATCAACACACATCCCAACCCGTTCTTTGAGGCATCTGTATACACCTCAAAGTTCTCGATCCCTTCAAGCAATGCTAAGATATGAGTTGTGGTCAAATGCTTCTTTAATGTTTGGAACGCCGTCTCACAACTCTCATCCCAACGAAATCTGTTCTCTTTCCTCATCAACGCTGTCATAGGTCTAGCAATCTTGGAGAAATCTTTCACGAACCGTCTGTAGTATCCAGCTAAACCCAAGAAACTCCTGATCTCAGCAACGTTCTTTGGTGCTTCCCACTTTGTCACTGCCTCAATCTTTGCCGGATTCACAGCTACCCCATCCTTAGAGATCACATACCCCAGAAAAGCAACTTTCTCTAACCAGAACTCACACTTGGACAGCTTATCATATAACTTATGCTCTCTCAAAGTCTGCAACAAGATCCTCAGATGCTCCTCATGCTCCTCCTTAGTCTTGGAGTAGACTAAGATGTCATCGATGAACACCACCACAAACTTGTCCAAAAACTGTCTCAAGATTCTGTTCATCAAATCCATAAACACAGCCGGTGCATTAGATAACCCAAACGGCATCACCACATACTCATAATGGCCATACCTCGACGTGAAAGCTGTCTTTGGTATGTCCACCTCTCTAATCTTCACGTGATGGTACCCCGACCTCAAATAAATCTTGGAAAAGACTGATGCACCACTCAACTGATCAAACAGGTTATCTATCCTTGGCAAAGGATACTTGTACTTCACCGTCACTTAGTTCAGCTCCCTGTAGTCTATGCACAACCTCAAACTCCCATCATTCTTCTTCACAAAAAGAACTGGTGCTCCCCACGACGATACTCTGGGTCTAATGTATCCCTTCTCTATCAGATCATCTAACTGCTTCCTGAGCTCCTCCATATCCTTAGGACCCATCCGGTACGGCGCCTTAGAGATTGGCCCCGTCCCCGGTTTTAACTCAACCGTGAAATCTATCTCCCTCTTCGGTGGCAACCCCTGAATCTCCTCTGGAAAGACATCTGCAAACTCACCCACCACTGGTATCTGATCAACTGTCGGACTCTCTATCCGGTCATCTCTCACATGGCACAAGATCAATTGGCATCCCTTCCTCAGATAAGACTTCAAGGTAACAGCTGCAATCAACTTAACTTTAGGTTTGACCACAAACCCACGATAAGACACACTAACACCCTTAGGACCTCTCAAAGACACTTTCTTTTGATGACAGTTTATCTTAGCTTTATACTTTCCCAACCAATCCATCCCGACTATCATCTCAAAACCGTCAAAAGGAAACTCTAGCAAGTCTACAGGTAGATCAACTTGCCCAACTATCATAGGTACATCCCTATACAACCTCCCACAAGATACAGACTCACCCGAAGGTATACAAACTTTCTCACTTACAGACTCATATACCCTCAAACCCAACCGTTTAACATGACTCAAAGATACAAACGACTGAGACGCCCCCGAATCAAACAAAACAAAGGTATGAATACCGTTAACAAGAAAAGTACCAGTGATAACATGTGCATCATCCTCATTTTGCTTTCTTGTCCATCATGAACGACTTTCCATCGGTCTTTGTCCACCTACTTGGACAAGATCTTGGTGATGTGGTCGGTTTAGCACCCGACCCCTGATTGCTGTTGTTGTTCGTAGCAGGTTTCTGATAGGAATTACCGCCATTGCGGTTACCTCCACCCTGATAGCTTTGACTTCCCCGGTTAGACCATGACCCAGATGGTCTATTGCTCGCATAACTCTGTGCCGGCCCCTAAGAATAGCTCCCCTGAGTCGATCGCTGAAAAGCTCTAGGTAAACTCGTACACTCATGTCTCTTGTAGCCTACACCGCCACAGCCATAACAGGTCATCCCCCAACTACCACTGCCACTCGTACGGCCACGCCCAAAGGAAGCCCCAAAGATCAACCACGACCCGTAAGAAAACGCTCTAGCCTGATTGTGGTTGCCTTTCTTGTGACTAGATTGGCCACCACCCTCACTCTCAGCCTTTCTTTTCTCAACTACTCTCTCCTAAGCCTTCTCCACCAACCTCTCAGCTCTCCCAACCCTCTCATAAGCTTCCTTAACATCGGTAAGGACTCCCACGGGTAACTTATCCGTGATCTTAGGGGTTAACCCCTTCTCAAATCTCAGCGCTAGGTTCTCCTCACTCAAACCCATATCCTCAGCATACCTAGACTTCTCATTGAACTGCTTATAGTACTCAGCAACTGACATATCAGATGTCATCCTAAACCCATCAAACTCCTCCCTTAGCTTACTCCTCACATGCTCAGGTACAAACGCTTTCCTCATAGCCCTCCGAAACTCTTCCCAAGGTATAGCAGGTAAGCCCTGCTTTGTATACATCTCCCTAGCACTCACCTTCACCTTGTCCCACCGCTCACTAGCTGCTTCCCTCAAGTAGAACGCAGCTTGTTCCACTCTCATCTCATCAGGACAGTGTACCAGGTCTAGTATGTTCTCCATCTCACGATGCCGGTTGTCAAGAAGATTAGGCTCCCCGGTCCCCTTGTACTCTTTTGGGTTAAACCTCGCTATATAAAGGCTGATCTTGGAGTGCTCAAACTCCTTATCCTTTCCCACTCTCTTTAGGGCCTCAGTAAGAGCATCCTGGTGCTCCAACATCTTAACGACATCATCGATGTTCATGCTCTCAACTCTCGCATACAAGGCGTTTCTCTTGGGCGGCATCTTGAAACTGTATAAGAAAGGGTAGATATAAACATACGCACTAAAACCTCAAAACACGAAAGCAGACTGCCCATAACACACTCGATCGAGTGCGTAAACCTACTCGATCGAGTAGAGGCTACTCGATCGAGTGCCCATCATACTCGATCGAGTGCCTCGACATCAGACCCCAAACAAACCTTCTGATCTTTAACATACTCGACCGAGTAGATCGAGTGACCCCCTACTCGATCGAGTGCCCTATGTACTCGATCGAGTGCCCAAAAACACGATTCTGGATATAAAAACGTCAAATACCCACTCGATCGAGTCAGACCCACTCGACCGAGTACCTCACCTACTCGATCGAGTGCACCATACTCGATCGAGTCATGCTGACTCGTATATACTACCCGCATGTTATCTCACATATCCCAACATACTATACAACTTTATAAACTCAACATTATAATATAGCTAAGCATGCAATTCTACACAACTCTTCATATGATCAACAAAGCAACTATTTCATGTTATCAAATGCCACATAATAAACATCCAACATGCTTCTCATTCAAACACCATTTTTATATACTTCACCAACCTTTCATTCACAATTTCAATCTTCTACTCCCAACATCCAACAATTCACAACGTACATCGTCACATCCACATTCAAGCTAACAAACATCACATACGACCTTGACATATACCCCCCATGTGACCGGTTCAAAATTGTAGGGCGAGTTCGCGAATTTAGGACGTCTCCCAAGTCTTTGCATTAGCTCCTACAACCTTTACCCCGGGTTCATTTTAATTGACTCCCTATGTTCATTAGATTCATTGGTTATAGGTTTCAGGATCGTCGCTCTGATACCATTTTGTAACACCCCATACTCCAAGTGCCTTACCAGGACCACTCAGGTATAAAGATGCTACCATCTTGGTTGCCCGAGGCAATGATAATCATAAGACAATAACGAAACAACATTTAAATAGTATAACTTTAGTGAATAGAATACAATCCAAAACCAAATACCAAAATACGGTTACATGTTCTCAAAACCAACTGTCTACTCAGCTAAATGAAATGTTTAAGAAACTATCATGCTACAGCGGAAGACTTTATCATCAGACGGTGGCACATCCCAGCTATCCCATGTAACTCGACTCATACCTGCTCAACAACTGCTCACCATCCCCGAATGGATCACCACAGTTTTTAAAACAATAAACGAGGTCAGTACTAATCACACAATTTATATAATCCAACAACACAGTAAACAAACAGCTCAATCATCAGAGATATCCTCCGAACTCCATTCCCAACTCCACAATACTGACTACACACTAACGTGTGTAGCCCTGCCAGAGTGCCCTTCGCAACAGGTCACTCCACACCGCTAGTGGGGGACCGCAGCCGTACCCACCAAATCCCCGCTCATCTCCGTCGAGCGATAAACCCAAATTCCTTAATGTGCACATCCCTTCTGTGGCGGGTTCCACAGAAGGCGAATAGTGGGCGTGAAGCCACTCCTGCAAGTGACTCCACTCAGCCAGGGACGCGCCCCGAAGAACACAGACAGATACAATCAATCACAACTACTATCAACAACCAAGTCCAACAATCGTCACAATACGAGTATGATAATATTCAACAATCACAAAACACCAACAACACATTATGGGACTAATACTGAGTAGGGAAACCCTACCTCGAAAGCAATACAGTCAGACGATCTCAGCAGCTGATATCAAAAGGCTTCTTCTACGAATCCTCCTCCTAACATACAATCACATAATTACTACCAATCAAGATACACAAAAAAACCCCCAAATCCCCAAATTAGGGTTTAACTAACTTTGACGAAATACTATAAAAATAGTATGTAGATCTTACCCTCGACGCAAGGATTACAAAGGTATAAAGAAACACGAATTCCGACCTTCCAAGCTCCGGGATTTGCCCACAATGCGATTGATGCGAAGAACGTAGATTGTTTTCTCTTTTGAAAGTAATTAGGTTTGTAAAAGTGTTTGAAGAAAGTGACGGGAGTAATTATATACTAAATCACATTATTAACAAAACCCGACAAATCATCTCCCCGTAAACCGGCTACTCGATCGAGTAGCTGACATACTCGATCGAGTATCAAGGTTACTCGTTCGAGTACCCAACAGGTCAGAATCTATTTTAAAACGCAACACACACTTACTCGACAGAGTAAGGCCCACTCGATAGAGTACCCAGAGACTCATAAAATCGTAGTATTACATGTAGACCGAGCTGCTCACTAGCAGCGGTTGCCATTCCCAACTTCATCTGCTCCATGAAAGAGATTAAGTCAGCGTGGAGCGGGAGTGGTTGTTGCGGTTATTGACTTGAGGACCCTTCTCCATGATGGAAGGGACCGGGAAAGAAAGGGGAACTAGGCATAGTGTACCGCAAAGTGGGTTGTGCGGTCACCGGGCGCTAACGCGCATAGACAAGATTGGGATTTTGTTCTTGGACGGTGGCGGTGTCTTCAACCGCCATAATTTCAAGCAGGTAATGTGGTGAATTTAGCACCACTTTCATTTTCTCGGGATTGGGGAGTGAAATTGAATTTCTATCCACCCCATTCACTCGTATTTGCCAATAATTATGCTGGTCATGGGGGTTCTTCTTGATCCAATTAAGGGTGTATTGGATGTAGTCCTTAGTTAGCATTGTTTCCCCCATTATAAACCGCATCCCATTCAAGTTGAGCTTTCGGATGAGTCGCTTGGCAAGGTGGGTGATGAGTCCACCCACTACAATTTGGGTTGATTGGCCCGGAGAGTTGCTTAAGCGGTGAAGATGGAGGGCCAAGTGGTGCGCAATATCGATTTTAAAGGTGGTGGGGTTGGAACAAAGGTAAGAGCCGAGAATTTCCAACTCCTCCGTTCAGAAGTTGTGATTCTCATCACGGCCGAAAACAGTCCACCCCATATACCTATGGCAAATTCTAATTGCGGCGTTATGACAAGTGCTGGCCGCTCTCTTGAACCGGCGGTTGTCATTAAGGCCGGTAATGGCCTTCCATAGAGCACCATGGTCAATGTTTTCGGGGGATTTATGAGGAGGGCTTAGGTCTAGCCCAAAATGCGAAGCAAAGGTCGGTAAAGTTAAGGAATAATTCTTGTTCATCAATCGGAAATGCAAGAATGCGACCTTTTGGTTTTGGCGATGTTTATCAATCCTCAAGGAGCTCAAAAATTCCCATATAAGGCGGGAATAGGTTTTCTCATGAATGTCGTTCATGAATTTCATACCCACTCCTTCAAATAATTCTTGGGTAACACGGTTTAACCCTAATTCTCTCATAGATTGACGATTAATAAATCGAGTCGGGGTGAGGGGGCGTTGTTTGAATAATACAAACTTACCTTTCATAGTGACGGAGCTAAACTTGAGGTCTGGGAATGCCGAACCGGGTCTCATGTCGGTAGCCACGGCCGCCACTAACTCCGCTTGTTGTAGTGCCAATTCCCCCTTTCAGACTCTCTTTTTTGGTGCCATGGGTGTATTTGTGAGAGGGTTAGTGAAGGGGAGGGAGTTTATGGTGGATTGTTGGTGTTTGTTGGTAGTAGGGAGGTGGTTGTGGTGTTTTGGAGGAGAAAGGGTGAAGTTAAAGGGACAAGATGTCGCGAGATTGTGAAGGAATGGGGTTTGTTTTTTGTGTTTTAAGCCCGTCAGAGTACTCCCAGCCGGTCGATGGACCTGCTGCCGGTGTCCCGGGTGGGAGTACATGTATATTTCAAAAGTTTTCAAAAACAGGCAGGGAACTCCCAGCCAGTCCATGGACCGGCCGCCGGTGCCCCGGCTGGGAGTACATCACAAATCTCAATTTTTCACAAGGGTAGTCCCAGCCGGTAGGCCGGCTGCCGGCCTGCCGGCTGGGAGCTACGTTTCCTCCTTTTCTTCGTTTTTTCCTCAGTGGGAGTATTCCCAGCCGGTAGACCAGCTGCCGGCCTACCGGCTCACACCCCCCTTTCTCTTCTTTTTCACCAATTTTACTAAGTACCTGGACTCCCTGTTGGTGGACCGGCTTGGAGACACCTCTCCTAATTTCGCAATTTTTCCAACAAACTTACAGCAACTTTCCAGCCGGTCTAGGGGCCGGCTACCGGTACCCCGGCTGGGAGTGCAGTTCCTCACATTTCTTCAATACGTCCCTACATTCAAATCACTTCTTCAATTGGCCTCGAATTACGTGTTTTCGTCTTTCTAAGCCGACTCATCAAGTCGGGAAATGGCCAATTGAAGGTTATGCGATTGTTCTTCATCAAATCTCAATTTTCTTCACAATGTCATCCCGTCATTAATCAAATAGCCAAGTACAATTGTTCCAAAATTCTCATTACCTATCTATATGCATGCTATATACAAATGGTGGTTCTTGTGGGACTCCACCAAACCATTTCTTGTTCAAGTTTGAAATTACTCATCCCCCAAGGATGGGGGGTCTTCCAATTCAAGTTCACCGTGAGTCTCAATGGGTTGACCCTCATAGAAGTACTTCACTCGTTGTCCATTTACCGTGAAGCACTCACCTTTGCTATTATTCAATTCAAAGGAGCCATAGGGAAACACGGTCACTACCTCAAAGGGTGCCGACCATCGGGACCTCAACTTCCCGGGAAACAATTGGAACCGGGAGTTGAAGAGTAGGACCTTGTCCCCTACACCGATTTCTTTCCTTGTGATATTGTAATCGTGCCATTTCTTAGCCCGCTCCTTATAGAGTTTGGCATTCTCATAAGCATCCATTCTCAACTCATCAAGCTTATTAAGTTAGAGAAATCGCTTGTTGCCCGCGGCATCTAGATCATAGTTGAGCTCCTTCAGAGCCCATCTTGCCCGGCGTTCTAACTTAAGAGGTAGATGACAAGACTTGCCAAAGACCAAGTGAATAAGGAGTGGTGCCTATCGGGGTCTTGTAAGCGGTCCTTAAAGCCCATAGCATATCATTGAGTTTGGTGCTCCAATCTTTCCTAGACTTGTTCACAACCCGCTCTAGAATAGCCTTGATTTGCCGGTTTGATACCTCCACTTGCCCATTGGTTTGGGGGTGGTAGGCAAGAGCTAATTTGTGTCGGACGCCATATTTCTTTAGTAAAGCATAGATGGTGCGGTTAATGAAGTGTGACCCACCATCACTTATGACGGCCCAAGGTACTCCAAAGCTGGGGAATATGTACTCCTTGAATAGTTTGGTCACCACTCGTGAATCATTGGTAGGAGCGGCTATTGCTTCTATCCACTTGGACACGTAGTCCACCACAACCAAAATGTATTGGTTGCCAAATGATGATGGAAATGGTCCCATGAAATACACACCCCATACATTAAAGAGTTACACTTCCAAGATATTGTTCAAAGGCATCTCATCATGCCTTCCAATGTTGCCTCTTCTTTGGTAAGAATTACATGAATAAACCATGACATAAGCATCCTTGAATAGGGAGAGCCAATAGAATCCACAATGAAGAACCCGAGCTTGGGTCCTAGAGGTGGACAAATGCCCTCCATATGTTGTAGCATGGCAAGCTTGAAGGATTGCTTGACCTTCCTCATGAGTGACACATCTTCTATAAATCCCATCATTGCATCATCTATATAGGAAAAGATCTTCCCATACATATCTCCTAGACTCATATCTCAACTTCGTCCTAGCTTGGTTCTCAAGTTCCTTCGGGATAAACTTAGAGCTCAAATAGTTAGCAATATCCGCATACCAAGGGTCGGAGTGCATGATAGCTAAGATAGAGTCATCGGGCAACCACTTATCAATGGGGATTCCATCATCAACATCCCCCCGGGATTCTCTAGTCATCCTTGATATGTGATCCGCAACAAGATTCTCGGACCCCGGTTTATCTTTGACTGTGACAATCAAACTCTGGTAGCAACAATACCCAACGGATCAATCTCGGTTTAGCATCCTTCTTGACCATAAGTTACTTGATGGCGGTGTGATCCGTGTAGACAATGACTTTGGAACATAAGAGGTAAGGCCGGAACTTCTCAAAAGCATAAACCACCGCCAACATTTCTTTCTCCGTGGTGGTGTAATTGCATTGAGCATTGTCTAAGGTCTTGCTTATGTATGCTATCACATGGGTCTTCTTGTCTTGTCTTGTCTTTGACCCAAGACCGCCCCCAATGCAAAGTCACTTGCATCACACATCAATTCGAAGGGGAGGTCCTAATTGGGTGGTTGTACAATTGGAGCCGATATCAAGGCTTACTTGAGCCTACAAAAACTTTCAATACAAGATTGATCAAATATGAAGGGAGTGTCCTTAGCTAAAAGTGAGGTGAAGGGTTTAGCGATTTTTGCAAAATCTTTGATAAACCGACGGTAAAACCCTACATGGCCTAAGAAACTCCTCACACCCTTGACATTTGTGGGTAGGGGAAGTTTCTCAATCACCTCAACTTTTTCTTTGTCCACTTGGATCCCCTCCTTAAAAATAACATGCCCTAGAACTACTCCCTTTTGCACCATGAAATGGCACTTCTCCCAATTCAATTTCAAATTGTACCGGATGCATGTTTGGAGAACAAGGGAGAGATTCTTCAGGCAATCGTCAAATGAGGTGCCATGGACACTAAAATAATCCATAAGCACCTCCATAGACTTCTCAATATACTCGGAAAAGATAGACATCATGGCCCGTTGAAATGTCCCGGGAGCATTGCAAAGACCAAACGGCATTCTTCGATATGTGAAGACATCGTAAGGACAAGTAAAGGAGTTTTCCTTCCTTGACGCTAATATTAACATATCCGGTTGCTAGGAAAGGTCTTCCTAGGATAATAAGCGTTTGTTGATCCTCCGGGATGTCAAGTACTACGAAATCCGCCGGAATGTAGAAGTTGCCAACCTTAACCGGCAAGTCCTGAATCACACCCATCAGTCTTTGTACCGATCTATCGGCTAGTTGTAGTGTCGTGGAGGTAGGGATCATGTCATGTAACCCAACTTTCCTCACAATGGGAAGAGGTAGTATGCTAACACTAGCACCAAGATCACAAAGTGCCCTCTTAATGCTTATATTACCCATCTTGCAAGGGATGGAAAAACTACCCGGATCTTGTAGTTTCTCTGACATGGGATTGAGTAAGATTGCACTAAATTCCCCTCTAAGAGAAACTAGACCATCTCTTGCAATGCTTCTCTTCTTGGTCAACACATCTTTAAAGAACTTTGTGTAGAGCGCCATTTGTGTCACTACCTCGGTGAAAGGTAATGAAACTCCAAGCTTCTTCAACATGTCCA
Source organism: Silene latifolia (assembly GCF_048544455.1). Classification (NCBI taxonomy): domain Eukaryota; kingdom Viridiplantae; phylum Streptophyta; class Magnoliopsida; order Caryophyllales; family Caryophyllaceae; genus Silene; species Silene latifolia. The sequence continues at coordinate 69,450,725 of NC_133527.1, read as the reverse complement.
AGAATTTGAAGAACTTCCTCTCCTCATTCATGACTCTACTTCTATTAGGAAATGGTATTGGAGGGTTATTGGCCTTTTCGGGGGTTGAGGCTCGCTTTGTGTTAGCTACTTCACTTGCTTCTTTTCCTTTCCCTTGGTCTCTTTCAACCATTCTTTCTTGATCTCTTTCTTGATCTCTTTCAACCACTATCTCCTCCAAAACAAAGTTCTCATCTGTATCAATATAGTCACCCACCTTCCCCTTATTAGTGTTGTCAACTCTACTTGTTGGTGAAGGAGGTGGACTCTCCTCACCATATTTCATCACATCTCTCTTTCTCTTTGCTTCATAGTCATTGTAAGGGTCCTCCAAGTCTTTCCCACTCCTCAAGGTCACCACATGAGCTTGTTGGTGTGGTGGTGGTCCATCCCTAGGATGAGAGCCTTAAGGAGGCAATAAGTGTGGAGCTCTTTGTGAAGAAGCGGGGATTTTGTTGGCCATATATGAATCAAATGTCCTTTGATGTGCTTGGACGTTTAAAAGTTCGGTCTTTAAACTTTTGAATTGATTGTCAACTTGGGCCTCTCTTCTCTCGGATTTAGAATCCATTTCCCTTAACAATTTCTCAAGAGAGGCGGTGAGGTTGGGTGGTTCTATGTATTATTGTTGATTTCGTGGAGGTGGGTAGGAATTTTGTTGTTGTTGATACCCTTGTTGGTATCCTTGTTGTTGGTTTAATGGTTATTGAGATGGTTGGTTTGATTGGTAGCCTTGTTGTTGGTATGGAGGGTTTTGGCTTTGGTTGCGGTAGTTGTCTCTTTGATGAGGTGGGATGTAGTTTGGGTTGTCATGTTGTCTTTGGCCTCGGTAGTTGGAGCCTTGGCCTTGATTTTGATTGTATTGCCTAGAATGATCGGGCTTTGGTGGAGGCATGTATTGAGGTTGTTGATACTTGGGGTTCAATGGTTGCCCCGCATAGGAGAGTTTCGGGTCTTGGTTAGGGAAGGCGTGGTAGAAGGTCTCATGACGTTGGTAGGAAACCCTTGGTGCACCTTGCCCTTGAAGAGCAAAGCACTCTTGTTGATCATCTTGTGGAATAGATGAACAATACTCAATGGTGTGCCCCACAATGCCATAATAATCGCAAAACATTTGAGGAGGGTAATGCCTTGGTGGAGACCTAGGCTCTTGGACATAATAGACTTTGGAATGGCTAGGCCCTCCCTCATTGGCATGCTTTGAATCCCCATGCTTCTTTCCCATTTTGAACTCTTCAAATTCCTTTGTCAAAGTATCCAATTTTGCCTTGTACTTCATCTCTATCTTGGAAGGTCCTTCACTTTTGTAGTCCACATTTCTAGCATCACTACTCTCCATCTCGGAAATGTTTTGAATCATTTCCGTGATTTGAGCGTTATTCATACTATCAAAATTCCACCGGATGCCGCCACGATCATGTCCCAGAACCTTTACTCAAGAGTTTGGAAAAAGGTTTGGGTGGCCATCCATTTTGGGATACCATGGTGTGGACAAGATGAGAGGAGATCTCTAAATCGTTCCCAAGCTTCACTTAGAGTTTCTATGGGTCTTTGTTTGAAGGTTTGAATCTCATGGCGAATTCTTGCGGTCTTCGATGGTGGGTAGAACTTGTTGATGAAAGCCTTGGATAAAGCTTCCCAAGTGGTAAATGTACCCGGCTCATGAGAGTTCAACCACTTCTTGGCGTTGTCTTTCAAGGTAATAGGGAAGAGCATTAAGAGCATTTGCTCTTCGGTTACACCGTTGTGTTTGATAGAACCCGCTTTCTCTTTGAATGAGGGGAGATGTTGGTGTGGATCCTCACTTTTCATTCTATGGAAGACATCTTGTTGCATGTAGTTGATCACATGGTGACGAAGCTCAAATGTATTGGGAGCGAGAGCTCCATAGTTGATAGCCGAACAAGCACGATTGGGATCCGGCCTATTGTAGTATCCCATGGGTTGGTCCGCCATATCGTCGTTTATGAGGTTGTTTCGTGGAGATTCGGTATCATTTGTATGGGTGGAATATTGTGAATGCGCTGGTGAGTTTTGTGGTGAATTGATGGGAGAGTTTTTTGATGGAGAGTTATGTGGAATGTGAAGGGGTGATAGGGTGGAAGAAGAGGGTGGTTGGTTTAAATTATCAATTGTGATATTTTGGGTGATTGGTGGGTTAAGAATGGGTGGGGATCCTCAAATTGCCGAAAGAGCTAATCTTCTTCTTGCCCGGAATGTCTTCTCGATCTCGTGATCAAGTGGGAAAAGAGGTCCGATGTAGCACCTATTCATGCACTTAACAAAAGATCAAATAGTCCTAATGCAAGAGTTGCACTAGGACAAGAGGAGAAAACAAACAAGTAACAAATAAGAGAACTAAGCCTAGATGGAAACAAATAATCCTATCCAATATTGCCGTCCCCGGCAACGGCGCCAAAAACTTGGGTCCGAAAGGGGGATTTGTCACTACAACAAGCGGAGTTAGTGGCGGCCGCGGCTACCGACATGAGCCCCGATCCGGCATTCCCGGACCACAAGTTTAGCTCCGTCACTATGAAAGGTAAGTTTGTATTATTCAAACAACGTCCCCTCACCCCGACTCGATTTATTGATCGTCAATCTATGAGAGAATTAGGGTTAGACCGTGTTACCTAAGAATTATTTGAAGGAGTGGGTATGAAATTCATGTACGACATTCATAAGAAAACCTATTCCCGTCTTACATGGGAATTTTTGAGCTCCTTGAGGATTGATAAACACCGTCAAAACCAAAAGGTCGCATTCTTGCATTTTCGATTGATGAACAAGTATTATTCCTTAACTTAACCGACCTTTGCTTCGCATTTTGTGCTAGACCCAAGCCCTCCTCATAAAGCCCCCGAAAACTTTGACCATGGTGCTCTATGGAAGGCCATTACCGGCCTTGATGGCAACCCCCGGTTCAAGAGAGTGGCCAACACTTGTCATAACGCCGCAATTAGAATTTGGCATAGGTATCTGGGGTGGACTGTTTTCGGCCGTGATGAGAATCACAACTTCAAAACTGAGGAGTTGGAAATTCTCGGCTCTTACCTTTGTTCCAACCGCACCACCCTCAAAATCGATATTGCGCACCACTTGGCCCTCCATCTTCACCGCTTAAGCAACACTCCGGGCCAATCAGCCCAAATTGTAGTGGGTGGACTCATCACCCACCTTGCCAAGCGACTCATCCGAAAGCTCAACTTGAATGGGATGCGGTTTATAATGGGGGAAACAATGCTAACCAAGAACTACATCCAATACACCCTTAATTGTATCAAGAAGAACCCTCGTAACAAGCATAATTATTGGCAAATACGAGTGAATGGGGTGGATAGAAATTAATTCTACTCCCCAATCCCGAGAAAATGAAATTGGTGCCAAATTCACCACATTACCTGCTTGAAATTGAGGAGGTTGAAGACACCGCCACCGCCCAAGAACAAAATCCCAATATTGTCTATACGCGTGAGCGCCCGGTGACCGCACAACCCACTTTGCGGTACACCATGCCTAGTTCCCCTTTCTTTCCCGGTCCCTTCCAACATGGAGAAGGGCCCTCAAGTCAACAACCGCAACAACCTCTCCCGCTCCACGCCGACTTAATTTCTTTCATGGAGGATATGAAGTTGGGAATGGCAACCACCGCTAGTGAGCGGCTCGGTCTACAACAACGCATGGACCGTATCTACTTTGACTACTCGGTTGGCCAATTCCCGGTTTATGAAGACTACCAACGGTGAGGATACGAGCACCCCTCCGGCCTTCACCCCTCCTACTACCTAGCTCCGGATTGTGGCCATCCGAAGGACGGGTCTTATCTCTACGGCGACATCAACATGCTCCCCGACTACTATTGTGCCCCCGTTTTCCCCACCTCGCCTTCCACTCATGGGGAGCGGAACGACACTCGATGGTTTGGGGGCGCTCCTTCCATCTTTGGTGAGGGAGGTGGTGCTAGTGGCTTGGGAGGGGGTACGGAGGTGTTCATTGATATGAACACGGAGGCGAAGACTTTTGGCTTAGACATGCATATGAACACGGATGATTTCATCCGTGAATCCGAGTTTGGGACCGGGAATGATGAAGATGATGATAATGATGACGGTGATGACACCGAAATTGAGGAGGCCTAGTAATGATGGCCCTCCTCTCTCCCTCTCAATCCAAATGCCAAGTATGATTCCCTAAATTGAAACTTCTCATTCATATTTCCCTTTTTGTATGCATTTAGTTAGTTGTATGATATGTAGGATAACTAATCATTTAGTTGCATTCATTTAGACTTGCATTAGATTTCAATTATGTAAAAATTGTCACATATAGGATTGCATTCATATAGGCTAGCTTGCATCGTATTTCAATTTTCGCATTTAGTTAAATCATGCATTGCATCCCCATTTAAAAATACAAAAAATTGAAAAATTGAAAACTTCACAAAAACATGCATTTTAATTTCTGAATCTCCTCCATACACTATGTATATAAATAAGTGTGGGGAGGAGATCCTATAAATTTTAAAATACAAAAACATGTCTTTTAATTTCAAAAAAACAAAAAAAAAAACACAAAAATACGTTCTTTGATTTCATATTTGCCTCCTATCCACACTTCATCCGTCGCCGGATATTGTATATAACAAGTGTGGGGAGGAGGCAAAAAAAAACAAAAAACAAAAACAAGTTGCTTAATTTCATAAATATTTCAAAAAAATACAAAAACTTGTTTTTAATTTCGAAAAATTTGAAAAATACAAAAATATATCTCTCTTTTTTCCTTTTTCCTGCTTACATTTCGTTCCATCGAGGACGATGTAAATCTTAAGTGTGGGGAGGGAAATATCTACTTTGTATATATTTGTAAATTTGATAAAATTTCAAAAATTTCAAAAAATAAATAGAAAAATAAAAAAAAAATCAATAAAAATATTGCATTGTATATATATGTTTGGCTAACAAAGTGACATAGGTACATTGACCATCCGAGGCAAAAAGGAGATTAGAAGACCACTTGGTATAGACGTTCCTATCTCTTTCTCCTTTTTCCGTTCTTTCTCTTTTTATATTGTTGTATAATATGGAGGAGGATGGGATTTTTGTGTCTTGGATGTTCCTTTGGGGGAACTTTGGTTTGTTGGTGTTGATGTGCTGCTAGGATTAGCCAACTTGTTGCACGTTTCGTTTCATATTTGTTTAATTTTCGCATGCATTTGTCAAGTGTATATATGTGTTGTTTTTACATATAGTCTTGCATGAGTTTGTACATAAATGTTCGCTTGAAATATGGTCAAGGGAGGGAAGTAAATACCCCAAGGATGAACATGTTCCAATTGTGCCTCCCCCCTCCCTGTGGCTTCTTGGTTATTCATGGGAAGAGGAGGTTGTCCAACGAGTCTAGAACACCTTGTGAGACCAAAGACTGTAGGCTAGACTTAGGTCTCGACCTAACTACTCATATGTGAGGATTAGAGCCTCCTAATTTTATGCAAACCCTTAATCAAATCCTTAATCTTTCCTTAATCAAATATTAATTACTTCATAGATTAGCTTAGAATTAGTTGTTTTTTATTGTTTACATTTAGTATTTGGTTGTTAATTGAAAATTGGTGAAGATTATTCTTCTATTTAATCAAAGATTGCAACTTTGTCTTCAATATTGGTATAACTCTTCTCCGCTATTGTTTATCTTTCAATTATTTACATATTGAATTGTTTAGTTAGTAATATTTGCAAACATGTTTTCTCTTTCTTGTTATATGCTAAAGTCTCCATCTTTTACCTTTATTATCATGAGTAGTGCCCTACTAGGATGAAGGGGGAACTCTTATAGGATTATAGGGGAGGATTAAGACATAGGAAGAATGAAACCATTGAGTTTATGCTTGTTGATTTTTATCATGCACACAAGGTGTTTGTGAGAATCCTTAGATGAGAATTTGAGCATTTAATCTATATTTCTACTTGTTGGGTGAGAGCTTGACTAGTTATTAGGAAGCACATGTTAAAATCAAGGGTGGGTTAATTAGGTGAGAGCTTAATAAACCATACTTTAGGAGTTAGTCTTACATCGAGAGATCGAGTCTTTCCCTAGCATTCGCTATAGGTTTTTCCTTCTTGTGTTCTTTTCCCCCATTCCCTACTTGAGTGAACCCAAAATCCTAGTCCCTTAACCATTGTATTTATCATCTTAAGCTTTTAATCGCTTTCCTTTGTTGTTTTTAGTCTAGTACTTTAGTTAGCTTTAATCGACCCATTTTCCTTTTAATCGAACTAAACTAATAGCTTAGACAAACTATCCTAGAGCCATAATTCCGTCCCTTGGTTTCGACCCTCGCAATAGTACAACGAGAAACTGTACACTTGCGGGGATTATAAGTAATAAATTTTCACAACAAATATATAATAGCAAAGCTTGCTCTTCTAGATGTATGATGAAGGTTAACTTGAAGAAGGCATATGTTTCAATAGAGTGGTATTTTATTGAGGATATGCTTAAAGCTTTGAGGTTCCCTGACAAAATTATTGATTGGATTATGGTGTGTGTCACAACACCTACTTTCTCTCAATTAATGGAAATACTTTTGATCTTTTTCCTGGAAAAAGAGGTATAAGGCAGGGGGATCCTATGTCCCCTCTTCTGTTCACAATATGCTTGGAGTATTTGACTAGGATATTTAATGTGGGGGTACAATGAAATGAGTTCAAGTTTTATCCTCTATGTAGACAATTGCAGCTTTGTCATTTGGCTTTTGCAGATGATATGCTCCTCTTCTACAGAGGTGACAAGGGGCCTGTTAGAGTAATTTTTAGGGCATACACTACTTTCTATGAGGCTTCGGGGTTGGAGATGAACTGTGATAAATCTGAACTATATTGCAATGGGATACAGCAGAATCAGGTGCAAGCATCGCTGAATATGTCTGGTTTCAGGAAAGGGTATTTCCCTTTTAGATATTTAGGGGTGCCCATTTATTATAAAAGGATTGCCATGGGTGATTGTGCAAAACTTGTGGAGAAAATGATTGATAAAATTCGGGAATAGGGTACAAGGAAACTGAGCTATGCTGGCAGAGTGGTCTTAGTATAGTAAGTTCTCACCCAGATTCAATCTTACTGGGCTAGAATATTTGTTATACCTAAGACTGTTATTGATAAGATAGTGAATATATGCAGAAATTATTTATGGGGAGGGGCTGAGAGCTACCAACGTACTCTTGTAGTTCTTTGGAATAAATTTTGTCTTAACAAGAATTATGGGGGTCTAGGGATTACTAATAGTCAATTATGGAATTTGGCAATGATTTCCAAGTACAGCTGGTGGATTGCAAGTAAAGACGATCATATGTGGATCAGATGGGTTAACCATATCTACATTAGAGGTAGAGACTGGCTTACTTATCAACCAGCAACTAACACTAGTTGGTACTGGTGACAGGTGTGCAAAGTTAGAGACATGTTAAAGAATGGATATGTACAAGGGGTCTGGGGTACTAATAATGGAACCGTGGACATGAGCCACCCGCGCCGCGCGCACACGCGCGTTGGTTTCGAGGCGGCGACACTTCTCCCACGGAACCTTGGTTTGCCAAGGCATGTCATGGGCCGTTACCGATTTGAAAGGCATTAAAACTGGTGAAAAGTTGAATGAGCCTGCATTTGTGGAGTCGCCACCAATTTATTGTGGAAAAATTGGAAACCGTTTGAATACCTCGTGTCATGTCAAGACACAAAGTAGTGACATGAACACTAAGAACTCGTTACCCTGAGCATTCTATGTCTAGAATGACTCTCAATATGCCAATGGATACGGATGTCCAGAGATAACTGGAGTAAGAGGTGAGGGTACGTATTAGGAAACTCTTTAATTCGAACACCTAATCCCGCCCTCCTCGATAGCGGCCTCTAATAATGATTAGGGAAATCGTTCATATTCGATATGTCGTCGATGTAATGCATGCAATGAAACAAACATAGATTAATCATAGCATGTGAAATTAGGCTATGTCGGTTAACACGTATTTTAGCAAACAACGTGGGTCGAAGTAGGTGTTAGATTCAATTACATGTGAATGCCATACAATTAAATCATACATGAATAGTAATTGCGATAAAATAAATTACAATAATTAAAATTACAAACTTTACAAGGTTTATTTGATCTACGTCAAAAGCACGCTCAAAGACGGGATTTCGAAGAAGAAAATAAGAGGAAAACAAAATTAGAATTAATATACGAAAATACATCAGATTAGGAGTGATAATATGAATAATAGTCGATTTAAACCATAATTAGGAGCTACGTCAAAGCGAGAAAGAAGTTCAGAGACAGAAGCCAACCCAAAATAGGCGCAGCATCTGCTGCGTCCCTTGGAAGAGGCGTAGCACTTCCTGCGTCGGTTCTTGAGTTGGGTTCTGGCTGTGAAGTTAGAATCGCAACATCGTTATTGTTCATTGGTAAATTTAAGGATGAATTATCGATTTTAGACTCGAATTGAAGTGCTTTAATTGATTACATACATCTGGGTAAGTTATAAACAAAATTAAAACGAGAATTTACAGCGATTTACATAATTAATGATGAACTTGTGTCGGAAATACAAAAAGAAGGAACTTTAGGTTAAATTAAGAAATTGGACAAACAAAACTCGAAAGAAAACCCATATATCAAATTAGGATTCCAGAACTTCGACATGAACAAGTCGAAACCGCGAAGAATCGATTTGAATTAAAACGGCGAAAACCCGCAAGTATTGAATTACTCGGGATTAAGGATGAATTAAACGTTAAAATAAGACGAGAATTGTTAAAACGTGATTTATATACTGAAAATTACAAAAGAAAACAAAGAAAAACGAAAGAAAGAAAAACTTGCAGGAAGTCGAGGAAGAAGAAGAAGAGCAGGAGCAGCAGCAACCTCAGGAAGAGGCACAACAAATGCTGTGACTCTTCGAAGTGGCGCAGCTGCTGCTGCGTTTCTTCTCAACGTCAGACCTCCGCTGTTTTATAAGAACGGTTTTAAAAGATTGATTTAAAGATGGTTTTTTGAACATGCTCTTGATATAAATCTTACATTAGATGATAGAGAATAAAAGTACAATAAATAAATGGGGTTTACAACCTCAGACTTACATGTTTGACGAAACGAGATTGACTAAAGTTATCGTTTAGTGATTGCTCGACTCGAATATTCGTGGAAAGTGCCCTTGTTAAAGGATTTAAAAGATTGATTAGATTGATTAAGTGGAGTTGGTCAAATTGGTTGGTCTATGCAACGTGACTGGGACTCAGAAGGATCTGAGCTTACTTGGTCGATTGATCAAGGACGTAGGCGTCGAAAGCAATAGCGTAGTCTAGAATGCAAAGAGAGAGAAAGAAGGGGTGGAACACTCGCGTGCCAAATATGGAGGTCGAAGGTCTCTATTTATGCTAAACACATGAAGGAGTTTATGAATGACACGGATTTGGAAACAAATCACGGAAATATTCTGAAAAGCGTGAAAAGAGGGATGGGGAAGAGGCGCAACAGCTACTAAGACCCTTGGAAGAGGCACAACACCTGCTGCGTCCTTTCCCCAGAGGTTTCCTCCTCAGCAAGAAAGATTTCCTCGTTTTATTATTGAATTTCGGTAGATCTATGCTTCCTTATTCCATAAAATACAAAATACGGAAAGATATATACTTAAAAATATTAATTTTAAATTTAGGAATAAATATCAAGAGAATTCTAGAATATTCCGGAATATTCCGACTCGGCATTTAAACTGTTTTAATAAAATAAAGCGATTTTTAACCCGGACTCCAAATGAACTCTAATTATTGTCAAAATGACCGTATCAGTGCGTAGATGACGACCAATGGGCTGACTCGAGTGTTTGAGCTATAACTTGTCGATGAACTTACGAACTGTCATAAAAACGTTATGCGTATCAAACATGCGGCCCAATAATCACTGGGCGGTTGGCGGGAGGTGTAGAAATGAGGTATATACAGATCCCCCACTTTGAATGAGGCTTGGACAAGGCAAAAGTCAAAGTATAGTCATCAGGTCAATCGAAGATTACAACCTGACAACTATGGCGACGCGAGGCGGCTCAAGGGGTCTGAACCAAGGACCTGTCGCCGGGAACATTTTAGAGTCTGTCGACTATCGGGGAGGGTCGTTTAAAATCCATTAGACTAAGTAAGGAAGCTCGCCAACCATAAGAATAAATCATACCTGAGACTTCTTTCCTGAGATGTTTCTGGAGTTGCGTAGGAGCTGAGGGTAAGACCTAAGAGATATGTAAGGATTTTGCTAGGGTGTGGGACCCAAAAGGAAAACATCGACGGGAAGGAGGCCAAATATAAGCTCAACCTAAGGGGTAAAGAAAGGTTTGGGTGCAGGAACTCTAAAGAAGTGTGATCCTCAGGGTAGAAGTGTATGAACTCTAGGGAAGTTAGGGTGTATGAACTTGGGTGTATGAACCCAAAAAGACTGGCTGGTATGGGAACTTCTGGAGAACGACACCTTTCCTGAACTCTGAGAGGAAACAATAATATTGAGGGTAGCAGGACGTTGGTAGAAACTGCTGGGGAATCTGCTTACGTCGGTCTCGAGCGAACTCTGTTTTCCGAGAAATATGCGGGTTGTAAGCGGCAACGAACTCTCCCTGGGGATCACATTGATGACTCCACTGGGGAAGAATCATATGTTGAGTCGACAATGGCGCGCCCTTGGCACCGCTGAGGATAAAATAAAAGATCGACAATGACGCGTCCTTAGCATCGTTGAGGAAAAGTATTGGATCGACAACGACACGCCCTTGCCATCGCTGAGGAAAAGAGGGTTGGATCAACAACGACACGCCCTTGGCATCGCTGAGGAAAATAAAGCTATAGATCGACAACGGCGCGTCCTTGGCACCGCTGAGGAGAAAAATCCGCTCGGGTCGTCGTATAGCGAATTTCCGATGAAAAGGAGAAACCCATGAACTGTATTTAGTGATCACGAATTCTCGCGGGGTACAACATGTCGTGGTTGTTTGCAGTCTACTGAAGAGAAAATGCAGATTCGGACGAAGAGAATGCTCAAAGAAGAGTCGTATGTTGAGGACAAGGCGCATGAAGCCCGGGCCCACAAATAACGAACTCATAAGGAATTTTTGAGGAAGCCCGCTGAGGAAGAGGCGCAGCAAAAGCTGTGACCTTTGGAAGAGGCGCAGCAAGTGCCGTGTCCTTTCCCGAGCTCGTCCCTGTCTTGGTAAAAACCCGACTTAAGTCGTGTTTTGTTTTTATTTCAAAACACAAACATACTTCGTTTCTTTACAAAAACTCAACCAAATTCCGTCAAAATTTGATGAAATCTCGCCATAAATCATAACTAACCAAGGTATGTGTCTTGTTCTGGCTTTAATTTGCATTTGAGCTTGATTTTTGGGTCGAAAATTAGGGTTTATACACCCATTTACGTCGAAAATTTGGGGCTTTCATCCCAAATGGATTTGCCTCATGAAATTAACATTAGAAATGAGTAATTGACCATGTTAGGAACACTACCATGTATGCCTTTCAAATTTTTGTCAAGTATTAAGGATTTGAGGGTGAAATGTGACGGTTTCTTTGCTAAACCGTAAAACCCTTCGAAAATGGCCCTATACTAGCCCATTTTTGATGAAACTTGATGTTTTGGAACCCTTGAGTAATGGGTAAACTTGCTATCATGCTGGATTTTTGATTTGTGACAGCTTCTCCGGGACACTTTTATATGGCATAATTGTGATTGTAGCGAAATGCTGCCGAATTTTCGACTCAAACCTGCAACTAGGCTTGAACTTAGACTTTTCTTGACTTGACCTGTACTATCACATGTGTGGTTGGACTTTTAAAAGGTCTCCTAACTAACCTCGTTTTGCATGCTTTTTGTGACAATTAGGTTCATTTCATATATCTTTAGCTTCCTATTTGCAATTCTATGTGGTTTTGTGTCATTCATAGGAAAAACGCGCTAACCTTGCATAAACGGTGCATTTCAGAGTTAAATGAAGGCATTTAACGACCAGGCATCAAGCGGATATCAAACCAAGGACTCGTAGGCCAATAATATAGTTTTCGGGCAATGAGGGGCCAACCCCCATGACCTGGGAGTAATACCCATGAGTCATGGGGCAGCCAAAGTCCAAGGGAAGAAAACAGAGCTAAGTGAAGCGAGTCAATGCTCGACGTGAGCACTCAGCAGGTGACTCAAGCGAGTCACTACTCGGCTCGAGCGAGTTGACGGATAGGGATTAGCCACCATGGCGAAATCCCCACGAGCTGCATTGGAGTGTAGCATGGCAATGGATTCTCTTAATGGGCCAACTCTTCATTTAAACCCTTAATTAACCCTAGATTTGTACTAACTATTAATACCCTCTTGTAATTAATTAGAGGTACAATACTTTAGACTAGAATTAGCTACTCTAAACCCTAGTTAATTAGATTAATCATTCCTTAATCATTCAATTATTCATCTTATATCTACTCTTGTACTTGAAGATTTCTTGGGTTTTATTGAAGAAGCTTACAATTCTTCATCTTAATCTAGGATTTCTTCTATTATTCTTCCTTATTTTTTTCATCTCTTAAGTTGGTATAATTCCGTAATCTCTTCTTAATCTTCTGTTAATCCTTTTTTAATTATTTTGCTTAATCATCATGTCTTCGTTTGTTATGATGTATGACAACATTATTAGCATGATAATCATGATGATTAGTGAGTAGTATCTTAGCTAGGGTTAATAGGAGATTAGGGGATGATTAGAGGGTAGATCCATGCATAATGAGTCTATTTATTGATTGAATCTTCTGTTAATCCTTTCTTAATTACTTTGCTTTAATTTGATTTTTGGGTCGAAAATTAGGGTTTATACACCCATTTATGTCGAAAATTTGGGGCTTTCTTCCCAAATGGATTTGCCTCATGAAATTGACATTAAAAATGAGTAATTGACCATGTTAGGAACACGATCATGTATCCCTTTCGAATTTTCGTCAAGTATTAAGGATTTGAGGGCGAAATGTGACGGTTTCTCTACTAAATCGTAAAAACCTTCGAAAATGACCCTATAATAGCCCATTTTTTATGAAACTTGATATTTTGGAACCCTTGAGTAATGGGTAAACTTGCTATCATGCCGGATTTTTGATTTATGACAACTTCTCTGGGACACTTTTATATGGCATAATTGCTATTGTAGCGAAATGCTGCCGAATTTTCGACTCAAACCCGCAACTAGGCTCGAACTTAGACTTTTCTTAACTTGAATGATACTACCACATGTATGGTTGGACTTGGAAAAGCATCGCCAAAGATGGCCATAAATGCCGCTTTTAAATGCTTGAAAACGCTTGAAAGTATGCTTAACATTGCTTTGCTTACTTTGATTTGCAGAGGACGTACCTTCTCCGTCGAGGAGAGACTTTATGGAGATTGACATTGAGCCTTCTACCGTCCAGGAGATAGAGGAGGACATAGAGGAGAAGGCCGTGCGGAGGGCTAATTTGGGATGAGGTGGCCGTCAGCTCGCAGGAGCGCCTGAGTGGGCCGAGAAAGGGGATAAGAGACATCTCATTTGGGGGGCAGAAAGCCACTTGTCGTACAGGACGACGAGGAGCATGGTAAGCTTTCACTTGTCATTTTCTATTCATTTATTTCCGGTTATACGACGATGATGGACGCCTTCGGGAAGCTGACGGAGAAGGAGAAGGGTATCATCGAGCAGGCAGCCTTTGGTGCCTTGGTACGAGGCTGGAGGGAGATCAAGGAGAGGAAGATTCGGGTTAACCTCAGTCTGATTCGAGCCTTTCTTGATCGATTCTGGGACACGACCTCGACTTTCCATATGCCTTTTGGAGAGATCAGAGTCACCTTAGAGGACTACGGCATGATCTCGGGTTTGCCGTGTGGAGATGAGCCTTTAGTGTGGACGTTGGTGGCCATGAGGATAGTCTCGGCTGAGGCGAGGAGTCTAGTTGGCTGGAACCTGGCCGCGAGCATGGCCCAAGTTCTGGTTTGGTGCCGAGTACCTACGTTAGGGACTACTTCGGCGGCAGGGTTCCGGCGAGAGTGAGGATGGATGGACGCATGGTGCCTCCAACGTCCTGTACTGCTGAGCGGTGGGGCCGTTTGTGGTTGTGGTGGTTCTTGTCTTCGATTTACCTCGAAGACAAGGGGGAGAGGTTGTCGACGAAGCTTCTTCCGTTCCTTGCTGACTTGAGTAGCCTTGGTCGTTGGGACTGGGTTACTTCTACCTTTGCGGTCCTCACACGTTACATAAGGGCCATGGTTCGTCTGGAGCTGATGGAGAAGTGGACTTCTCCTGCCACTGTCGGTCCTGGACTTCTGTTGGAGGTATGAACCTTCCTTGAAAATATGAAAGATCATCATTTTTTGAAAAATATATGAAAGATCATTTTTGTAGAGAATGATTCGTAATCATTATTATTCTACCAGCAGGCGTGGGTGTATTTTTACTTTTCTAGCTTCGCGCCCATGAGGGCGGCAGACGTACCGAGAGCATACCTCATTGTGAGGGACTAGATATTGTGTCGTCGGAAGAGCCAGCGGTCTTCTTACGACGTTTGTCGGAGAGGCGTGAATGCCGGAGCTTAGACAACGTAAGTGTCTTTGATCTTCACTTTACTTTCATTTCTTCACTTAGAGATGATCATAGGAATGACCCCTCATTTTCTTGCTTTAGTGGGTGCCCCAGCCTTGGGAGAGCTACTGTGGGGCTCTGGCCTTTGTGGCTGAGGTTCTCAGTCCTCGGAGTTTGAGTCGGTTGCTGTTGACGACACCCATGGGGCCTGTGTGGTACTTGGGTGAGCGTTTGGCTCGGCAGTGCTCGCGTGATGCTTTTACGGTTCCCATCGATCTTCCACAGACGATGTTTAGGGAGCCTTTAGAGGCTGAGAGGATAGCGGACCTGGCTGGTGCGAGTGGTGACGCTCTCCTTCTTCTTGGTAAGGAGTACGCCGAGTTTGTTCGCCGGAGGTTAGCGTACTAGCCGATCGTGGTAAGTATATTTACCATTTACTTGTCTTTGATAAAACTGATAAATGTTGAATGATCAGCAAAATAATGAATCACTTGAGTTTTGCAGGAGATCGAGGTGGCGGGCATCGAGCCCCCAACTTTCCCATAGACACTGGAGTACACGGACTCGACGGGCATGACGATGATCTCAGAGATTCGGGATTTTAGCGAGGCGGTGACCGACGCTGGCTTGGACGAGTGGCAGAATATCGTGAGGAGGGTAAGCCCCCAGCTTTGGCTGTCTTTTGTATATTATGCTTTACTACATAGGAATGCATTTGCTTGAACCTTCTCCGTATTAGAATGAAGGTGGCACCGTCCTGGTACGTGGAGCAATGGAGGATGGCCAACCGGCTATGAGCTACAGCCATTGAGGCTCTCATAAGTGGCTCGGGGTGGCAGGTATGAACCTTCCGTACCCGTTTTTTATTTCTTATTTTTATTACTTCCCACTTTGCGAAGTGAAGTAAAGTAAAGTAAAACATCACTCCTTTTCTTCTGTGTAGAGGGAGCGTGAGCTGGCGCAGTCCCTAGAAGAGACGACTCGCTTGCTGGGAGAGCTCGAGGCCAGAGATGCTGAGATCGCTGCCCTTGAGGCGACAGTAGCTGAGTTGAGGGGTCGTCAAGACTAGTTTGCTGGCTGTTTGTTGTACATTTGTACATTTTTTGGATGTCATTTTGGGCAGGAGCCCGTACTTTGATGTACATTTTGCTTTTTGGTTGTATATATTTTGGCCTGCGTGCCTTTGCTGCTGGGTGTTTGCTGTATCTGCAGGTTAGCTTTGGGAAAAACAGGTTTGGCATGTGATGGTTTGCGCCGTCATGCTGCCGAAATTCACGTAGGAAATCACAAGTAAAACATATAATAAAAAGAATTCATGTAGATAAATGGCCTAAATAAGCGCGAAAAGAAAAGCAAAAAGGGTGCCCGAAAATGGACAGAAATGGAAAACAAAGTGCCCGAAAATGGACAAAAATGACGCGACCGAACGGTAGGGAGGGCTACCCCCTAAAAAAGAATTTAAAAGAAATGTCTAATTATATCATAAACAAGTTGAAAAGAGGGAGTGAAATGATTCCCCGAAAAAAAGAAAAAAAGAAAATGAGTATGTGTGCGTATTTGGCGAAAATGTCGATTTTGCCTCGAAAACGAACCCGTAAAGATTAGGAAACATATATTTGGTAATTATTCGGAATTACTGAATTAAATCCCTATAGGAATAGGAAATTTTTACCAAAACGGAATTAGGAAAGATCAACGCCCGTCAAACAAGGAAGAGAACTTGGGGAAGAGACGCAGCAGGAGCTGCGACCCTTCGAAGAGGCGCAGCAACTGCCGCGTCTTTTCTCCAGTTAGTCCGTCCTTAGCTGAAATTAGGAAACCGTGAATAGTATAAATAGAGACCTGGGTTGAGCTTCTATTCTCAAAATTCTCTCTTCCTTGACTTTGTCTATTACATAAAACCTCCTATATCTTCTCTAAATTTCCCAACAAAATATGGACGCCTTTGAAAATCGCATTAAGGAGCCGACGAATGAATTTACAAATGTAGAGAAGCACGACATGTGTGCTTTTAATTTAGGATCAATCATAAGTTTGAAGCTAGTGAAGGTAATTAAACCCTTTTTGGATGCTTATCTTGAATATTGGGACCCGAATTTCCATGTATTTGCCTTTCCGGGAGGCGAAATTTGTCCTTTTTCCTGAAGAAATTGCTGCAGTTGGAGGATGGGATGTAGAAAGTGTTCCGGCTATACCCCTTAGCTCTCAAGGCTATAAAAATAAATTCAGGGATTTTCTTGGATTGACCAAGGCTGAGGTAGACCGTCTTGTGACCTCAAAAGGTGTCCGCATATTTGAATTTGTCGATCGATTTATAAATAGGGAGGACCCTACTATCTCCTATGCGGCGAGGCGCAGAGCTAATGAATTTTGCCTTCTTCATTGCTACATCTTGCGAGGGCATGTGGACCAAGAGATGAGGGGTGACCCGCGACTTCTAGGTATAGTGGAGCAAATGGAACTACGCAGGAGCCCGACATGCTTAGTTCTAGGGGAGACCTTTCTAGGTTTGGACAACAGAAAGGCGAACCGCGAGCATCCTTATCTTGGGAGTCCCATCATTTTACAGGTAAGAACCCGTTTTCTAGTCCTATTCGGCCTTTTTTTTTGCCGATTATGAACTGACTCCCGTCTCCTTTCTTTGCAGATCTGGCTAATGGAAAGGCTGCGGTTGATCGAGCCCCTAGTTGACATGGCAGAATATCGCTCCCGATCAATTGCCATAAGAAGGAGACTATACATGGTGGACTTCACTCGAGTATGCAATTATTGGGAGAATAAATTGAAGAGCGAAGATCAGCACCTAATCAGGTGGATAGTTCTTTGGTGGCATCTTAAGTCAGTGGCTGGAGTATCATCTTTGGACCCGACACGGTCAGTTCACATTCCTGGCTTGGAATTCATGGTCCATACTTTTTCGGAGAGATTGATAAGACAAGTGGGCCTAAGATAGAAAATCCCAAAGCTAGACACTGTTCCTCAAACTGCCTTGGCGCATACTTCAGAGTATTATCGAGAGTGGGCTATTCGTTGGGCCCATAGGAACATGTGGTTCATACAGGTTCTAGTTGGCTCGCTATGGGTATCTGACTCATATCTGTAGTGGAGCAAAGCTAACACCCCCGAGGAGCGTGAAAAGCTAAGGAAGCACGAGCCCGTAGACTATAAGATCCGCGAAGTGGTGAAGGAGAACCAAAATTATTTAACTAGGGAGGAAGAAGAGGCGGATATCGGGTCGTCCGTCCGTCGAAGAAACCAAAGAATGCTTCTACCGAGAAGATGGTGGTGGATCGAAATGGGAATGTTAGACCGCGAGAACGACTGTTAGTGATTAGGTCGGAAATAACGCAAGAGCGTCTCGCACGTGGTCGAGATAAGAAATATGACAAGGGTGACAAAGGCAAGGGGAAAATGGAAGAGTAGCCTTAGTCATTTTTATAGTATTATTTATTATTATTTTAAGTTGTAATAAATGGCGGGGTTTTTAGAATCCTAGCCTAGCATTTTAATTTTCAGCATTTTAATTTATATGTATTTGGCGTATTACTATTATTTAAGGAATAATGAATAAAAGATTTAATAGTTAAGAAACTTTCATAATTTTCTTTATCTATTCTTGTCGAATTTCAAATGCAACATACAAATGTCTTTCTATTTACATCGTGAAATGACGGGTTGTATCCTTTATAGGATTGCCTACGTATTCATTAGAAAAAATAAAATCAAACCCTGTACGTAGTTCGAAAAATGTAAAAGAATAAATGTTCGAAGCAAGAACTTGTAATGAACTTAGAAAATATGCGTCTGCTTTACGTACTCCTAAGGAAATGCAATTCAATTTGATGATATAAGGATGTTAAAATGTTAAAACGCAAGAGCGAAATGTCATAACCTTTTTAGCGGGCTAGGGTTCGTTTTTATTTCGTGTCGCAAGAGCGGAACGTGGTTCACGCGAGGTGCATTTTATCCTATTTCTAAGAGTAATACCGTTTCAATTGGTTTAAGTTAGTCGGATTAGAAAACTCATTCCCGTCTAGGTCTGTGATCTTAACCACACCCCCTGAAAGTATGGACTTGACCATAAATGGTCCTGTCTAATTAGGTTTAAATTTTCCCCGTGGATCGACAGGTAAGAGAGCTCTGACTGATTTAAGTTGTAAATCCCCTTCCTTGATATTTCTGGGTTTAACCGATTTGTTAAAGGCTCTTTTGATACGCACATGATATGTCTGCACATTATGTAATGCGCAAAGCCTTCGTTCGTCCAAGAGGACGAGTTCATCATATCTATCCCTATTCCATTCAGCTTGTGGGATTTGACTTTCGAGTAAAATGCGTAGAGATTGGATCTCTAGCTCTACTGGTTGAACAACTTTTATGCCATAAGTTAAATAGAAAGGAGTAGCCCTAGTGGGCGTCCTAACTGACGTGCGATATCCCCATAATGCAAAGGGTATTTTTCTAGGCCAATCGCGATAATTGTCGATCATTTTATTGAGGATTGTGACGACATTTTTGTTTGCTGCCTCTACCGCGCCTTTAGTTTGAGGTCTATATGGCGAGGAATGGTGATGCTTGATCTTATATTTTGCTAATAACTGTGCAGATTCAGCCTGAAAATGTGACCCGTTGTCACTGATGATTTCATGTGGCCAACCATATCGACAGATGAGATTGGTTTGTATGAACTTTGCCACATGTTTGGCTGTAAAGCTAGTATAAGATGCTGCCTCCACCCATTTAGTGAAATAGTCGATAACTACTAGAATGAAACAATGGCCTCCTCTTCCTGCTGAAGTGATCTTCCCGATGATGTCTATTCCCCAGGTAGAAAATGGCCAAGGAGATGTCATGTTATATAGCATTGAGGGAGGGACATGTTGCACATTCCCGAAGATTTGGCAAGTTTGACAATCTTTGACGTATTTGATGCAATCTGACTCCATTGTCGTCCAGTAATACCCTAGACGTGTGATTTTATTTGCCATCATAGGTCCACTCATGTGAGGACCGCATTCTACATCGTGAATTTCTTCCATTACTTTCCGTGCCTGTGAATGATCAAGGCAACACAAGAGAATGCCATGTGGTTCTTTTATATAACTCTCCCTGTATAAGGAGGTATTAAGAGGCAAGTAGGCATATGGCGCGTTGTCCCCTCTTATCCATATCTGGTGGGTATGTACCATTGAGCTTGAAATTGAGAATGGCCTGGAACCAAGGTTCCTCTGGGTTTCCTCTTCTTCTGTAAGGAAGTGTACATAGGGTGGCTCTGACCGACGTTCGATGCATAGAGGCATTTCAACCATGTTGTCTAGTATGTTAATCAAGGATACGAGTTTTGCAAGAGCTTCTGCAAACTGATTTTCTTCGCGAGGCAGGTGTAAATAAGTAACCTGATCGAAGAATTGAGCAATCTGATCAATCCTATACTGATAGGGTGCTAGACTTTCACTTCGGATTTTCCAGGATCCAGTGATTTGGTTAATGATTAAGGATGAGTCCCCGTGAACTCGAAGGTTCTTAATGCCTAAACTCACTGATTCTTGTAGACCAATGAGGCAAGCTTCATACTCTGCTACAATATTTGTCGCCTCGAAGTTGAGTTTGACAAAAAGTGGCGTATGCTCGCCTTCAGGAGAAATGAGCAATACTCCTATTCCAAATCCTCTCAGATTGGATGCCCCATCAAAGTAAAGATCCTAAGAATCCATACTGGTTTATAAAATATCCTCATCTGGAAACGACCACATGTTTATTGCTTACGTATCATTGATAGGATTATCTGCGAAGAATTCAGCCACGGCACGTCCCTTTATGACTTTCAAAGGTACGTATTTGAGATTGAACTCTGAGAGCATTAAGGTCCATCTCGCCAAACGTCCATTGAGAATGGGTTTCTCGAAGAGGTATTTGACGGGATCTATTTTAGAATACACTTTGACAGAGTAGCTTCTTTGTAGCCCACACAAGAGCGAGGCATGTCTTCTCGAGAGGTGTATGTACTCTCGTACTCTAAGAACTTCTTACTAAGGTAGTAGATAGCTCTTTCTTCTTTTCTAACGGTCTGTGCGAGCATAGCCCCCATGGCTGTTTCGGTGGCTGTGAGATATAAACAAGGAGGTTGATCTTTTAAGGGAGGCATTAGCACTGGTGGCTTGGCCAATATCTCCTTTATCCTGTCAAATGCCTTTTGACAGTCATAGTCCCATATGGTATGATCTGTTTTCTCCAGCTTTTTTGAAGATAGGTTCGCAGATCATAGTGAGTTTCGATATGAATCGACTTATGTACTGCACTTTGCCCAGGAATCCTCTGACCTCCTTTTCTGTTTGGGGTTGTGGCATCTCGATTAAGGCCTTGATCTTGGATGAATCAATTTCTATCCCCCTCTGGATGATGACGTATCCCAGAAGCTTGCCTGATGTTACTCCGAATGCGCTGATACGTGCATTTTATATAGTCTTTTTTAGCCTTTATTGCATGTATTTCTATGCGATTCTCGTAGTTTTATATTGTGAAATTCTCCGAATAGTCTACTTTAGTTTGTTTGGTCTTAATTGCAGGAACGGACCCGAAAGTTGCGGAATCATGCCTTTTTCTGTCCCTTAGCATGCATTTATAGAGATGGAAGAATTGGAGCGGAATTACTGTGCCTCAGGAAGCGTGAAGTGGTCTCGTAAGCTAAATCAACAACACACGGAGCTGGTTCAGTAGTAAAGGACTCGATCGAAGACTTTTGTTAGCCAATCTGTTCGATCGAGTGCTATTGGAAGCAGAGAGGTCCTCGATCGAGTATCTGCTGTTCTCGATCGAGGGGTAGTATTTTGAAGATCCTCGATCAAGAGGTGATTTCCTCGATGGAGAGGTTTGGATGAAAGAAGTGTTCGATCGAGTGGTTCTATTATACTCGATCGAGAGCTTTTGTTATTAGACGAGGATTTAATATATAATTATGTTTTAGGTTAATAAAATATCTTCCCTATTTAAAGAGAACACGAGATTAGGTTTAATCATTCATTCAACATACTATACTCTTAATTTACTTAGTAGACAATTTCTCCCTTTCGATGTTGCTTTTGTTCTCTCTTTCCGGATCCTAAACCTTGTAATCTCTCTTTACTCTCTGAATTTAATTCAATTCATCTTTGCACTCTTAATTGCTTGTCTCTTAATTTCTGTTTTAATTAAGTGGTTATTGGTTTATGCAATTTCACTCTTTTAATCTCCATATTATGTCTTTGATTAATTCATCCATTATTGTTATTAGTTTCATTATGAGTATGCGTAGCTAAATCCTTTTGTGCCAAGATTACGGGAGCCATGGTAGTAAAGCAATAATGTTATAATTATATTAGACGGTTTTGATTGTGAGAACTGATTCATAGCAATTTAATTGTAATCGTTTAGTTGAGTGCACGCTTCTAAACTAGTTAATCCGGTTAAATTCAGACCTAGATCGAGAGATTGGAATGAACAGACCTGTTATGAATAGTAGACTACACTAATGAGGGTGAAAGCTAAGTTACTAGTATTTTAGGGCGGATAGCGGACCGAGAGGACCTTTCCTTTACCCTTCTCACATCAGACCGACTGACCTTACCATTAGAAGAATTGTGTGATACCATGGTGAACCGACATCCTAGCATTCTTCTCTTTATTTGATCACAACTTATTTCATTTTACTATTTTTATTGCTCTTTTTCTCTCTGCCTTAATCTCTTTTAGTAGTTTATAAAACAAATCAAACACCCCAATTCGTTACCGTGACGGACTAGAATAACAAGTAGATATAATAGCCTCCCTATGGAGTACGATACCCGACTTACCTCTACTACATTAGTTGAGCCGGTTGGTTTATTTTTGATAGGGTTGCGACAACCGTGTCAAATTTTGGCGCCGTTGCTGGGTAGGCAATTAGCCTATTTACTTGTTTATTTTCGTTTGTCTCAGTCTCAAGGGATTTCTAATTCCTTGAGACAGTTCTTATTATTTTTCTGTCTTAGTTTTGTTTATGCCCAGGTCTAACAAGTCAGAATTAGTATAACCTAATCCTGAACCGGAGCGGACTTTTTGCCGTAGACAGAACTTGTTGAGAAAGAATCGTCAAGAGGAAGTTTTGAGTACTTTTGAACCTGATCTTGAAAACTTTATATTTGTAGAAGATCAGTCTTTAGAGGAAGACACTTCTATTTCTGTAACCGTTATTAAATCTGCAAAGATGCCTAATATTGCGAGTCATTTCTAGCCTACAGCTGACTTCATTCCAAAGGGTTTTAATCTTGCAACGGAAGATGGGAATACATTCGATATTCGGCCATCTTACATAAATCTGGTGAAAAGGAACCTGTATCGTGGAGTAGCTGGTGAGGACCCGAGAAAGAATATGGAGGTCTTTACAGATTACTGTTCTACCATTCCCGCCACTAAGGGAGTGACATAGGACAAGATAAAGGAAGTCCTTTTTCCTTTCTCTCTTACTGATGGAGCCCGAGAGTGGCTAACTGATCTATATAGAACTGCAGCTGGAATCACCAACTGGGAGACCTCGGCCCTTGCCTTTTTAAACGATACTTTCCTCTACAAAGAACTAATGTATTGAGAGGGAAGATTACGAGTTTTAAACAAACTTCGGATGAGAATTTGTATGAAGCATGCGGTCGGTTTAAGAAGCTTGTTCGGTCTGTCCCACATCATGGTTTTAACCAGTGGTTTTTATACAACCAGTTCTACAATGGGTTGTATGATGACCACCGCGCAATTTTGGATGCTGCAGCCAATGGTCGACTCCAGAAGAACATTGATGATGATAAAGGTTGGAGAATTATTGAAGAAATGGCTACCCATTGTGCTGAATATGAGAATCCAAGAAGTGGTGCACGAACGGTTTCTACTGATAATAGTGCACTAGTGGCTTAGCTGGAAGCCATGAATGCAAGATTTGATAAGTTCGAGTTGCAGGCCGCGGGGAATCAACAGACGGTTCACTTGTTGTCTAGACAAGAGACCGTCTCATGTGAGAGATGTGGTGGTAATGATGGTCATACTGCCGTGGACTGTTTAGCTGAAAAGGAGCAAGTCTATGCCTTTCAACAATTTAGGCAAGGAGGCTCCTATTACAATAACCAAGATGGAGTTCATCCTAACTTGAGATAGACTAGTCAAAATGTATTGAATCCAACACCTCCACCGCAACAACAAGCTTATGTGCCGCCTCACAAAGCTCAATAATAAGGATTTCAAAAGCCTCCATCTTTCCCACCACCGCAATAAGGTGCCTCTTCTAGTGGTATAAGTGTTATAGCCGAGTTGAAGTCGATGGTGCAATCATTGACCATCCAATTGCAGAAAAGTGACCAAGCGAAAGATGCCTCCATTAGGTCACTTGAATCTCAAATGGCTCAACTGGATGCTAATCAAGCTTCAAGGCAACCCGGTCATTTATCGTCTCAACCTGACAAGAAACCTCACGAGACGGTGAATATGATTAATCTGAGGAGCGGTCTTTCTTATGAAGGACCCAAAATATCAGAAAAGAATGCTGAACTTTCTAACTCGGGGACTGAAGTTACTGCTCATGAACAGTCATCTTTTAACGAGAAATTGCTGAATCCAAGAAAAGTCCTCGATCGACTGATTTCTGGTGGTCAATCAAGGAGTATTGCTGAAAAAGTCTTTGATCGAGAGGGTGAAAGTGCTCGATCGACACAGAGGAAAAGACCGTTCTTGATCGAGTAGATGAAAGTGCTCGATCGAGCACTATTGCGGATAAAAGTACTCGATCGAGAGGTTCTATTGCTCGATCGAGTGAATCAAATGATGAACGTGGAAATTATTTGGTGAAGAAAAATGAAAGACTAGCTATCCCAATCATGGTCCCATTTCCGAGGCGATTGCAGAACAAGAAGAGTGAACAACAATTCGGTAAATTTGCTGAAATTTTGAAAAGTCTTCATGTCAATGTACCTTTTGCTTAGTTACTAACCCAGGTACCCTCCTATATGAAGTTCATGAAAGATATTTTAGCGTGTAGGAGGCATATCAATGACCATGAGACAGTAGCTTTGACTGAAGCGGGCACTGCCCTTATTCAAAACACGACCCCACCTAAGTTGTCTGACCCGGGTAGTTTCTCTATACCATGTTATATTGTGACCCACTTAATTGATAATGCCTTGTGCTATTTGGGAGCTAGTGTGAGTGTCTTACCGTTTTCTCTCGCTAAGAGGCTTGGTTTGACCAAATTTCATAGTACTAATATGACCGTACAAATGGTCGACCGTACTTATCACGGCCCTTAGGTGTCTTAGAGGACATACCTGTTAAGATAGGGAAGTTATTTATTCCCGTCGTTTTTGTAGTCTTAGACATCCCCGAAGACTCTTATACTCCTATTATTTTAGGACGACCATTTCTATTTACCGCTCGTGCAGTAATAGATGTCGGGGGGAAGATTTTGACTTTTCAGGTAGGCGATGAGGAGTTGACTTTCTATCAGTCTAATGTTCGCAGGGCTCCTATGCAAGTCCAGCCCTGCACTGAACTACCCTCTACAGACCGTGACACGGAACCTCCAATCGACCATATTAAGTCATGTGCTGCTATATTGACACGTCCACCCAAGATTGGGAGCAATATGGTGGACCATTCTGTCATTTCTGTTGTTACATGTCTAGGCGGATTGGACATTGGAGATCCCGGTGATAAAAGTACAATGGAATTTGAGCTCACTGATAAAGAAGATGCCAAAGACAACAGTCGTGAAAAGAAGCAGGAGAAAGTAAAGGCGAGAGTAAAGGCATATGTGGATACAGACTACTCTCATTCGATCAATTCAAGTTCATGGAAGCCTAAAGGGACGGTCCGCGATGCTGAAGGGACCTCGTCCAGTCAGAAGCCCTCTTTTGGGCTATTCAAGTGTTTTGGAAGATAAAACGGGACGTCAACCCGTTTGTAAAAATAATTTATAATTTGAATTTGTTAGACACTTTAATTGCATTTAGACAATACTATTAGTTTAGTTAGTTTAATTAGCTTAAGACCTAATATAGACAGTGCTACTGCTATTTTGGTATTTTTGCGGGAAGTATATATGCATAAATTGCAGGTCCTGGGAGATTCTGATCATTGGGAAGCGTGCCAAGAGGAAAGCACTCGATCGAGCACTTTTTGTGTTCGATCGAGCAAGTGTGCAAGAAAAAGCTTTTGATCGAGTGGATTAAAGCTCTCGATCGAGGAAGTCATATTTGGGGGCTCTCGATCGAGTAACAAAAGTACTCAGTCGAGCAAATGGCGAGGAAAGTCCTAGATCGAGTGGTTTCAAATCACTCGATCGAGCAGTTTTGGCTGATATGAACACGAGGGAGTATTTCCTTCCTTTACTCTATTTCATTTGTTCATCCTTTATTTCCCCCAATTTCATCGACATCCCTTATTAACCTACCCGAAATTCTACATTTTCTTCCCCAAATCACCATTTTAATTACCCAAAGTCTCTTTAGTTATCAATTGGACCATTTCCCCTTTAATTGCTTCATAAAAATTTGACTCAAATTGAAGATTTTGAAGCTAGGGTTTGCGAAAAATCGCCCTATTTCGATTTATTCATATTTTGTTGGTTTTAATTGATCTTATTGTGGGTAATCAACTCAAGTAAGTTCCTTCTCCTTCTCTTTAATGTTTAATTGCGTTTTTATGATTAATTTCGAAAATTAGGGTTTCGAAATTTTGATTTGGGGAAAATTCGAAACTGGTTTATTGCATTTTGATTAGGAATTTGCTTTGGTTGTAGGATAGATAGTAGTATGTCGACTGTTTTCGCGTCTGCTTCTGCTACTATTCCATGTGTTTCTGAGACGGTGGTCCCTGATGCCACCACCGTTATCACTACCGCAGCCACTGCTGCTGCCGGTTTTACTACACTTGTTACTACTGCTGCCACAGGTTCCATGGTGTCGACCCCTGCTGCGTCGACACCAGCTGCTGCCACTGCCCTTGTTACTGTTACTACAGAAGCTGTTTCGGGTTCTAATTCTGGGGCGCCTACAGGGTCTCGCGCTTCTGCTTTACGGGCTGCTGCCCTACGCGAGGTCCACACTTCCACGGAGACTCTATCTGAGTTTCCGCAGGTACGTTTCATTTCCCCGTCCCATATAACTCGGTTTTTAAATTTCATGGACTGTGACATGACGTCGACCCGTTTCTTGTGTCGACCATCCTTAGAAAAGCTGGGGATTTTTAACCCGTTGTTGAGCTGCTCAACGGGACTGGGATGTCGGGTTTGACCACCATGAGAGAGCTCACATATAGTCAAGTGACCTTAGATTTTTTTAGCTCTTTCACCTTTTTGTTGGATTTATTATTCTCATTAATTTAACATATTCATATATGTAAAGATTTATTTAGTCATAAAATAAAAGCTAGATCTTATGCATGCAAACATAAAAAGATAAGAGAAGAAATCATCAATCTTACTATATGATTTCGGTTTAATGGGCACCAACAAATTCACCTATTTGTTAGTTCTTGAGCTTTCCTTAAAATGGATGAACACAAGGTCCAAATTAGAACCTCTCCCAAAAGTTAATACCTAAGGAAACCTCTTAATAACTAATATTATTATGATCTAGTAACAATATTAGTCTTACTTAAAAATGACACAAAAATGATAATTTAGTTCTCCTCTATTTTGGTTAAGAGGAGATGATTATTGTGAGTTTTTATTTCTCTAAAATTTCTTCACAAGATAGAGAATTCATTTTCTTACACTAGAAAATATTAGTTGAAGTTGTGAATAAATTATGGAGGAAAAATCAAAGTCTTTTCTCTTGGAAAAACTGGTTGGAGGAGGGAGTAGGAGCCAATGCATGAGCTTGTTTTTATACCCAAGAAAAATAGGCATGCAAGGCTACAAGTAGGGTTTGATCATTGTGTTTTCCACTTAAAAATAAAAACACAATATAAACCTAATACTCCCTCCTTTTTCGGCACACTTAAATAAAATGGGTAGTCCATTTTATTTTGTCATATGTCAATTGTGACAAATGTGACATGTTACTTGACATGTGAAGTTGTAATGTATTTTTAATATATTAAAAATCAACATACTCATAAAATATGTCATATACAAAATCGACTAGTAATTCGTAATTACTTGTACCAAACCGGTTTATCAATTATAAATCACAACGTCTTGTATTTATAATAAATTATTCATTCAATTTCAATTTCAATTGTTTCGTAAACAATAATTTTATCTAAGTAATAAAACAATTCGATTACTTAGACCGTATCTCATTTAATCAAATTACAATAAGACACGTTAACTTTACTCACAAAATCATCCGTCAATTTTAAGCAATTTAATTAACTCGTATCGGCATACGATTAATTAAATAATCAATTAAGAGTATTTCCCTATAGGTATGACCTAAGGGGACCAACTGATCACCACCGTCGCACGACAGTAATGTCAAACTCTAGTCAGCCAATCATTACCGATATGTGTGGACCAGTTGACTGTAAAATATTATATCCCACATGTATTCTTAAAAATGAGATTTAAACATGTGATCATTATGATCAACAGTTGTGATAGCATTATTATCGGAGGACACTTATTCCAACACTTTTCACCCGCGGCCTATGCGACTGACCGCGGGAGCAAGTGCATTACCTTTCGACTATTCAAAACAACCTACACCTGGGCCTTAGCTGCGTGTGGGGGCGGTTGGGTTTAGGTAGTGACGGTCTTCGGGAGCCTCCTAGGAAGCTCCTGGCTCTGCTTTGGCCCACACTTGCACAAACGCCTTTCGGTCTGAGACGTGTTGCTCACGTCCACCTTCCCCCATCCCGTTACTTTCTCCGTCTGCTAGGAGAGACCATTTTTGGTCGTCACGAGCCCAACAACGTTAACAATGGCGAGCTGTCCATTTTAGCGGGTTACCTGAACATTGACTGCGGTAACTCCTTTGTTTTTAACATTTCCTATTTGACGGCTCAACATTTTAACATTGTCGGGCAGAAAGCGATGGGCATGATTTCTTGTGGTGGGTTGGTGACTCGCATTGCCCGCAGCCTTTTTCCCAACTTTTCCCGTGACCTTCAGTATATAGATAAGGATGTAGTCATTGACATACCTGCTATGATTGATATGCACTGGTTAGAAAAAGACCAACGGACGTGGAAGATTGACTCTTCCACGTCCGTGAATTACCTTCACCGGACCTACCCCGTCTTTTACCCTTGACTACAGTGTCGGGTAGGTTACCACCATCTCTTCCTTCCTACCTCCTAGACCTTACCCCCTCTTTTAAGAAGCGGAAGAGGCCTCCCATTGCTGTTAGGGAGGTCGAAGAGGGGTCCACACAGACACAGGCTAGGCAGATGCCCAAGTCCACGTCCACGTCCACGCCCACGCCCACGCCCACGCCTATCCCTACCCCTACACCTACTCCTTCTATTTCTCAGACGGCCTTACCGGCCAATTTTTTTGCTCCTCCTACCTTTGAGGCGCCCGAGGTCATGGACCAAGGGCGTCGTGATGCTTTACTTTTAGAGATGTGTAGTAGAGTGTCTTGTATAGAGCGGGATCAGGCACTTGCCTTATTCCCTCTATACGAGTACCACGTGATGAGAGGATGTCCTGTCCCTGCTGGCTAGCCACACCTGTCCTTCTACCAGTTCCCGACGGTGGGGTACCCACAGCCTGTGAGTGAGGAGGACACATCTGAGAGGGGGACGCGGTACAGAGCTGAGCTTGCTGCATGAGGTCGTCCGAGGAGGAGAGGAGAGGAGGAGGACCCCACCTACCAGGTGGTTAACGAGGAGGAGGCTGACGAGTAGCTACTGGTCTACTCAGTTTCCCAGTTTGCTGACTGGGTTGGGGAAGTTCGTATATATTGTAAGTATTTCATTTGTTTACATATTGGCTGTATTTTTCCCGTCCCTCATTTATTCTGCTGGTGTATGCTGGAGGACAACGAGGGCGTTGTCCGTTTTGATTTGGGGAGGGTAATGCATGATGGTCCCTTAATTAGATGGATCGTACCATGGTGGCATCTCAAATCTGTCACTGGAGTATCTTCCTTGGATCCTACCCGATCTGTGCGCATTCCTGGCTTGAAATTCATGGTATGCATCTTCTCGGAGAGGCTGATGAGACAGGTTGGACTGAAGCAGACAATCCCGAACATTGACACTGTCCCGCAGACTGCTGTGGCGCTTACTACTCAGAGTCGATGGGAGTGGGCCATTAAATGGGCTCAAAGAAAAGTATGGTTCTTGAACTCTTCTGTTAGTGCCTTATGGGTGTCGGACTCCTATCTGCGGTGCAGGAAAGCTACTACTCCGGAGGAGCGTGAGAGATTTAGGAAGCGCGAGCCCGTTGACTACAAGGTGCGCGAGGTGGAAAAGGAGAAAGAGAAGCATCTGACTGAGGGAGAGGAAGAAGCTGGGTTTCGAGTTGTTCATCCTTCGAAGAAACCGAAGACCTCTCTTGCCGTGGGCAAAGTGATTGACAAGAATGGGAAGGTTAAACCTCGAGAAAAACCGTTGGTGATTAGGTCCGAAGTGGCGCAAGAGAGTCCGGCTCGAGGTCGTGACAAGAAATATGACAAAAATGACAAGGGCAAAGGGAAAATGGAGGAATAGCCCAAGTCTTTATTATTATTTATTATTATTATTGTAATAAGAAGGTGGGGCTTTTAAAATTCTAGCCTATTTTATATTTTTGTTTATCTTTAGCATTATTATTATGTAACGTACTATTATTATTATTAGAAAATGAATGAAATAAAGGAGGTTAATTGGTTATGAAACCGTTGTGATTTTCTATTTATTATTCTTGTCGAATTCCAAATGCAACTGCAAATGTCCTTCTATTTACATTTTGAAATTAATGGGTTGTATCCTGCGAAGGATTGCCTACGTATTCATTAAAAAAATGAAATCAAACCCTTGCGCGTAGTTCGAGTACATGTAAAAGAATAATTGTTCTAAGCAAGAGCTTGTAATGAACTTAGAAGATAAGCATGAGCTTTTTACTTACTCTTAAGTTGCAATCTAGTTTATTTGATGATATGAGGATGACAGATTGTCAAAATGCAAGAGCAAGGTGACATTAGCTTTTTTTCAGCTTGGCCAGGGGCCGTTTATTTAGTGCCACAAGAGCGACACGTGAGGTTACGAGAGGCGCGTTTTTGTTCCTATTCTAGGCATAATACCGCTTTAGTTGGTCAAGGTTTGTCGGGTTGGCAAATTCATTCCCATCTAGGTCTGTGATTCTAACCGCACCCCCTGGAAGTATGGACTTGACTAGAAATGGCCCAGCCTAATTAGGTTTGAATTTTCCTCGTGGGTCGACAGGTAAAAGAGCTCTAATCGACTTGAGTACTAAGTCTCCTTCCTTGATGTTCCTTTGCTTGACCCTTTTGTTGAAGGCTCGTTTGATACGTGCTTGATATGTTTGGAAATTATGTAATGCGCGTAGTCTACGTTCATCTAGGAGGATGAGTTCTTCATATCTATCCCTCTTCCAATCGGCTTCCCGGATTTGACTTTCGAGTAAGATACGCAATGATGGTAATTCTAACTCGATTGGCTGTACAGCTTGCATGCCGTAGGTCAAATAGAAAGGGGTGGCCCAGTGGGCGTCCTAACAGATGTACTATATCCCCACAAAGCAAAGGGTATCTTGCTTGGCC
Organism: Silene latifolia; assembly: GCF_048544455.1. NCBI lineage: Eukaryota > Viridiplantae > Streptophyta > Magnoliopsida > Caryophyllales > Caryophyllaceae > Silene > Silene latifolia. The sequence continues at coordinate 69,419,387 of NC_133527.1, read as the reverse complement.
AATCGCGTTAGTTGTCAATCATTTTCTTGAGAATTGTGACAACGTTCTTGTTTGCCGCCTCTACCGCGCCATTAGTCTGTGGTCTATATGGCGAAGAGTGGTGATGCCTAATTTTGTACTTGGCTAGCAATTGCTTAGTCTCAGCTTGGAAATGTGATCCGTTATCACTAATGATCTCATGTGGGCAACTGTATCGACAGATGATGTTGTTTTGTATGAACTTTGTTACATTTTTAGCCGTGAGACTAGCGTAGGAAGCCGCTTCTACCCATTTGGTGAAATAGTCAATTGCCACTAGGATAAAACAGTGACCTCCTATTCCGGCTGGAGTTATCTGCCCGATTATATTAATTCCCCAGGCAGAAAATGGCCAAGGAGATGTCATCGTATAGAGCAATGAAGGAGGGACATGTTGTGCATTCCCGAAGATTTGGCAGTTGTGGCAATATCTTACGTATTTGATGCAATCGGATTCCATTATGGTCCAATAATACCCCAAACGTGTGATTTTCTTTGCCATCATGGGCCCACTCATGTGAGGACCGCATTCTCCATCATGGACCTCTTCAATCACTTTCCGCGCCTGTGAATGATCAAGGCAACGTAGGATTACACCAAGAGGTGTTCTTTTGTATAACTGTCCTTGCATGAGAACGCATTGGGAAGCTAGTAGGCGTATAGCATATTGTCCCCTTTTGTCCATATCCGGTGGGTAGGTACCGTTGAGCTTGAAATTTAGGATTGCTTGGAACCAAGGTTCCTCTGTGATTTCCTCTTCATCGGTGATTTGGTGGACGTAAGCTGGCTCTGATCGTCGTTCGATGCATAAAGGCATTTCCACCATATCATCTGGCATATTAATCAAAGATGCGAGTTTTGCAAGAGCATCTGCAAATTGATTTTCTTCCCGAGGTAGGTGTAGATAGGTCGCGTGATCAAAGAATTGGGCAACTTGGTCTATTCTGGCTTGGTAAGGTGCTAGGCTTTCGCTTCGGATTTTCCAAGATCCCGTAACTTGATTGATGATGAGGGACGAATCCCCATGTACTCGGAGGTTTTTAATGCCTAAGCTCACTGTCGCTTGTAGTCCAATGTGACAAGCATCGTATTCTGCAGCATTATTTGTCACCTCGAAGTCGAGTTTGACAGATATCGGTGTATGCTCGCCTTCTGGAGAAATGAGCAACACTCCTATTCCAAATCCTCTTAAGTTTGATGCTCCATCAAAGTAAAGGTCCCAGGAGTCTACATCAGTTTGGAGTATATCCTCGTCTGGAAATGACCAAGTATCTACTGTTTGTGCATCATTGATGGGATTTTCTGCAAAGAACTCGGCAACGGCGCGCCCATTTATAACTTTCAGAGGTACGTATTTGAGATCGAACTCTGAGATCATCAAGGTCCATCTTTCTAGGCGTCCGTTGAGGACGGGTTTCTCGAAGAGGTATTTGACAGGGTCCATTTTAGAGTATATTTTGACGGAGTAGCTAAGCATGTAATGACGTAGCTTCTTCGTTGCCCACACAAGAGCGAGGCATGTCTTTTCGAGTTGTGAATATTTGCACTCGTACTCCAAGAACTTCTTACTAAGGTAGTAGATAACCCTATCTTCCTTTCCTACGGTTTGAGCTAGCATGGCGCCCATGGCTGCTTCGGTTACTGTGAGATATAAACCAAGAGGTTGATCTCGTTGAGGTGCCATGAGCACTGGTGGTTTAGCTAATATCTCCTTGATTCGGTCGAATGCCTTTTGACAGTCATCATCCCACATGGTGTGATCTGGTTTCTTGAGCTTTTTGAATATAGGTTCACAGATCATGGTGAGTTTTGATATGAATCGACTTATATATTGCACTTTTCCCAGGAATCCTCTGACTTCTTTTTCCGTTTGAGGTTGTGGCATTTCGATCAGAGCTTTGATCTTGGAAGGGTCTATTTCTATACCTCGTTGGCTAACGACGTATCCCAGGAGTTTGCCAGATGTTACTCCGAATGCGCACTTCTGAGGATTGAGCCTCATGTTGTTCTTTCGTAACCTTGAGAAGAATTTGCGAAGGTTCGCAATATGCCCCTCTCTATCCTTGGACTTGACAATCATGTCGTCTACGTATACCTCAACTTCTTTATACATCATGTCATGTAGGAGTATAGTTGCGGTGCGTTGATATGTAGCTCCGGCGTTGATTAACCCAAACGGCATGACCGTATAGACATAGGTTCCCCATTGAGTGACAAAGGCGGTCTTATGCATGTCTTCTATGGCCATCTTGATTTGGTTGTAACCCGCGTACCCATCCATGAAGGATAGTAACGCGTGATCTGCGGTATTTTTCACCAATATGTCGATATGTGGTAGAGAAAAGCCATCTTTAGGACTTGCTTTGTTTAAGTCTCTAAAATCAACACAAACATGGATTCTCCCATCCTTTTTGGGTACGGGTACTATGCTGGCTACCCAGTCAGAGTACTCGGAAACTTTGATGAACCCGGCTTTGAATTGCTTATCAACTTCTTCCTTAATCTTGAGAGCCCATTCTGTACTCATTCGATGAAACTTCTGTTTCACGGGCTTGAAACCTGGCTTAATTGGGATTCTATGTTCGGCGATATCCCTGTCGATCCCTGGCATGTCTTTGTAGGACCAAGCGAAAACGTCTTTGAATTCGTGTAGGAGGTCTATGAAACTGGCCCTTTCGGCAGAGCTCAAGGTAGTCCCTATCCTAAGTTCTTGGGGTTCTAGTTCGGTTCCTACATTGATGGGTTCGGTGTTCTCTATTACTGGTCCCCCTTCCCCATCTTGTAGTATTTCCTTGGCTATGTATGGAGGTATCTCAATTGAGTATGGATCTAGGTCATCCTCAGTATCATCGTAAACAGAGTTGCATTCAAGATAACACAAAGAGTAAGCAGAACATGATTTATTCATATTAAAGTTTGAGAAAAGTTGAAACAAAGAAGCCATTTGATCTGTTGTCAGCGGCGGTAAAGGGACAGTTGTTGGGATATTTCCCGAACTACTGTTACTATTTGAGGCTAAGCTAGGAGAAACAAAGGGAATGGGGACGACGACGGGAGGAGACTCCCTAGTAACTTCTCTAGACTCCGACTCTGACTCGAATTCATCGTCTCCTAGTTCTCCCTTGAACATCTCTCCTTCTCCAGTGGTGAGCTTGAAGAGTATTCCCTGATTGTTGGTCCACTTGATTGATTTTATCCATTCTTTCTGCTGGTTCGCGTTTGTTTATGTGATTAACGCGGTAGGGTTGAAGTGATCGTCTTGAAGTATCATGGTAATGATCTCCTCCTGCGCGGCTCTAACAAATCGATCTTCTCCAAATAGTAGACTAACAGCTTGTTCGTCTAAGCAAGGTGCTTGACGAGCCTTGACGGTAGGAACCGTTTCTGGAGGAATGAAGTAGCAATCGTGAAAGATCTCGATTTCGGCTAGCTTCCTTCCGAGATAGTGCCAAGGTTCGGGAAATCAGTGAAAGAGTTCTTGACTTCCTTCCCTAACGAAGTATCCATATAGGGTAGGGAGATATGGTCGCATTTGGACTCCTACGTGCTTACGGCTTTGAACTTGAGCGAGCATCTCGAGAACTTTCTCTTTAGTGGGTTTGTATCCTAGTCCAAGTGGTATTCTTTTTGAGTTGCCTTCCTTGTAGGGTGCGAAGGTGTTTCTTCGGGCAGGGTTCAAAGGCATTCCCGGGAAGTATCCCTGGGATTTGAGTATGTGGTTGACCACCAAGTTGGAGTAGGGATCGTAGTATAGAGGTGCCAACTCACTTTCTATGACACTTATGCTTTGAAAGCCCCCAAGTTCATATACTTGATCCGCAAGGACTTGATTATTTGACTTCTTTTCGATTATTGCTTTGATGGGTGACGAAGTGATTGTCACCACTTTGCCATTTAGTGGAATTTTGATCTTTGGTGAAGGGTGGATGTTACTGCTTTGGAAGCGTGAATCCAAGGTCTTCCCAGAAGTATGTTGAAGGAAGCTTCAATGTCCACTATTTGGAAGTTAACCTTTCGCTCAATTGGCCATGTGGCTATGGTTAGGTTAACGAGTCCTACTACCTTTCGTCGTGTACCATCATATGCGCGAACACCTTGATTGGTAGGGGTCCAATCCGACTCTTTCATACCTAGTTTGTATGCCGTTTTCAAGGGTATGACGTTGACCGCAGAGCCATCATCTACCAAGGTCATTGGCACATTCTTCTTTAAGCAAATGACGGTGATGTAAAGAGCCAAGTTGTGACTAGCGCCAAAGGGCGGCAAATATCCATCTGAGAAAGTAATAGGATTACTTAGCTTCGGTGATTCTTGGAAGACCAATTTGACTACATCGTCGGGTGTGGAGTTATGTGCTACATTTAGTTTGGCCAAAGCTTGCAGTAAAGCTTGGCGATGTGGGGATGAGCTTGCTACTAGTTGCCAGACTGAAAGATCAGCCTTTGTCTTCTGTAATTGCTTTAGCAAATGGTCAGTAGAGTCATCTTCATTATCATTTGGTGTGATAACGTTGGTTGGACCATTTTGAGTAGTACTTTGGTATGGACGCCCCAAATGAGTTAGGTGGTCCACATCTTGGTCTTCACCATTTTGGACTATTTCCTTGACTAGGGAGTGTTCAATGAGATACTCGTCCTCATCATCATCGGCCCATACTCCATTGACTGTAGCTAGTTCCCTCATTCTCATGATCTCGTCCTCTAATTGTGTAATTTGGTCGATTAGTTTATCAACCACGGTGACTACTTCTTGCATAGTAGCATTTTGGGAGAAAATTAGTGGCGCATGTTCTTTAGGTGTTGCATTGGGGTCATGTAAAGTTGTCACCACATTTTCCAATTCCGAAACTTGCCTATCCACACTCCTTGCCCATGCGATGAAATCGGTAATGGTAGGGGAAATGGTAGAGTGGAACCCTTCATTCTCGATCACGTGGATCTCATCTTCGACTGGAGAAATGAGGTGTGAACAATCTAAGGTAGATTCTTCACATGTGATCACTAGAATTCCAAGAGGATTCTGAGTGTTGTTGGGCTTACCTCCCGGCGGTATTGGTAGTCGACCATCCTCAATCATGTCTTGAAGCACATTTTTCAATTTGTAGCATTTTTCTGTGTCATGTCCCTTACCCCTATGATATTCGCAGTATGAATTCTCGTCCCAGAACTTAGATTTCTTTTCTGGTTCGGGCGTAGGGCCTATGGGTTGGAGTTTACCTTGTTTCATCAACCTTTTTAGAGCATTGGAGTAAGTGTCCCCAAGATTTGTAAATTTCCTCGGCGGGGTACTCTTCTTGGATGGCTCGAGGAGGTTAACTTCATCGGTCTTGCTAGTGGAGCCGTAATAACGACTTGTTGAGCCTTGATATCCTCGGCCTACCGTTTTGGACAAGAGCCCTTTACGGATGAAATCTTCGATCCTTGTTCCTAGTACGGTTAAGTCTTTGAAAGTTTTGATGTTTTGGTACCTCAAATGACTCGCATAGATGGGTTTTCGGTTGTCCACGAACTTCTCCACGAGGGTAGCTTCATCTGGGCGTTCAACTAGTTGGGTACAAGTCTTCCTCCACCTACTTAGGAAGTCGGTGAAACCTTCTTTGTCATTTTGGGTAAGAACCTCTAAAGTGCGCATGTTTACTTGGATCTCAGCATTATCCGCATATTGCCTAGCAAAGTCGATTGCGGCATGTAGTCCTTGAAAGCACGGATGTGATTCAAAGGGTTTTCGTGCCCCTTGAATCTAGGGATATCCGTCATGTTGAAGTTGGTTGGCAACTTGGAACTCACGGCCTCATACTTACGGTTATTTTCCCTATAAATGTCATCCCCTTTGAGATACATCAATTGTTCCTCCAAATATTGGAGTCGTTTCTCAGCTGCAGTCATTCCTATGGGAGGGGTTTCTTCCCCGAAGTTGTTCACAAAGCCATCATCTACTTCACTTTCCCGAGGAGGCAACCTTGTTTCTACGGTATAAATTCGGCCTTCGATTGTATCGAGGCGGTCGTGCACTTGATATTGAGTAACTTGGAGGCGAGCTAGCGCGGTTAGGATTTGATCATTACCATTCTGGGGTTGGTCGGTGCTTACGTCGCTTGTTTCAGGCATCTTGGAAACTGGATAAGAGATCGACGACGAATCAAAACACGATCGACCATTCTAGCACACTTACTAAGAAAGAAATGTTTTGACTTGGGAAGTGGTTGTGTGCCACTTGTGTCAAGTGAGTTTTGAAAAGATGACAAAGTTTGAAAATGTGTGTCCTAGTCAACTATAGTGTAGTTGTAGGAGTGGACTCGAAGTGAGGTTTTGAAATGGGCTTAGGCCCGGAATTTTGACTCGACAAATGGACAGAGTTTTGACTCGGTTTTGCGCTAATCATTGGCTTTTTCGAGATTTACATCTTAAAAAGGATTTTGATTCTACAAAAATCATCATGGTTTTGTTTAGAAATGGTGATCACGTAAGGTACAAACATTTATACAGGCATAATAACGGGATGCTGAGTGAATTTAAAAGGGTTTTGGTTTAAAGGGTGGGTTGCCATACCGAACAATCAAACCCGAAGTCTGTGGAGAGGCTCGTACCAAACAAGAGTAAGGCCGATTCCTAGTCCATTTCCTCAAGTAGTGAAAGTCCTTGATACAAACAAGAGTAAGTACCATGGTATGGATGACGTCAATCGCTATCCATCCTTAGGCCCAAATAAGAATAAGGACCGTTTAGACGGAACGATTGGTTGAATGGGTTGGGTTGGGCCTAGGAAGGCCGAATAAAACGATCTAGGAAGACCGAGTTATGGAAATCGATAATTGTCTTGTACAAACTATTCCCTAACCTTTTTCAAGTTTCACCCTTTTGGCTACACGTAAGTGTATTATCCCCAGCGGAGTCGCCAAACTGTGGACACGGGCCACGGGGACGCTTGGAAAATAAGCGTTTGCATTTGTGGAGTCGCCACCAATTTATTGTGGAAAATTGGAAACCGTTCGAATACCCCGTGTCATGTCAAAACACAAAGTAGTGACATGAACACTAAGCACTCGTTACCCATAGCATTCTATGTCTAGAATGACTCTCGTGGATGCCAATGAACACGGATGTTCACAGAGATCTGGAGTAAGGGGTGAGGTTACGTATTAGCAAGCTCTTTTGATCGAACACCTAATCCTACCTGCCTCGATAGCGGCCTCTACTAATGATTAGGGAAAATCGTTTATACTCGATATATTGTCGATTATATGCATGCAATGCAACATCCAATAAATTGATCCTAGCATGTGAGAATTAGACTAAGTCGGTGAACATGTAGTTTAATCATACAATTGGGTCAAAGTAGGGATTTAAGTTGAATTACATGTGAAGGCATACAAGTGGTACAAGAAATACAATAATGAAATACAATAATGAAATTACAATAATTACATCGGCTTAATTGATTTATGTCGAAAATACATCTAAAACAGATTATTTGAGAAAGAAAGAATAAACAAATTAACGAACAGGAATTAAGGTGATAATACGACTAATAGTTAATTAAATACGTAATTAAAACTAGGTCAAGGCAACACGGGAGTTCAGAGACAGAAGTCAACCAGGAACAGGCGCAGCAGAGCTGCGTCCCTTGGAAGAGGCGCAGCAGTTGCTGCGTCTGTTCCTTGGCTCAGTTCTGGCTATGAAGCCGGAATCCCAAGTCGTTAATATTCGTTGGTGAATTTAATGATTGATTATGATATTCGACTCGGATGAAAGTGATTTAATACATTAATTACATGTGAATGAGTCATAAAAACGATAAAACATGGATGAAACGAATGTAAACGAATTAATTACATGAATGAAAGATTGATTAGTGACATGAGTGAACTAATTAGGTTAGATATATAGAATTAATGAAGAACTAATGACGGATAAACAGATGGGAATATACCAAAGATCGAATTCCAGAAACTCGATATGAAAGAATCGAATTTCTACAACCCAGATTGACTTTAATGACGAAAACCCGCATATATTGGTTATAGGGGATTTAAGTCGGGATTTAATGATGAATTATATACTAACAGTGATTAACAATATGTTAAAATTATTATCTGAATGAAACAAGAGCAAACAATGACGAAAGAAAACAAAGAAACGAAACTAACAGAGGACGAAGGAAGAAGAAAGGAAGCAGGAACTGCGGCAGCCTCACGAAGAGGCGCAGCAGGTGTTGCGTCCCTTCGAAGAGGCGCATCAGTTGCTGCGTCCTTTCTCGACGTTTGTCTCCTGATAATCCGTAAAAAGAGTTTTAAACATGGTTTTACAAATCAGTTTTAGAAGTACTTTCGACACAAACCTTACATTAATGATTACAAAAAGTAAATAACAATAATAAAAGAGAGATTTACACCCTCAGACTTACATGTTTGATGAAACGAGATGAACTAAGTTTATGTTTTAGTGATGCTCGACTCGAATGTAGACGAAAGTGCACTCGTAAGAGGAAATTAAACAGATTGATTAATGTTGATTATTGTGGAGTTGGTCAAATTGGTCGGTCATGCAAAACGAGGCTGGTACTCAGAAAAATCTGAGTTTACGTGGTCGAAAGTTCAAGCACGTAGACGCCAAGAAGTAAGAACGTGGTCTAGAATGCAAAGGGAGAAGAGAAGGGCGGACACTCGCGTGAGAAATATGAGGAGCAAAGGCTCCTATTTATACTAATCACGTGAAGGAATTAGGGTTTTCGGAGAAACTTTGGAAGTGAATCTCGAAAAGATATGAAAAGATACAAAAAATACGCAGAAAAGGACTTGGGAAGAGGCGCAGCAGTCACTGCGTCCCTTAGAAGAGGCGCAACACCTGCTGCGTCTGTTCCCAAGTGGTTTCCTCCTGCGGAAGAAAGATTTCCGTGTTTAATTTATGAAATAACGGATTAATCTTATTTTCCTTAATATTTTGTATGAATATTACGGGAAATTCTTTACCAAAGATTAAAAGATTGTGAAATATGGAATAGAAATATCCGGAACATTCCAGAACATTCTAACTCGGGATTTTAGCGGTTATCAGAAAATGAAGACGGTTTTAGGCCCGGACTCCAAATGTACTCTAATTACTGTCAAAACGACCGTATCGGCGCGTAGATGACAATTAAGAGGTAGACATAAATGTTTGAGCGATCACTTGACAATAAACTTACGAACTGTCACAAATCGTTCTGCGTACCAAACATGCGGCCCAATCATCACCGGGTGGTTTGCGGGAGGTGCAGAAATGAGGTATCTACACACATGCGACTACGGTCACGAATACTTCCGTTGAGCTCAATCCAAATTTCGATATAATAACATTTACTACCCACATACCCAATGTAACAAGTTTAGCACTCCGGTGAGCCGAGCCTACATCCTTATGAAATTGGGATTCATGGTTGTACTATTTGGTAAGGCTTATCCTCAATTATTATTTAGTGAGAGGTCTTGTCAATTTATTATCTATCACGTTTTAAGTGAACTAAAGCGGTGAACTACGATAATTATAATTGACACGGTCGATGACTCGATAAAATAATATACATGTTTAGATATGGCGATTTGGCTATGCATGCAAACATATAAAACAAATGCAAAGCAAAACGATAAAATCCTAGTATGGCCTTCCTAAAATAGTAAATCTAATAAACTATTTACAAATTCGGAAACCAACTTCTTTGGTCCCTTGAACTTCATTTGGAACGCACTCCAAGGCAACACCGTCTTTGTCGGACCGCCTTCTCGAATGACACCGTCTTCAAGGAACTCCGAAATAAATAAATTACATAGCTTTTCTACTTTATACAATATAAAAACAAAAACAAAACAAAAAGTAAAAGTGATACGAGATCACAATAATTACAACCAAATCGATATCCCCATATATTTCGAGAAATACCAATTAAAAACTAAGGCCATACTAAGTACAAATTACATAATTCAGAAATTATATAAAATAAAATATGACAATCATACTTAAAAATGCAGCATTAATATATGTATGAAAAATGCTATGTGATGTGCCAAATCGCCCTATTTAAGCTAATATCGTATATTCGGTGCGGTTTTATGGATAATTGTGATTATTAACTTATTAAAATCACATAATATTACATAAATCAAATCTATGTCCAAGTTAATTACCCCAACCATCTTAAGACTCAAAAATTCAGTCTTCACTAAATATTTGACAATAATTCAACTTGATATTATATAATTGCTCTTTAAACACTATTATTCATAATAATAAGAAAATAATTCCCAAAAAGTCATAAAAATTTGAAAATTTGAAAATCATAATTTTGTATATTCTGGAAAATTCCCAACATCCCAAAAAATTAATAAAAATTTGCCTTTAGATAATTTTAATTTATTTCACAAATAAATCGTATAAAACATAATTTTAACCCTTTAATTCCAAATTAAACATAAAATTATGCAATAAATCAAAATTAAAATTTTGAATATTCTAAACAAATTTCTAGAACCTTTAAATGACAAGTTTATAAGCCCAAAATTCGAATTTACAATTATGACTATTTAAAGTTGCTATTTATCAATTTTATAATATAAAAATCAATAATCATCCAAATCAAACGAAATTTGACATTCAACTTTAGATCTAATGTTAATATCATATATATAAAACATTGGGAAAAAAATTTATGCCATAAAATTTGTTTTAGCTACTTTTGCTAAAATAGTCACTATTTATGTGATTTTTACATCTAAAAATCATAAATCATGGAAAATAAAACCATTTGATTTCAAAATTTACATACAGTGTGTAAATATTGCATGTTACAACATACAAAATTTCATGGGCAGAGACGAAGTCTAACTAATTTTAGAGATTTAAGTGACATTTTATACAATAAAATATAATAAAAATACTAATAATCATTTTAAAGAGCAATAATTTACCATAAATCATCAAAATGACCTAAAATCCATTTAGGACCAGAATGTTTAACATGCAAAATTTTCGTGGCATTTATCTTCATAAATCACAAAATTTTAGTTTTATATGTTTATATATTAACTCGGAAAAACAAAACCGATTATGCATGCAACAACTCTTGCTCTGATACCAATTGTTAGATTCATTTATCTCTTATTAATGACTACTAATAACTTAAGTAATTTAGTTTAGTTAAAAAACTAACTTAGATCTTATGCATGCAAAAACAAAAGAATAAAAGAGAAGAATCTATCATTCTTACAATGGAGGCCGAAAAGGATATACTAATTGGACTCCTTCCAATTTGTCTTCTTAAGTAAAAAACCCTAGATCCAATTGTAGGATCTACTCCTTAAGGATTGTACCAAGGTAATCCCTCTCAATACATTTACTAATTTTATTACTAGAAATTAGTAGATGTTCCTTTAAATTAACTAATATAAATTTGTTACTACTACTAGTAATTAAATCTCAATATTAGTATTTAGAATGATGTTCTTATTCTTTTCTCAAAACAATATAGAAGTGATTTTATTGAGAGAGGTTATAGAAAGGTTAGAATGAATAATGAATGAGAAAACAATTCTCATATTGTGTAGGGGAGAGAGGGGGTGCCGGCACCCTTGGGTCACACAAGGCCAATACATGCTCCTCATTCCTACAAATTGTTCTTCACAAGGAAATGTAGGTTTGCATGCTTAAACCTAATCATCATTAGGTTGTCTTAAAACAATTAAGATAAAAGCAACATTGTCCCCCACTACATGGAGAAAACCGGTTCTCCATTTGTAAAATGGAGTTCCATTTTAACTTTGTTATTTTGTCAATTGTAGTTGTGACATATGTGACATGATACTAGACATATGTTCATGTAATGCATTTTTAACATATTAAAAATCATTACATAAAATAAATCACATGCAATGACATAATTAACAATATATGATTACACATAATTAAAATGGACCATCAATTATAATCCACAATACCTTGTAATTATAATACATTATTCATTCTAATTATAATTGTTTCATAAACAATAATAAAACATTATCTATTTTAAAGGATTAATTAACTTGCATCATAATACAATTAATTAATTTATCAATTAAGAGCGTTACCCTATAGGTATGACCTTAAGGGATCAACTGATCACCACCGTCATGCGACAGTAATGTCAAACTCTAGTCAGCCAACCATTACCGATTAATGTGGACCAGTTGACAATAAAATATTACTTTCCCTCATATATTCTTATCATGAGATTTAAACATGTGATCGCATTATTGTCGATGACACATACTCCAACATAATCCTAGGATGGGATGAGGTATCACTTTGTTATGTAAATCGTCCTACTTTACATTCATTTCATGTTGAATTGTTATCAGTTATGTGGTTTTATCCTTCAATTTTGCTTTGTTATGCTCTCATTTCTGCTCAGATTCTTGCAATATATCCCCAAATTGATTGTACAGTTATTCTGATGATTTGTATTGCTTGTCGAATTCACTTTTCTAGTTCAATCTGTGAATTGCACAATGTAATAATTCATCATCATTCTTTCATGATTCTGGAATTTAATATCGTTCTTTTATGGGGATCTCCATTTATTTCTCCCAACTGTTTTGATGTAATGCTATAGGATTCTAAAGAATATTATGTTAATGGTGTTCCATTAAAAGTGATATAATTATCTAGGTTATCCATCTAGACATTATGCAGATGCAGGATGCTTACGGACATGCGTGCTGCAAATTCCAAGGAGATGTTTGTATCATAGGTGAGTCCATTTTAGAAACTTTTGATGTTATCTCTAGTCATTTGACATGTACTTATCTATGTTTAGAGTCATATTATGTAATTAGAAATATGATCAATTTCTATATGGCATCTTGATATTACTTATAAAATTCAAGTTGTGCTTTGCTCTGAATTATTCATGATAGTTTTTATAAGGTTGAGATCCATAATGTTGTTAATTTTTTTGATGGATACTTTTATAATTACCCATACATATTTGTTTTTTATTTATAGAAAAATGGTGAGGAAAGAAGTGATCTTTTGAGTTGATAGGACTCAATTTTTAATTCAATCTAATCATTTTTGGATTTTATAGTTTATTAAGAAAAAGGTATTATATGAAGCAAAGTTAATTTGGAATTTATTGTAAAGTTTTAATTACTTCCTCCTTTTCAATCATTTATTTACCTATCACAAAGAATATAAAGAAACAAATGTTTGAGACGGAAGGAGCGACTCCTTTAAAAGGGAAAAGTTAAGTACAATTATTTTCTGATTTTAGTTTGCGTGTAACATAGAAAAGAATACATAATTATAAAATTTATTTTTTTATGGAGTGACAGAGTAATTATGTGGTGTGGTTATATATAAAAGAAGATGAATTATTAATTTGAATTGTTCGCTAAAATTCCTGACTTAGGAAATATTTCCCATTTTTTGTCGATGATTCCCATCTCCCTCAGCACTAAACTTCCGCATTAGTGCTCCTCGTAAGCAGTGGCAGTCACTTCATGAGCCACAACTACCTTGTGACCCACAACCTGTAACACCCACGAATTTTTTGTGTTGGCATTTATAATTTAATTAGCCATTTTATTATTTTATTTATATTTTAAATCCGTTTTTATAAAAATGCGGCTTTACATTTATAATAAGGTTAATATTAATAAAAATATCCGTCTTAAGTTTGTAGTAAGTTTAAAACGTATTTTAGTGGAAAATCGACTCAATTTAAGGTTTTGGGCTTAGGATGACCATTGGGCCTTTCTTTTATTTCTTCCCCTCCACCAATCCTACACTCAAAACCCTATCTTCTTCCTTCTACTCTAAAATTTCAGCAACTTTCCTTAACAAACAAACATAAAACACCATTGTTACACAACTTCAACCTCCTTCACTAAAATGGCCATAAAACCTTCGTTTCTTATCGGTTTTCAACGATTTTCGTGCCCATCTCTTCCTCTCCTCGCCCTCCATCTTCTTAGGTAAGAAAGATCTTGACTTTACCTCGCCCTTGCTGCTGGCCGTGACTTTTATCGCATGATTTTCAAGGTCTTACTTGGGAACTCGGTTCTTGAGCTTCCTTTTGGGCAACCGGCATGGTTTTGAGTCGGAATCTGGCATTTTGAAGAAATAATGAGGTAACGGTGATGGGTTACTCGGTATTATGTCATTTGTATGTTTATATGTTATGTTTTGTTGTTATAAGCTAGTAATTGTGATTCTTATGAGATTATATGTGTAGTTGCTTAAGATGGATTTATACAAGGTTTTACTTACTTAAACTGAGTAAAGATGGTATCTTTGGCCTTCTTATGAGACGGGTAATTAGATGTGGTTGTTGGTATATGTCACTAGTATCATTACTTGCTTAAAGTTTCAGTTTTGAGACGGTTCCATTTAGCTTGCTAAAGTTGCATTTTTGAGACTATTTTGGGTGACCCATGTTGGCCTGGAACCCGTCGTATCTGACTGGTGCGACTTCCAATGCTACTAAAAATATGACAGATGGATCGGCGTCGAAAAATTAGGTAGTTTAGCCACTTGAATCACTCGATCCGGAGTCCGTATGAGTAAATGGTGCCCGTTTTACCGTTTCAAGTTCTATAAATATATATATCCTTTGTGTATGATGGTTGTTTATGCTTTTTATTCGTATCATAACCAAAGTTTTCCCTTTTTGACTCGTATATGCTTATAGGTAGTTCGGATTTTGGTTTGTTTACGTTTTGCCTCGTGTTCCGTATTAGTTAATTCATTTGTTATCGGTTATTTACACTTTGTTCAAGTAAAATGTGAATGAGAAATGAAACGTTTATTCACCTACCGCTCATTATATTTTATAAATTGGGTTCACTATAATTTATATGGAGAATTTACATACTTCCTTCTTTTGGGCTTGTTATGTTTTAAATGTTGGACTTCACATGATTACATGGTTGGACTTTGCATGATTAACTTGATGGATTTCCTATGACTTCAAGTATTGGGTTTTTATGACTTGTTTGATGGGCTCATAAATGAGTCGCTTGAGTTGGTCACATTTATTCCGTAGATTTCACATAACGTAAATTATTCATTATCGCTTGTTATATTTTATTTAACCGGCATGTTTAAATATGAAATGAAATATTTATTTTTGTGTTACAAGTATGAAAAGATTATTATAAATAATTACTTGTAAGAGCCGTACTCTTGTAGAAATGCCATAGTACTATCGTATATGCTTGACATACATTTTTTTGCCCTACTTGTGCTGTTCTGGCAAGCACGGGTTTAACCTACTTGTGCTATTCTGGCAAGTACGGTTTGAGCCTACTTGTGCTGTTCTGGCAAGTACGGCTTTGGCCACTTGTGCTGTTCTGGCAAGTGAGTCTTATCTTAGTCTTTCTGCCACTTTCGTGCTGTTCTGGCGATTGGGGTACTCGGTCTCCTTAGTAGTCGAGTCTTGGGTGCGTGCTGTGCTGGCGCACGTCGAATCTCGATGTACACCCGAGAATCTGCAGATTTAGACTAGGACCGTATTATTATCGTAGTCCTACCCGGAGAAATTATAGTCTAAGAGTTATAAATGTCTTGCATTAGTTGGATGGTTGCTTTGGTCATATCTCCTTGAAATACGTGCTCGTGGCTAAGTAGTCGTGTCTGTTTCCTTGTCTTTCTTCTCCATTTATTTTATTGTTGCTTATGCCTTACTTACTTGTTTATTCCATCATTTCTTTTATCCTTGTTGGTTTAAACACGTATGATCCTATGTTTAGTTATAAGTCGATTCACTCATAACTTATCTAATATGATTATTTGTTCATGTTCTTTGTTTTGTTCGTTTTGACATAATGTGGCTGGGAGAACCCTGAGTTACTCCCCACTGACTGTGGCTTTCATATTTACATGAATGACAGGTTTGTGAAGATGCATTTGTGGGGTTTAGACGTGTGAGCTAGCGAGCACCTTGGACTAGTAGTCGGTTTAGTAGAATTGCTTAGACTCACCTTTTATCATTTGTCATTCGAGGGATATATTTTCCCTCACCTTGACTACCATGTTTGTATAATTTAAATATTTATTTTCGCATTCTCTAGTTATGTTTTAGGTTTTAATGAACCCGCGCTTTAAACTTTAAAAGTTTCAAAAAAATTTCTAATTTCCGCTTGAATTTATTAGTTATATTTTCCGCGTTATAGCGGGGTGTCACAGTTGGTATCAGAGCCTATGTTGCTCCCGACGCACACACGTGTACCCCAAATTTAAATTTGAACTTGAACTTGAATAATTAATGAGAGGTGGGTAAACTTAAGGACCAAAAGTGGTAGTCTGTAGTGTGTTTGCTCTTTGTTAGGTTATAACATGTTTGTTCATTGTCATTTAATAATTGTTGTGCCCTTTGATCAATGACCGTGAACTTACCTATGTGGAGATCAAGACTTGGTGCCTAGTGCCGGAAACTGAAGGTTTGTTCGACCTTTGAAGAATGCTTCTTCTTCCTCGAAGATATTCCTCCTTCTTTGTGTTCCTTGCCTTATTCTTTACCTCTTGGTGCCTATCTTTCTTCTAAACTCTCTTTTTTTTTCCTTGGAAGCTACTCTTATACCCTCCTAACTTGTTCTTTGTTCCTTACTTGTCCTCCTTGACGCCTTTTAGATAGTTCTCTTTATTTTGTGGGATGTTAATCTTGGTTGGATACTTTGGCTTTGTGGAGTTTGTTTGTGTTTGACCCATAACCTTGGTTTAGTGGTTGTGATGTTAGAGAGACTTAGGTAGTGTGGTGAGACATACTTGGTAATTCTTATACCTAGTTTCTTGACATAAAGTGAGCGTAATTGATTAGTGGAATTCTGTGTGTAGGTGTGAATTACCTATGTTACTAAGGTTATAGAACTTGGCTTTGTTGTTTATGTTTGGGATTGGAAAGGCTTGGGAAGTGTAATGAGACGTGTCTTGGGATGCTAGTGCCTAGTACTTGACTTAAAATGGATGAGATTGAATGGTGGATTTGAGGATGTAGGATTGACTAAGTAAGTCGAATTTGTGATTGGCTTTCGTAGTTGCTTTGGATATGAGGGTTTAATGTGTGTGTTACCATATGACAAATGCTAATTGTGGGATTATTAGTTTATCTAAGTAAATGATCTTGATTACTATTTGAGGTATGGTATGAGAGTGAGACTAAGCTACATTGTTCAGAAGTCTTAGCGCTTGTTTTAGTAACTAGAAAGGATAATGGTATGGTTGACGCCAATTGTTAAGTTGAAGGTCATAGTTTCAATTTATTGTTTTAGAAACTTTGAAGTGGTATTGAGTACTTGAGATGATGGGATGATGATGTAGTTGAGTGTAGTTCCGCTTTTGGGAATCCGTAATAAGTAAAAGGATAGAAGGACTCGAGATCCTATGGATATTTCAAACTTCAGTGATTAGGCATCTTTATCAAAGAGTGTGTAGTAGAGTGAACTTTTATGAAAGAAGTTTTAGGTTGACTTGTTACTACCTTACCCTATATGAGAACCTTGTGGAATAATTGAGAAATCCTTTCTAGGAATTTAGTGTTTGGAATTAGGATCCTTGATTGAGGATTCTACCATTTTGGGAAACTTATAGATGACACTGGTTGGATATGAGTATAGCTTTGTTGGAAACCTTGAACTTGATCTTGTGGAAGTTGTTTGTGGATATTTGAGGATTTGGAGTGATGAGATCACACTTGTAGTGAAGTACCTCATTGTGGGGTAATATCCGTATAAAACCCTTAAAATTTAGGACTATAACGCAAATTTTACATGTGATAATTGTCATAAAACAAAATTACAAGAGAAAACGATAAAGCATAAGAATTAACCTCGGGTCCTAGAGAATTCGGCCTAAGATAGAAATCAACGTAGATTTCCTCCTAATCGATGCACCCAAGACCGTCTGAGACTATGCCCTTGTGCTAGAATGTACTCTCTAATTGCCTTGCAATATTGAGAGAGTTTTGTGTGAGTTTTGCTAGATGTGAGATCTAGGTTATTGAGAGAAAAATGTTCTCAAAAACCCTAATTTTTCTTTCAAAATGAATTAGGTTACAAAAGGAGAGAAAGCTCTCCTTTTGTTCTCTTGGTTCGGCCAAACCGAGTACCCCATGGGGAAGTGGGCTTTCACTTCCTCTTTATTTTAACTCGTGGTCCGATTCGAAAATGCTAAATGTATATGACGCGATTTTGTTATAAATCGTCATCGGTTATCGGTTATTAAAATATCGTCTAGTAACATGAATTAGTCGATATAATAATACATGTCCGATAATGACAATATTGTATAATTAATTTATTCAATATACATTAATCAAATATAATCGTTTATATTTAATTTACGAATTAACTGCTTAATTCGCCTTAGCCATTATTATTTAATCCGTATTAAATAAAATATCTCAACATCGCGTTTGACTAATTATTAGTCAATAACTCCGACTAACTGCTTAGTCATATTAGGCATCAACATGACTGTATTTTCATACCGTCACATCTCTCAAACGTATCCTATAGGTGTGACTTTTAGGGACCAGTTGATCACCGCCATCTGTATGACAATAACGTCAAAATTATCTAGCAAGCCAACCGTTATTGATAAACGTGGACCAACTGATAATAATACAAAAGTATACCCTTTGATCCTTTTAGAGATTTAAATGTTATTGCACTAACTGTAGAGGACACCAGCCCCAACAAGCTCCCACTTGTCCGTACAAGTGTATGTGTAATAATGTTATCCGCACTAACTGGAGGACATAACTCCAACAAACTCCCACTTGTCCGTACAAGTGTATGTGCGATAACCGATTCTCATATTCATTTAAAATTTCTCCCACTCAATGTAAAACAATTTGCAGATCCGGATCCGCAAAGGTCGTATTTTACAATCGATCTGTATCAAGAGTGGTTTCTCCGACTAGAGAGTAACTCAACTGATAAAACGAATTCGTATTCGAGCATGGCCATGCATTTCGATTCTGACTCCTCGAGTGGCCCCGAGAAATATCGAGTACGATAAAGGCTGAATATTTCCTTCAACTCGACTCTGCCGATCTAAGCACAAAGCATGAAATGACCCGAGAAAAAATCTACTTGGCCCCTGTTACGGATGACCGTGAGAAAGAAACCAAAGTCACCCAAAATCTGCCTTAGTCTCAAGAGACAGTCGATAGTCAAAAGAATCGACTCTTAGGATCACCATGGAGGTCCTATCCACGACCGGGCACCGAATGTTATAAAACATTTAGGACTCCACGTCGATGTCACAATTGTGTCCTACGAGATATCCGTATAACTCGCCTCTGTGATTGGTCAGTCTACCGTTTGACTTATGGCTCGTTGAACCCACCATCAACCAACGTCACAAAATAATTGCCAGAGTTATCAGCTCATGTGGGCAATTAAGGACCAAAAATATAATGTTTGTTTAGTTTACTTTGTGGTGTTCAAAATTGTCGTACAATTCCACATGAAAAACAAAATATATAAATATCAAAACGATGATGTCGTATAGAGTACACAAGAAAATGAAACTAATCCATAAAAGAGTACTACAACTCAGGAACACGTTTAATTCCCATGGAATTAACATGCCCTTCATGCTTATCTTGTCGTAATGGTTTAGTGAGAGGATCTGCTATATTATCATCTGTAGCAATCTTTTCTATCACTACTTCCTTTTGCTCCACGTAATCTCGGATTAGATGAGCTTTCCGTTGTACATGTCTAGACTTGTTGCTAGACTTTGGCTCCTTAGCTTGGAAGATGGCACCTCTATTGTCGCAATAGATGGTGATCGGGTCATTCGAACTAGGCACTACGGATAGTCCTTGTAAGAATTGACGCATCCATATCGCTTCCTTTGCGCCTTCGACGCGGCATAGTACTCGGACTCGTCGTAGAATCTCTTTGTAACACTTTGTTTGGAACTCTTCCGGTGATCTGCAGCGCCATTAAGAGTAAAAACGAATCCAGACCGAGATTTCGAGTCATCTCGATCCGTTTGGAAGCTAGCATCTGCACAGAATCGGTTGCGCATAGCTTTTGTTCGCCTCCATAAGTCAATGCCCAATCTTTAGTCCTTCGTAGGTACTTAAGAATGTTCTTGACAACCATCCAATGTGATTCACCCGGATCTTTGTTGGAATCGACTTGTCATACTCAATGCATATGCCACGTCCGGACGTGTGCATATCATGGCATACATGATTGATCCTATAGCCGAGGCATAAGGAATCCGTGTCATGCGCTCTTTCTCTTCCGGTGTCTCTGGTTCCTGAGACTTGCTCAAATGCACCCCTGGAGCCATAGGAAGAAACCCCTTTTTGGAGTTAGTCATGCTGAATCTCTCTAGTATCTTGTCTATATAAGACTCTGATCGAGAGATAACATCCGATGTGATCTATCTCGATAGATACGGATGCCCAAAATTCTTTGTGCCTCACCCAGATCTTTCATCTGGAAATGGTTCTTTATCCATACTTTTACCGAAGTTAAGAGAGGTATGTCATTCCCAATCAGGAGTATGACATCGACATACAATATTAGGAAGACAATCTTGCTTCCACTCGACTTGATATATAGACATGGTTCCTCGACCGATCGAGTGAATCCATTTTCTTTTATCACTTGGTCGAAACGATGATTCCAACTCCTAGAAGCTTGCTTAAGTCCATAAATGGAACGCTTAAGCTTTCATACTTTCTTAGGATGTTCAGGATCGATGAAACCTTCGGGTTGTACCATGTACAACTCTTCCTCCAAATAACCGTTTAAGAAGGCGGTTTTCACATCCATCTGCCAAATTTCATAGTCATGAAAAGCGGCAATCGCTAAGATAATCCGAATGGAACGCAGCATGACTACGGGTGCAAATATTTCATCGTAGTGCAAACCTGGCACTTGGGTGAAACCTTTAGCAACTAGTCGTGCTTTATAGATATCTTGTTGACCTTCCACAGAATGCTTTATCTTGTAAAGCCATTTGCATTGAAGGGGACGAACCTTAGCAGGTAAGTCAACAAGATCCCATACGTTGTTCTCAGACATGGAGTCCATCTCGGATTGCATGGCCTCAAGCCATAGCTTTGAGTCAGAACTAGTCATGGCACCTTTATAGGTTGCGGGTTCACTACTCGTTAAGATTAGAATGTCATCTATGTCATGTTCCTCGACCATACCAATGTATCTGTCCGGAGGAATAGAGACTCTTCCCGAACTCCTAGGTTCCTCAGGAATATTAACCGCAGCCGGGATTGAAGGATTTGGTTCCTCCAATGGTTGCTCGGTATTTGGTTCTGGAATCTCCGACAGTTCGAAGGTTCTATCACTCTTGGCATTCTCGAGAAATTCCTTCTCTAAGAATGTCGCACTAGCCGCAACAAATACGCGTTGTTCGGTTGGCGAATAAAAGTAATGACCAAGTGTTTCTTTAGGATAACCTATAAAGTATGTCTTGACCGATCGCGGGCCGAGCTTATCCTCGTGTCTCCACTTGACATAAGCCTCGCAGCCCCAAACCCGTATAAAGGACAAGTTAGGGACCGTTCCCTTCCATAGTTCATATGGAGTCTTGTCAGACTTTAGACGGACTTCGGTTAAGTATTAGAGCGGTGATGAAGAGCATAACCCCACAATGAGTCGCAACACGGTGTGACTCATCATGGATCGAACCATATCAAGTAGTGTTCGATTTCTCCGTTCGGACACACCATTCAACCGAGGTGTTCGGTGGAGTTAATCGTAAGGCAATCCCACGAGTCTTTGAGGTGTTGATCAAACTCGTGAGAAAGATACTCGCCACCACGGTCCGATCGCAGTGTTTTAATCTTTCTACCCAAAGAGGTTCGTACCCGATTCTCGGTATTCCTTGAATTTCTCAAAGGATTCACTTTTGTGCTTCATTAAGTAGACATAGCCATATCTAATTAAATCGTCCGTGAAAGTGATGAAATACCTATAGCCTTCTCGTGCGGTGATTGACATAGGTCCACACACATCCGTAAGTATGAGTCCAAATAGGTCAGCAGTGCGCATTCCAACACCTTTGAAGGAAATTCGAGTCATCTTACCGATGAGACATGATTCACACGTGCCAAATGATTGAAAATCAAAGGCCGAGATAGCTCCATTCTGTATGAGCTGTTTTACGCGTTTCTCATTAATGTGTCCCATGCGGCAGTGCCATAGATACGTTTGATCTTTGTCACCAACCTTTAACTTCTTATTCATTACGTGTAATATTTCGGTGGTCTGATCTAAAACATAAATTCCATTCATGGAGACTGCCTTGCCATAAATCATATCGTGTAATGAGAAAATGCAAGTATTATTCTCTATTACAAATGAAAAAACAAGTTGTCAAGTGCAGAAACTGAAATAATGTTTTTAGAAAGACTGGGTATATAATAGCAGTTATATAAAAATAACTCAAATCCGCTAGGAAGCTGGATCACGTATGTTCCCCTCGAGACGGCAGCCACTCGTGCTCCATTCCCGACACGCAGGTCCACCTCACCCTTTACGAGGGGTTCGATGTTTCTGAGCCCCTGCACATGATTACACATATGAGAACCACAACCAGTATCTAGTACCCAAGTTCCGTAACTTGCGTGGTTAATCTCAATCATATGAATAAAAGTAGAAGAGGAAGAAGACATACCAACAGGTTTAACGCGACCTGCTTTTATGTCCTCATGGTAAACAGGACATGTACGCCTCCAATGCCCAGTCTTGTGGCAGTGATGGCATTCCATGTTTTCGGTCTTGCTCTTTGTCGCGCCTGATGAGTTGCTTGCCTCACCAGGCCCACTCTTACCTGATCCCGACTTCTTAAACTTCGGTTTACCTACCGCTAGGTCTGCCTGAGCTTTGCCCTTACCCTTGCCCTTGTTTGACACAACGAGAACATCCTGTTTCAAGCTCCCACTGAACTTCATATCCTTCTCGGTGTGTATGAGTAAGGAGTGTAGTTCATGAGGACTTTTCTTCAAATCATTCATATAGTAATTCGCTCTAAAGAGCGCAAAACCATCGTGGAGTGAATGAAGCATGCGGTCAATCACGATGTTCTCGCTGATTTTACAATCAAGCGCCTCCAGTCTCTCGACATTCTCAATCATGCTGAGAATGTGTGGGCTAACCGGTTGGCCCTTCTGGAGTCTCGCATCAAAGAAGCGAGTGGTATGCTCATAGGTCACGATTCTCGGTGCTTTCGAGAATTCCTTGGCGAGCGTGGTGAAAATCTTGTTTGCACCTTGGGCTATGAAGCGTTTCTGCAAATTGGATTCCATTGCAAAAATGAGTACGTTTTTAATCGCACCCGCTTCCATGACGAAATTGTTATACTTGGCGATCTCGTTAGCTCCAGCCGTGGGACCTGGGTTTGATGGGATGGGCTCTGTCAGAAATTTGAGCTTCCGTCGTCACCGCGGCGGCAAAGATTCCGTAATGCCGCCTCCCGTCCGCGAAGTTTGATCCATCATTCTTGATCGAGTTGATCGATTCATCCGATTCATGAAGATCCGAAGTCGGGACTCACGGTCCAATGTGGCACTTGGCATTGGGTCTTCAAAGACGGCGACCATTTTGTTATTAGCGAGTTTAAGTGATCGTGATCTACACCTTTGAAAAAGAAAGGAAAAACAAAACGAAATAAGCAACTCATCGAGGTGATTTAAGTCTATTTAAAATTCATTTTAATCGTGTAGACTCATTGCACTTGCATAATTGATCTCCCTCAAGAATAATACAAGTGATCCCAAGACTCAATTTCCGTAAATTGATAAGCCAACTGTTTAGCTAGTTCTATCGTTAGAACTCTTGGTCGATAGATTTCCGTAAATCTTATCTATAGTCCACCATAATCACAGGATCGTACGAGTGACCATAGTGTTGAGATAAAATAGGTCAATCAGTTCCAACTTACCCGACGTAGAAGGGGTCATATTATGCCTACCGACGAAGAAGGGATTCATTGGAGTTTGACCTATAAAGATTGTTCTCAATTTTTGTTTATACGAGGAAGATCCCATCAACTTAGTTTTAATTCATTATAAGTGAACGAAAAACTAGCATTGCGTGAATGAATTGACTTACGTGATGGCTTATTTAAAACGTGTGATATTTGTATATCAAAGAAAACTAACGCGTGACCTCTATATGAGTCAGTTTTCATGCAATTATTAGGTGGTTTGGTTTTTAGGCGGAATATGATGCAATCTATCGTTACGTTAAAATAAATAAAAGAATGCAAAACGTAAATAAAAATTCCTAGTGTGGCCTATCCTAGTAAAAAAAACATAATACAACTTTGGAATCCACCGTTGGACCCGAGAAGCTTGTCTTGATGTTCCATCTTGATCCATGCAGCGGGAGTGAGCATCCGGTCTCCATCTTTGGTCTTCTCAAAAATACAATTAAAATTTACAAAATATAAACCTATTTACATTCTAAATAAAAACTGTAATTACAAGGAAAAAACCAAAACGGAGATACAAGATCTCAAAATACAACCAAGACCGTGTTCCATCATTACGGTAACACGTTCTACTAAGGCCACACTAAGTTACAACCGTTTGTAAAAATTAAATACGTAATTAAAACATTCAAGGCATTCAAAATAACGATAAATAAAAATGCATCAACTAAAATAAAATTTATTCGTGACATAATTCCGTAATTATGTTAAATTTATCCAAACCACCTTTAATGACTAAAATTATGTGACAAAACCGCTTTAATCAACTTAATTTTAATCCATGATAATCCGTTACTTTAAATCGCTTTAAAATAACTAACTGGTACGTGAGTGAACCGTTTCACTATCAAGCGAATGCACAAAATCCGTATTGTGCATTTGTTATGGCCGAAAAAAAATAAAACACGAAAAATATTTTTCTTTCTTTCACGGCCTGACCGTGAACAGTACACAAAAAAATTTTTTTTTTTTTCCTTCAGCTAATTGCCGAGAGCAAGAAAGGGCAAAAAAAATTTTTAGCGGCTAAAAAAATCGTGAGCATTAACAAACCAAAACAATATCGATTTGATAAAAACCAATTGCAATTTCACCTAATCCGTATAGAAATGAATTTACAATTGATGATACTTTAACATATTGCTATGATTATCGTTTAAAATAACAATATGCAAATAACGATTGAAAACAAAACATCAACAACCGTGTATACATGGCACGGTTTCCAATGCTAAAAAAAAAAAACAAAACAGGCCGTGTATTAAACAGTACGGCTGAACGGTTTTTCAAAGCAAAATCCATCGTTTCAAAATCGTTTTACGAAAATCACAATGAAAAATTTACGTGGCCTCGCTCTGATACCACTTGTGGGGTAATATCCGTATAAACCCTTAAAATTTAGGACTATAACGCAAATTTTACATGTGATAATTGTCATAAAACAAAATTACAAGAGAAAACGATAAAGCATAAGAATTAACCTCGGGTCCTAGAGAATTCGGCCTAAGATAGAAATCAACGTAGATTTCCTCCTAATCGATGCACCCAAGACTGTCTGAGACTATGCCCTTGTGCTAGAATGTACTCTCTAATTGCCTTGCAATATTGAGAGAGTTTTGTGTGAGTTTTGCTAGATGTGAGATCTAGGTTATTGAGAGAAAAATGTTCTCAAAAACCCTAATTTTTCTTTCAAAATGAATTAGGTTACAAAAGGAGAGAAAGCTCTCCTTTTGTTCTCTTGGTTCGGCCAAACCGAGTACCCCATGGGGAAGTGGGCTTTCACTTCCTCTTTATTTTAACTCGTGTTCCGATTCGAAAATGCTAAATGTATATGACGCGATTTTATTATAAATCGTCATCGGTTATCGGTTATTAAAATATCGTCTAGTAACATGAATTAGTCGATATAATAATACATGTCCGATAATGACAATATTGTATAATTAATTTATTCAATATACATTAATCAAATATAATCGTTTATATTTAATTTACGAATTAACTGCTTAATTCGCCTTAGCCATTATTATTTAATCCGTATTAAATAAAATATCTCAACATCGCGTTTGACTAATTATTAGTCAATAACTCCGACTAACTGCTTAGTCATATTAGGCATCAACATGACTGTATTTTCATACCGTCACATCTCTCAAACGTATCCTATAGGTGTGACTTTTAGGGACCAGTTGATCACCGCCATCTGTATGACAATAACGTCAAACTTATCTAGCAAGCCAACCGTTATTGATAAACGTGGACCAACTGATAATAATACAAAAGTATACCCTTTGATCCTTTTAGAGATTTAAATGTTATTGCACTAACTGTAGAGGACACCAGCCCCAACACTCATTTCATGGAATAACTTAGGATAAAATAACATAAGTGTTTTGATGAAGTCTTTGGGTGTTATGCGGTTATAAGTTTTGTAGTTAGGAAGTTTTCAGAACGGTTCGGGATGATGTTGTTGTTTGAGATTTGTGTACCCGACGTTTCCTTCTTGTCTAATCCCCCTTCTTTTTTGACCATAAGCGTTACCGTTCACACCTCCTTTCCTCGCTTCATCATGCTTCTCCTTAAAATTTGATGTTGGTAACCTATGAAACTCTATCTGTGACATCCTTGTGGATTTGACTTCGAATCTTACCCCTATGAAATTCATCATAGCTCTTGTGATTAGTTAAGTTTGAATCCTTTTAGCATACTTGTATCTATGATGTCCAAGTTACTTTTCCTTTCGTACAATTTCTAAACATTTCAAACTACCATTTTTGGTTCGTTGTTAAAAAACTATATTACTCTTACAAAATCTTACCTATTTTTCAAAGGTTCGAAAAGAGAAATTTGATTTAACTCCCTATTTGTTCCTTGAGTATAGATTTTTTTATCATGATTTTAATTACTAAACCCGAGATTTCTTTAAATTTTATCCAATTTCAATTAACTTTGATCTACTTATGATTTCTCTGTCAAAGTATGATGTTATATTTTCACAAACTTGACTCCTTTTTAGTTTAAAAGTGAAACCTTTATCTCTATTTTGGCTTTTCTAAAAGAAAATTTGAGTGGATTACCTTTTTCTTTTGATTTTAATGCTGATTGGATGTTAAAACTCGTTATTGGAGACGTTTGATAACTGGTTCTACGCTTGTCGGCGAATTGATTTTGTTCTAAATCTGTCTTTGACTTGGAATGTTAGCGTTCTTGTGTGCACGACAAGAGCAATTTCGTTTCATGAATGAGACTTATACTTGGAAAACCCTTCATAAATATTTTCGAAAACATTTTGATTTTTGATGCATACAAATGATTTACTTTTCGATCTGGTTCTGTCGGAAAATTTTAATTGAAACTTTTGAAAGAATTTTAATTCTTACGATAAGTAACCTTTTAATGTTTTGGTTACCGATTCAAAACTTCCATTTTTATTGTATATAACCTTTCATTTCTACTTTCAAGTTTCGAGGACGAAACTTTTTAAAAGGTGGGGTGATTGTAACACCCACGAATTTTCTGTGTTGGCATTTATAATTTAATTAGCCATTTTATTATTTTATTTATATTTTAAATCCGTTTTTATAAAAATGCGGCTTTACATGTATAATAAGGTTAATATTAATAAAAATATCCGTCTTAAGTTTGTTGTAGGTTTAAAACGTATTTTAGTGGAAAATCGACTTAATTTAAGGTTTTGGGCTTAGGATGACCATTGGGCCTTTCTTTTATTTCTTCCCCTCCACCAATCCTATACTCAAAACCCTATCTTCTTCCTTCCACACTAAAATTTCAGCAACTTTCCTCAAAAAACAAACAGAAAACACCATTGTTACACAACTTCCACCTCCTTCACTAAAATGGCCATAAAACCTTCGTTTCTTATCGGTTTTCAACGATTTTCATGCCAATCTCTTCCTCTCCTCGCCCTCCATCTTCCTAGGTAAGAAAGATCTTGACTTTCCCTCACCCTTGCTGCTGGCCGTGACTTTTATGGCACGATTTTTAGGGTCTTACTTGGGAACTCGGTTCTTTAGCTTCCTTTTGGGCAACCGACATGGTTTTGAATCGGAATCTTGAATTTTGAAGAAATAATGAGGTAACGGTGATGGGTTACTCGGTATTATGTCATTTGTATGTTTATATGTTATGTTTTGTGCTTATAAGCTAGTAATTGTGATTCTTATGAGATTATATGTGTAGTTGCTTAAGATAGATTTATACAAGGTTTTACTTGCTTAAATTGAGTAAAGATGGTACCTTTGGCCTTCTTATGAGACGGGTAATTAGATGTGATTGTTGTTATATGTCACTAGTATCATTACTTGCTTAAAGTTTCAGTTTTGAGACGGTTCCATTTAGCTTGCTAAAGTTGCATTTTTGAGACTATTTTGGGTGACCCGTGTTGGCCTGGAACCCGTCGTATCTGACTTGTGCGACTTCCAATGCCACTGAAAATATGACAGATGGATCGGCGTCGAAAAATTAGGTGGTTTACCCACTTGAATCACTCGATCCGGAGTCCGTATGAGTAAATGGTGCCCGTTTTACCGTTTCAAGTTCTATAAATATATATATATCCTTTGTGTATGATGGTTGTTTATGCTTTTTATTCGTATCATGACCAAAGTTTTCCTTTGTTGACTCGTATATGCTTATAGATAGTTCAGATTTTGGTTTGTTTACGTTTTGCCTCGTGTTCCGTATTAGTTAATTCATTTGTTATCGGTTATTTATACTTTGTTCAAGTAACATGTGAATGAGAAATGAAACGTTTATTCACCTACCGCTCATTATATTTTATAAATTGGGTTCACTATAATTTATATGGAGAATTTACATACTTCCTTCTTTTGGGCTTGTTATGTTTTAAATGTTGGACTTCACATCATTACATGGTTGGACTTTGCATGATTAACTTGATGGATTTCCTATGACTTCAAGTATTGGGTTTTTATGACTTGTTTGATGGGCTCATAAATGAGTCACTTTAGATGGTCACATTTATTCTGTAGATTTCGCATAACGTAAATTATTCATTATCGCTTGTTATATTTTATTTAACCAGCATGTTTAAATATGAAATGAAATATTTATTTTTGTGTTACAAGTATAAAAAGATTATTATAAATAATTACTTTTAAGAGCCGCACTCTTGTAGAAATGCCATAGTACTATCGTATATGCTTGACATACATTTTTTGCCCTGCTTGTGCTGTTCTGGCAAGCACGGGTTTGACCTACTTGTGCTGTTCTGGCAAGTACGGTTTGAGCCTACTTGTGCTATTCTGGAAAGTACGGCTTTGGCCACTTGTGCTGTTCTGGCAAGTGAGTCTTATCTTAGTCTTTCCGCCACTTTCGTGTTGTTCTGGCGATTGGGGTACTCGGTCTCCTTAGTAGTCGAGTCTTGGGTGCGTGCTGTGCTGGCGCACGTCGAATCGGGATGTACACCCGAAAATCTGCAGATTTAGACTAGGACCGTATTATTATCGTAGTCCTACCCGGTGAAATTATAGTCTAAGAGTTATAAATGTCTTGCATTAGTTGGATGGTTGCTTTGGTCATATCTCCTTGAAATACGTGCTCGTGGCTAAGTGGTCGTGTCTGTTTCCTTGTCTTTCTTCTCCATTTATTTCATTGTTGCTTATGCCTTACTTACTTGTTTATTCCATCATTTCTTTTATCCTTGTTGGTTTAAACAAGTATGATCCCATGTTTAGTTATAATTCGATTCACTCATAACTTATCTAATATGATTATTTGTTCATGTTCTTTGTTATGTTCGTTTTGACATAATGTGGCTGGGAGAACCCTGAGTTACTACCCACTAACTGTGGCTTTCATGTTTACATGAATGACAGGTTTGTGAAGATGCATTTGTGGGGTTTAGACGTGTGAGCTAGCGAGCACCTTGGACTAGTAGTCGGTTTAGTAGAATTGCTTAGACTCACCTTTTATCATTTATCATTCGAGGGATATATTTTCCCTCACCATGTTTGTATAATTTAAATATTTATTTCCGCATTCTCTAGTTATGTTTTAATTTTTAATGAACCCGCGCTTTAAACTTTAAAAGTTTCAAAAATATTCCTAATTTCCGCTTGAATTTATTAGTTATATTTTTTGCGTTATAGCGGGGTGTCACACAACCACCTTGTCACTTCCGGCATAGCCTCGTCAATGACCGGTTCGCAAATTTCAACGAGGTTGTTTTTTTTTCATTTTTTTTAATCCTTTGTTTTTCTTGAATTGTTTTCGGTTTATAACTGAATTTAGTTTTTTTTTATCATTTAGGGTTTATGGATTCAATTATTTTACCAATTAGGGTACAATTAAGTATTAGGGTTAGTTCTTTCAATTAAACTTCAATTTAATTAGGAAATGAATCGCTTTAATCGATTTGAGTAAAAGGGATGGATTGTTTTCAGTTCACTTAAGATTTTATGAATACAATAAAGCTCCTGCGGTTGTGTATTATATTTCAGTTCGTATTATACTCATGTTGTGAAGGCGAAGTTTAAATATTAAACTGGCATGGATTTTTTGAAACTAATCCTAAAAGCTGAAGTCTTGTTGCTACGAGTCTCATCTTCTCCGCTTATGTGAGTATAGTAGGCCGGGTTCCTGCCGGTTTATGAAGTTCAAGGGAGTTGTTAAATTTACAGCCTAACTTATGGTAAGATTCAACAAATACTTTGCAGCATTGTATAGGTTATTGTGATAAATTGTTTCAGCTGGTTTCTTATCCAATTTGCAGGTCCTTATGCATGTGGGGCAGAGAAGGAGCAGATTGTAGTAGAAGATACACTTAGTTTTGCTAACACAAGGGCCATATCCTATAGAAATGCAATTCTGCTAAAGTTATTCAGGTTGTTCTTGTTCATTGACTGATTGTAACAGAATATGCACATAGATCATGCTTGTTTTCCATTAGTCTTAACTGATATAAAATCTAGCCTTGTTCATTGACTGATTTCCCCTTTACTAAGCTTTTATTGCTTGATGAGTAATTCTAAAAACAAATAAATGATGAATCGACATATACACCAAAATTAACTGTCCTAATCATCCTTCATTCAAACCATTAGGTTATTAGGTTGTTCCATAAGATGATTGTTGGAAGCATTAATTAAAATTGGTGAGTAATTGATTAGTTGAACGGTAGAATGACATTAAACTTATGAGCTCATCCTTTCTTCACTGCCAATAATACATGTGTCCGGATGATACTATTCTATTCGCTTGCATGCCCCTTCAACACAATAATCTCTTTTATCTTTATTTCAGTCAGAATCTGTGAGTTTATCTCTTATCCTAATCATTTGACATGTGTATATGTACCCATCTCGGCCATTATTTCAGTCATAACCTGCGAGTTCATCTGCAATTCAAGTTAGAGATATATACATCCTTGAACAACCTCTCTTAAGTGCCTTTGATCAGGCCTATATTCATTAGGAGAGAAGATTAATAGATTCTGCGTACCCATCTCGGCTTAGAGTCATGACTCGTCGTCTCCCCTTCAATTCAATTTTTAGTACATGTTTTCATTAGGAGAGAGATTAACGCCTCTCAACAATATGTACGTATGTGTGTGGTTCAAGACTTGTAAATTGTAATGAGATACATATATTATGAAAAATGATATATGATTAAATCAGGTTAATCTATATACAACTTTTAAAAGATTGAAAATATGGTGGGATTTGCTGCAAATTAATGTTTTGTTTTGAGGTAAAATGTTGTAATATGGTATGTTAGTTAATATAAGTGTTTCTCTTGCAGGGATTATTATGCTCTTATACATCCTCAACCGGATTTATTAATTCTTCACCGAACCTCACTACATCCACTGGACACGTCACCTCTTTTTCTCTCTTATATTGTCATGTAGTCTATGTATTAATTAAGTACCTTAAGTCAACACAGCACATTCATGCTATAACATAGGCAGAAATCAAGTTTGAATATGAATATACTTGTTACAGAATGTCTTCCATATTTGTGTGCTGTTAGCAAAATTTTTTTTTTTTTTTTTTCAGATGTGGAGTCGTGACTGTTTTAGTATTTCTTACATTGATGTTGTACTGTGATGCAGGTTGTTGTCTACAAAGCAATTATCGCCTATCGCCTATTGACTGTAGTTTGATTCAGTCCGATGATACATGTAGCCTTCTTCATGTTGTTGTTGCGTGCTGCATTATTTCTGGATTTGCAGTTGCAGATTATTGTTTTTTTTTGCTAGCTCGGTGTAGCTTGTAGAGTGCATACACATCTTTTAATTGTTCCATTGAAGATCTAGTTATTATTTATACACTTTGATGTATAATTTTTGAACACTAAAGATATGAAAGGTTTTTGATAGTTGGTTGCATTCTTGTGTATGTAATGTTTGTTCATTTCGATATATGGGTTGTCAAATTTATAGAATAGTGTTGCCGAAATTTAGGTTGCACTTTTGTATGCATTGTTTGTCTATTTCGCTATTTGTCTTTGTCAAATCTATAGGATATTACTGCGGAAATTTTGGTAGCAAATAATTTTTTTTAAAAAAAAATATCTATCTATGATGGCGGTTCTTAAGTAAGAAACGCCACTATTAGTTCACCTTTAGGGGCGATTCTTTACTAACAACCGACGTCATAATTATCTTTAGTGGCGGCTTTTTAACAACCGATGTTATAGAAAACATGTAGTGGTGGGTTGTGGTACAAAGTTATTATTGAAATACCTATGGTGGCGGTTTTTTGACAATAACCGCCACTGTAGATGAGTTACAATGGCGATTCTTGTCTAACAACCGTCGTTTTTTATAAGTCTATAATGGTGGTTTTTTGTAACAACCGCCACTGCAGGAGAGTTATAGTGGCGGTTATATAACCGCCGTAAAGTTTATACGACGCCGTGATAAACGACGGACCCTAAATCTTTAAAAACCGCCACCAAAGGTCATTTATAACCGCAACCGTAGGGGGTTTTTCTACTAGTGGTGGTTGACCACTAAGTTGGTGTATGGGTCGAAATATAAGGGAGCCGGCTCGCTCTCTATAAGGTTTTTGATTTGAAATCCTCCAAACTCGTACACTAGATCTGCAACTACTTGGTTGCTTGACATTTTTCTCTATTACGGCCTTGATAGGTGACGAAGTGATCGTCACTACCTTGCCATCTAGAGGGATCTTGATCTTTTTGCGTAAGGTGGATGTTACTGCTTTGAAAGTATGAATCCAGGGCCTACCCAGAAGTATATTGAAAGATGTCTCGATGTCCACTATCTGAAAATTAACCTTTCGCTCGATTGGCCTAGTGGCCACAGTAAGGTTAACTAGCCCTACTACTTTACGTCGTGTTCCGTCGTATGCCCGAACGCCTTGGTTATTAGGAGTCCAGTCTGATTCTTTCATGCCTAACTTGTATGCTGTTTTTAGTGGTATGACATTGACTACGGAACCATCATCCACCAGAGTCATTGGTACATTTTTCTTCAAGCATGTGATTGTGATGTACATAGCAAGGTTATGAGTGGCACCAAAGGGAGGCAAGTCCTCATCTGAGAAAGTAACTGGGTTACTTAGCTTAACTGAGTCTTGGAAGACTAGGTTGACGACGTCATCAGGTGTAGAGTCATGTGCTACGTTCAATTTAGCCAATGCTAGCAGCAAAACCTGGCGATGAGGAAATGAACTTTCAACTAGTTGCCACACTGAAAGATCAGCCTTTGTCTTTTGAAATTATTTCAATTAATGGTCAGGAGATGTATCTTCGCCATCATTTGGTGTGATGACATTGATGTTAGTAGCAACTGGACCACTCGTTTGTCCTTGAGTGACATTTTGATATGGACGTCCTGAGCGAGTAAGGTGGTCTACATCTTGATCTTCACTAGCCTTGACTAGAGGATGTTCCTTGAGGTAAACATCTTCATCGTCATCTGCCCATATTCCATTGACAATGCTGAGCTCTCTCAAGCTTATGATTTCAGCTTCTAAGCTAATTATTTGTTCGACTAGATTGTCGGTCACTGCGATCACTTCTTGCATTGTGGATCCTTGAGATAAGATTGGAACCACTGACCTATTTTCTCTAGGTATAGTGTTTGGATTGCGTAGGGATGCCACTTTAGCTTCTAGCTCTGAAACTTGTCTACTTACACTCTTTGCCCATGCGACAAAATCAGCGATAGTAGGGGAGATGGTGGAATAACTCTCCTCATTTTATAGTGCATTGATCCCATTTTCATTTGGAGAAATTAGGTGTGAGCAATCCAAAGTGGATTCCTCATCTACGATCATTAGAATTCCAAGAGGATTCTGAGTATTGTTAGGCTTGCAGGAGGTATAGGAAAACGCCCATCTTTAATCATATCTTGAATGGCATGCTTTAATTTGAAGCAATTCTCTGTGTCATTCCCTTTGCCTCTATGGTACTATTGCAGTAGGCATTCTCATCTCAGAATCTAGACTTCTTCTCTAGGTCAGGTGTAGGTCCGATGGGTTGGAGTTTACCTTGTTTCATCAATCTTTTTAAAGCATTGGAGTACGAGTCACCAACGTTGGTGAACTTCCTCTGCGGGTTATTCTTCTTAGTAGATGATTCGACAAGGTTGACCTCATCGGACTTGCTAGTGGAGCCATAAGAACGACTCGTTGTGCCTTGATATCCATGACCTATCATTTTGGACAAGAGTCCTTTACGGATGTCGTCTTTAATTCTCACTCCTAGTACAGTTAAGTCTTTGAAAGACTTTATGTTTTGGTACCTTAGATGGTTCGCGTAGATTGGCCTCAAATTGTCCACGAACTTTTCAATAAGAGTAGCTTCGTCTGGGCGCTCAACGAGTTGCGTGCTAGTCTTTCTCCACCTACTTAGGATGTCGGTGAAACATTCTTTCTCATTTTGGGTAAGAACCTCTAGAGGGCGCATATTGACTTGAATTTCAGCATTATCTGTGTACTGTTTGGTGAACTCAATCGCAGCATCGTCCCAAGTAGCAATTTTATTGTGATCCAGGGAGTAGAACCATTGCTTAGGAATAATGTCGAGAGATGAAGGAAAGATCCTTAAGAACATCTCTGGCTTAATGCCTTTGATAAACATATAATCTTTGAAGCACAGATATGGTTCAAAGGGTTTTCATGCCCCTTAAACTTCGGGATGTCAGTCATGTTGAAATTAGTTGGCAGTTAAGCATTTACTGCCTCATATTTGCGGTTATTTTCCCTATAGATGTCATCTCCCTTGAGATACATTAGTTGCTCCTCCAAATACTGGAGTCGCTTTTCAGCTTCAGTAGGGCCTGGTGGAAGATTGACTTCTGGTTATCCAACAAAGGGTGGAAGATTATCGTGTATGACCATGTCGGGAATGTGATCCTCTGCAGAAGGAAGTCTAGCTTCTACAGCGACAATACGACCTTCGATGGCGTTAAGGCGAGCATAAGCTTGGTCTTGGCTGGCTTGGAGACGAAGGAGTGCAGCTAGGATTTGATCATTACCATTTCCGGGTTGTTTGGATCAACCATTAACGCTTCCTTGAATAGTTCCCACCATTTTGGACTAAGGATAAGAAATCGACGACGAATCAAAACACGATCGACCATTTTCGCACACTTACGCAAAAAGGCTCGACTCGTGAAGTGGGTGTGTGCCACTGTGTCAAGTGGGATTTGAAAATGACAAAATTTGAAATGTTTGTCCTAGACAACTGTAGTGTAGTTGTAGGAGTGCTAACTCGAAGTGAAGTTTGAAATAGGTTTGAGGCCCGAATTTTGACTCGACATTTGGACAGAGTTTTGGCTCATTTTGCGCTGTTTTAGGCCATTTTTTAAAAGGTTTACATTTTGAAATGGATTTTATTTTACAAAATTTCGTCATGGTTTTGTTTACAAAATGGTGATAACGTATATGATACAAATATACATATGGGCATTATAACTGTATGCGGAGTGCATTTAAAGGGTTTTGGATTAAAAAGGTGGGTTGCCATACCAATCAATCAAACCCTAGTCTGTGGAGAGGTCCGTGCCAAACATGAGTAAGGTAGGTTCCTAGTCCATTTCCTCGAGTAGTGAATGCTCTTGATACAAACATGAGTATGTACCACAGTATGATTGACGTCAATCGCTATCCATCTTTAGGCCCAGATAAGAATTTTGACTGTCTAGACGGGACGATTGGTCGAATGGGTTGGGTTAAGCCTAGGAAGGCTAGCTAAAATGACCTAAGAAGGTCGAGTAATGAAAATCGACAACTGTCTCATATAAACTATTCCCTAACCTTGTTCAAGTTTCACCCTGGGTAACACATAAGTGTATCATCCCCCCGTGAGTCGCCAAAGCTGTGGACATTGGCCACCCGCGCGTTGGTTTCGAGGCGACAACACTTCTCCCACGGAACCTTGGTTTGCCAAAGCACGTCATGGGCCGGTACCGATTGGTGAGGCATTGAAACCAGTGAAAGGTTCAATAAGCCTGTATTTATGGAGTCGCCACCAATTTATTGTGGAAAAATTGGAAACCGTTCGAATACTTGTGCCATGCCAAGACACAAAGTAATGACATGGACACTAAGAACTCATTACCCTTAGCACTCTATGTATGAATGACTCTCGAAGATACCAATGGACGCGGATGTCCAGAGATAACTGGAGTAAGGGGTGAGGGTACGTATTAGGAAACTTTTTAGTTCGAACACTTAATCCCGCCCGCCTCGTTAGCGGCCTCTACTAATGATTAAGGAAATCGTTCATATTCGATATGTCGTGGATGTAATGCATGCAATGCAACAAACATAGATTAATCCTAGCATGTGAAACTAGGCTATGTCGGTTAGCACGTATTTTAGCAAACAATGTGGGTCGAAGTAGATGTTAGACTCAATTACATGTGAATGTCATACAATTAAATCATACATGAATAGTAATTGCGATAAAATAAATTAAAATAATTAAAATTACAAATGATAAGTGCATATTTTATACATTTAAACCCCTTATATTAGTTTGATTTTACATATCATTTAGCACTTATCAAAGTGTTTTTAAGCTAATATTGTGTTTCTAGTGCAATTGTGTGTTCAAGTGTGTTTTGTAGGAAAATGAGCTAAGATAATACAAAAAATGCAAATACTAGAAGCATGGCTAAGTAAGAGCAAGCAATGGACTTTGTACTTCAAGTTGGGTGGGTTTTTGCATGGTAATTTGTTGGATTAATTAGCAAAATGCAATTATGATCAAATATCAAGTCAAGCCCAAATTACAAGTCAAAAGTCAAGGGGAAAGCATGGGATTCCAAAGTTCTTAAGATGCCAAATGAAAGCATTAACCGGGTGATTAATCGCATCATTAATCACAAACATTGGATGCCATTTGCAATTAAGTGGAAAATAAAGAGAAACAAGCTCGAACACTACGTCTCCGATCGGGGTTGGCATCCCCGATCGGGGTTGAACAGTCCTAGGGTGTGTGCATTTCCGGACGTTACTCAATTGTTTTCCTATAAATAGGAGGCTTATGCTACGACTTCACAACAACTCTTACACATATTTTTTCATCTAAATTCTCTCTAAATTTTAGTAGTTAGTTTAGGTTAGCTTAGTTTAGTTTAGTTTGTTTACATTTCCTTTTAGCAATTACATTACAATTCCATTTCAAGTTTAATTCCAAGTTACATTTCAAGTTTGTTCTAGTTTCATTGCTCTTCTATTTCTATTTTCATTTTCATTCAAGGTAATTCTTATTCTATTTTCATTATGTTATTTATCATTTCATTTAGCATTAGTTTAATTTACATTTCCACCATGTTAGAATAGTTGCATTTGTCTAAGGAGTAAGGGAAGCCATGCAAGATTAAGTAATATATAAATGTCAAAATAAGGTTAAGTTAATATTGATAAATTGTTTCTATCACATGTTTGTAACATCACGTTTAATCTTTGGTTATTGGCCCTAATCGTAGATTAAGTTTGTTCATTCATTCTAAAAGTCGAGAGGCACGGAATTGAATTAGACTAAGCATGTGTAATAGGACGACCTAGTCCTGGACGAGAGTTTCTCTAGGACCCGGTCTATGGTTGACACTAATATCGTAAGGTGGGTGTCTTTAAGCCTAAACAATTGACAATATTATTAATACCAAGTTTAACATAATCATATATTTACGTAATTGGCATGTGTGACCCGACCTCCCTAGACATTTTATTTATTATTGTTTTGTTACATCAAACCAATCAACCAAAGCAAGCGTTAATCTACCAAGGTAAAATTCAATCCATAATAACTAAATTATAAACTCCCGTCTCCTTTGGGTTCGACCCCTAAGTACTACATTAGTTTGTTACCTAGGGTATAAATATTATTTTTGCATAGGTGTGCGATAGCTTAGCAAAAAATTTGTGTTGTTTTTGCTCTAATTATTTGCTTGTCCTACTTATGCCCTCTTGCTTGTCCCATTTTTGGCTTGATAGCTCTTGATTCACTACTTTTGACGGGATATAGCATGCATGGGGATGTCTTGACATAGTAGGTGGAAGATGGAAATTAAACCAAGTAGACTTGATCTTGACCTTTGGCAAGCTACAAAATTGGTAAGGTAGAACCTCCTTAAAGGCCATTTCATCTTTATTTGGTCTCACTTAGGTGAGTGGTAAGTCTCCTTATGGTGTGTATTACATCAAAACGCACAAATATGGTCTTCTTTTCATCTCTTTTAAGCATTACTTTCATTTTGCTATGCATTTTTGAAGCCAAATTCACATTGATAAATTTGCCCATTTTCTAGCCCCCTTCACATGTTCTTGTTTCCCTAGCAACATATAAATAGCCTACCCTTGTTAAGCTAGTAGCTAAGTTCTTTTGGCAACGGGATGCTCAAAATTGGGATGATCTTTAAAATCTATATCATTGTGAAATTGGTTTGCCGAATATGTCATTGTTTTTCCGGAGTTATGATAGAAAGAATTGGAGCAAGAAAAGAAAAAAAAAAGAAAAAGAACTTTTCAATAAGAGTAGCTTCGTCTGGGCGCTCAACGAGTTGCGTGCTAGTCTTTCTCCACCTACTTAGGATGTCGGTGAAACATTCTTTCTCATTTTGGGTAAGAACCTCTAGAGGGCGCATATTGACTTGAATTTCAGCATTATCTGTGTACTGTTTGGTGAACTCAATCGCAGCATCGTCCCAAGTAGCAATTTTATTGTGATCCAGGGAGTAGAACCATTGCTTAGGAATAATGTCGAGAGATGAAGGAAAGATCCTTAAGAACATCTCTGGCTTAATGCCTTTGATAAACATATAATCTTTGAAGCACAGATATGGTTCAAAGGGTTTTCATGCCCCTTAAACTTCGGGATGTCAGTCATGTTGAAATTAGTTGGCAGTTAAGCATTTACTGCCTCATATTTGCGGTTATTTTCCCTATAGATGTCATCTCCCTTGAGATACATTAGTTGCTCCTCCAAATACTGGAGTCGCTTTTCAGCTTCAGTAGGGCCTGGTGGAAGATTGACTTCTGGTTATCCAACAAAGGGTGGAAGATTATCGTGTATGACCATGTCGGGAATGTGATCCTCTGCAGAAGGAAGTCTAGCTTCTACAGCGACAATACGGCCTTCGATGGCGTTAAGGCGAGCATAAGCTTGGTCTTGGCTGGCTTGGAGACGAAGGAGTGCAGCTAGGATTTGATCATTACCATTTCCGGGTTGTTTGGATCAACCATTAACGCTTCCTTGAATAGTTCCCACCATTTTGGACTAAGGATAAGAAATCGACGACGAATCAAAACACGATCGACCATTTTCGCACACTTATGCAAAAAGGCTCGACTCGTGAAGTGGGTGTGTGCCACTGTGTCAAGTGGGATTTGAAAATGACAAAATTTGAAATGTTTGTCCTAGACAACTGTAGTGTAGTTGTAGGAGTGCTAACTCGAAGTGAAGTTTGAAATAGGTTTGAGGCCCGAATTTTGACTCGACATTTGGACAGAGTTTTGGCTCATTTTGCGCTGTTTTAGGCCATTTTTTAAAAGGTTTACATTTTGAAATGGATTTTATTTTACAAAATTTCGTCATGGTTTTGTTTACAAAATGGTGATAACGTATATGATACAAATATACATATGGGCATTATAACTGTATGCGGAGTGCATTTAAAGGGTTTTGGATTAAAAAGGTGGGTTGCCATACCAATCAATCAAACCCTAGTCTGTGGAGAGGTCCGTGCCAAACATGAGTAAGGTAGGTTCCTAGTCCATTTCCTCGAGTAGTGAATGCTCTTGATACAAACATGAGTATGTACCACAGTATGATTGACGTCAATCGCTATCCATCTTTAGGCCCAGATAAGAATTTTGACTGTCTAGACGGGACGATTGGTCGAATGGGTTGGGTTAAGCCTAGGAAGGCTAGCTAAAATGACCTAAGAAGGTCGAGTAATGAAAATCGACAACTGTCTCATATAAACTATTCCCTAACCTTGTTCAAGTTTCACCCTGGGTAACACATAAGTGTATCATCCCCAGCGGAGTCGCCAAACTGTGGACATTGGCCACCCGCGCGTTGGTTTCGAGGCGACAACACTTCTCCCACGGAACCTTGGTTTGCCAAAGCACGTCATGGGCCGGTACCGATTGGTGAGGCATTGAAACCAGTGAAAGGTTCAATAAGCCTGTATTTATGGAGTCGCCACCAATTTATTGTGGAAAAATTGGAAACCGTTCGAATACTTGTGCCATGCCAAGACACAAAGTAATGACATGGACACTAAGAACTCATTACCCTTAGCACTCTATGTATGAATGACTCTCGAAGATACCAATGGACGCGGATGTCCAGAGATAACTGGAGTAAGGGGTGAGGGTACGTATTAGGAAACTTTTTAGTTCGAACACTTAATCCCGCCCGCCTCGTTAGCGGCCTCTACTAATGATTAAGGAAATCGTTCATATTCGATATGTCGTGGATGTAATGCATGCAATGCAACAAACATAGATTAATCCTAGCATGTGAAACTAGGCTATGTCGGTTAGCACGTATTTTAGCAAACAATGTGGGTCGAAGTAGATGTTAGACTCAATTACATGTGAATGTCATACAATTAAATCATACATGAATAGTAATTGCGATAAAATAAATTAAAATAATTAAAATTACAAATGATAAGTGCATATTTTATACATTTAAACCCCTTATATTAGTTTGATTTTACATATCATTTAGCACTTATCAAAGTGTTTTTAAGCTAATATTGTGTTTCTAGTGCAATTGTGTGTTCAAGTGTGTTTTGTAGGAAAATGAGCTAAGATAATACAAAAAATGCAAATACTAGAAGCATGGCTAAGTAAGAGCAAGCAATGGACTTTGTACTTCAAGTTGGGTGGGTTTTTGCATGGTAATTTGTTGGATTAATTAGCAAAATGCAATTATGATCAAATATCAAGTCAAGCCCAAATTACAAGTCAAAAGTCAAGGGGAAAGCATGGGATTCCAAAGTTCTTAAGATGCCAAATGAAAGCATTAACCGGGTGATTAATCGCATCATTAATCACAAACATTGGATGCCATTTGCAATTAAGTGGAAAATAAAGAGAAACAAGCTCGAACACTACGTCCCCGATCGGGGTTGGCATCCCCGATCGGGGTTGAAACGATCTAGGGTGTGTGCATTTCCGGACGTTACTCAATTGTTTTCCTATAAATAGGAGGCTTATGCTACGACTTCACAACAACTCTTACACATATTTTTTCATCTAAATTCTCTCTAAATTTTAGTAGTTAGTTTAGGTTAGCTTAGTTTAGTTTAGTTTGTTTACATTTCCTTTTAGCAATTACATTACAATTCCATTTCAAGTTTAATTCCAAGTTACATTTCAAGTTTGTTCTAGTTTCATTGCTCTTCTATTTCTATTTTCATTTTCATTCAAGGTAATTCTTATTCTATTTTCATTATGTTATTTATCATTTCATTTAGCATTAGTTTAATTTACATTTCCACCATGTTAGAATAGTTGCATTTGTCTAAGGAGTAAGGGAAGCCATGCAAGATTAAGTAATATATAAATGTCAAAATAAGGTTAAGTTAATATTGATAAATTGTTTCTATCACATGTTTGTAACATCACGTTTAATCTTTGGTTATTGGCCCTAATCGTAGATTAAGTTTGTTCATTCATTCTAAAAGTCGAGAGGCACGGAATTGAATTAGACTAAGCATGTGTAATAGGACGACCTAGTCCTGGACGAGAGTTTCTCTAGGACCCGGTCTATGGTTGACACTAATATCGTAAGGTGGGTGTCTTTAAGCCTAAACAATTGACAATATTATTAATACCAAGTTTAACATAATCATATATTTACGTAATTGGCATGTGTGACCCGACCTCCCTAGACATTTTATTTATTATTATTTTGTTACATCAAACCAATCAACCAAAGCAAGCGTTAATCTACCAAGGTAAAATTCAATCCATAATAACTAAATTATAAACTCCCGTCTCCTTTGGGTTCGACCCCTAAGTACTACATTAGTTTGTTACCTAGGGTATAAATATTATTTTTGCATAGGTGTGCGATAGCTTAGCAAAAAATTTGTGTTGTTTTTGCTCTAATTATTTGCTTGTCCTACTTATGCCCTCTTGCTTGTCCCATTTTTGGCTTGATAGCTCTTGATTCACTACTTTTGACGGGATATAGCATGCATGGGGATGTCTTGACATAGTAGGTGGAAGATGGAAATTAAACCAAGTAGACTTGATCTTGACCTTTGGCAAGCTACAAAATTGGTAAGGTAGAACCTCCTTAAAGGCCATTTCATCTTTATTTGGTCTCACTTAGGTGAGTGGTAAGTCTCCTTATGGTGTGTATTACATCAAAACGCACAAATATGGTCTTCTTTTCATCTCTTTTAAGCATTACTTTCATTTTGCTATGCATTTTTGAAGCCAAATTCACATTGATAAATTTGCCCATTTTCTAGCCCCCTTCACATGTTCTTGTTTCC
This sequence comes from Silene latifolia, assembly GCF_048544455.1. NCBI lineage: Eukaryota > Viridiplantae > Streptophyta > Magnoliopsida > Caryophyllales > Caryophyllaceae > Silene > Silene latifolia. The sequence goes on along the minus strand of NC_133527.1, from coordinate 69,376,400 downwards.
CTAGCAACATATAAATAGCCTACCCTTGTTAAGCTAGTAGCTAAGTTCTTTTGGCAACGGGATGCTCAAAATTGGGATGATCTTTAAAATCTATATCATTGTGAAATTGGTTTGCCGAATATGTCATTGTTTTTCCGGATTTATGATAGAAAGAATTGGAGCAAGAAAAGAAAAAAAAAGAAAAAAAAAGAGTCCGAAAAGAATGAAAAAAAAGGAGAAAAAGAAAAAAAAATGAAAAAGAATAAAGTGTTGTAATTTGGAAGAAAGGAGAAGAGGTTGTGTTATTAAGAGTTCTCATGTGTTTGTCAATATCTTATGGAGAATTTTTCATGATGAGTAATGTAAGAAGTCATTTGTCAATTTGATTTTTATTTGGGTTATTTGGGTTGGATTGAGCATCTTTTTATGGTTGTTGCTAGCTTAATCTTAGCTCCACATACCATAATTCTTTTGTTCCCCCTTATTTCCCATGTCACAAAAAGCCTTCTTCGTACCCTTTGGCTTCACATTTTGCTTGCGTTTGATTGTTTTTGCTTATGATTTGATTGTTTACCATATTAGATTGCGGGCACATTCTCATGAGTCGAGGATAGTTGAGTGATTATTCACAAAATGTCCATTACACAAAATTGAGTTATGAGTGGATCGTGAGAGTCTGAAAGTCAAAAGTGTTGGGAAATGTGTCCTCAACAATAGTGCGATCATATGATTTAAATATCATTATTAAATCTCATTTCAAGAATACGGAAGGGATGATACATTACATATATAGTCAACTGGTCCACACATATCGGTAATGATTGGCTGGCTAGAGTTTGACATTCTGTCGTGCGACGGTGGTGATCGATTGATCCCTTGAGGTCACACCAAAAGGACGATTCCCTTAATTGAAAAGGTTAATTAGTTGTATACCGTCTGATTAATTAATTCCTTAAAATTGAACAATTTGATTTGTGAGAGAGAAAATTGATATCTTATTATAATGGGATTAAATAAGATTTATTTTAGTAATAAAATGCTTTGTTGCTAAAATTATTTATTGTTTGAGAAACAATAAAGATAAGAATGAATGGTTAATTATAATTACAAGAAGTTGTGAATTATAACTATATGACCCATTTTATTTATGTGATCAAGTATCACTAGTCAATTTGTTGTATGAAATTTAATTGATTCATGAAATGATATTTATGTGATAAATATGCATTAAATTAATTAATAACATGTATTCTACTACATGTGACATATTGTGTGACAAATGACAAATTGACAAAATAAAATGGTAGTCCATTTTAAGTACATGGACCGAAAAATGGAGGGTGTGTTAGTGGGTTTTGGTTGTTTTATTTTATTTGATAAAATAAACATAATGATGCCTACCTACTACTAGTCTTACACATCTTACACACCTACTATTTTTGAAAAGAGTAAAAGAAAATGAAATGATGCCATTTAGGCTCCCTAAAACCGTGTGACTCCATCTAAATGGATGTGAGTTGGTTCTTTTCTTTTTCTAACACACTACCATTCAATACACATGCAAAATGTTCATGTATCCTCTCTTCTCTCTCTTTTATCTTCATCAAAAAGATGAGATTTAATCTAAATTGTTCATATAAGATTACTAAAATTATCAAAGTAATATATGAGTATTAGTAATCAAATTTAAGGTAAACCACAATATAAACATCTAGTGCATGTTAGTTTGTGGGATTAAGGGATTGTCTTGGGTGCTACTAATTGGAGAATCTCTACTTTGGGATTTTTGTATGTTCATCCATTAAAGGAAAGCTCAAGAACAAGTGAGTAGGAGGACTCACTTGTGCCCATAAATCCGAAAATCACATGGTGAGATATAGATTTTTCCATCTCTTTAATTAATGTTTGCATGCATAAAATCCATATTTAATTTTATGACAAATTAAATAAAATCACATATATGAATATGTATGTATATAGATCTACATTTCTTTCAATCGGTATCATGAGCCGCGGTTGTTTGCATGCAAATTGGTTAAAAGTTTTTCCGAGTTATATGAATAACAAATAAAACTTGTAAAATTTGTGTTATTATGATATATCACGAAATAATTACATGCATGTTAATATTTCTGGTCCTAAAGTGTTTTAGGATATTTTGGTTAATTTTTCGGATTTTTATTGTTCATATTTAATAATAATGACATTTAAATGTGATTTTATGAGTAAAAATGTCATTTTTGGTCGAAAATTAGCTATACTTCGAATTTTCACTTGGTTTTTGGATATGTTGTCACATATATTATTTTGAGATAACCTGTAAATTTTCATAATTTTTGGACTTGTTATGCTCGAAAAATGGATTTTTCGTCATTAAATTCGGATTTAAGAGAAAAATAGGTTAATATGAGTTAAATTTCGAATCTGGTCATAGCAAATTAATATGTTGTCACATGCAATTTTACAAGATGTGTGTAAAATAATTGGCTATAAAGAAGTCTTTTAGCATGATTTATGAATTTTTGAAGAAAAATGGCATAAATAGTGACATTATTAGTTGAAAATTAATAAAACATAACCTATGACTTAGGAAAAACGTCTAATGTTGCATTTTATTATATTTTTCAGATCTAAAATTGAAAAGTTAATGAAAATAATTTTTACATGTTTTTATGATTATTTTATTAAATATCGATAAACCGCAACATTGTTTTTCCGGAAAAATTTCGAAATTTTTAACCTAAGGTTTTGAACATTATGAGTGTCATGGAATTTTTCCAGAATGTTCATGAATTTAAATTTCAAATTTTGAATTTATTTGAAATTTTTGGATTTATTTGAAGTTTAATAGCTTATTTTTGTAAATTTTTGTCCATTTATGAACAATTTTGTAAATAAAAGTTAATTATGGTCAAATTACTAGTGGAGACTATATTTTGAGTCCTAAGAGGTTAGGGTAATTAACTTATGCATAAATATGAGTTTGTGCATTTTTGTGATTATAAAATGTTGAAATCACGCAAATCCATAAAAACCGAGTAATATACGATATTGGCTAATTAAAAGGCGATTTAGCATAAAAATTGAGCATGTTCATACATATTATAATGCTGCATTTTTCTTTATGATTGTCATAATTTTAATTTATGTAATTTTGAATTATGTAATTTTACTTAGTATGGCCTTAGATTTTAATTGATATTTCCCGAAATGTATGGGAATATCGATTCGGTTGTAATTTTTAATGTGATCTCGTATCACCGTTTTGTAATTTAATAGATTGATTTTATTTTAGTTACAAATGTATAATAGGAAATTATGTAATTTATTATGTAATTTTATTCATTCGGAGTTCCCAAAGACGGATTTCTTCAAGAATGGCGATACATAAAGACGGTGTTACCTCGAGATGCGTGCCTCAACCGAAGTTCAAGGGACCAATGGAGTTGGTTTCCGAATTTGTAATAGTTAAAGAGTTTTTCTATTTTAGGAAAGGCCATACTAGGATTTATTTATCTTTATGCTTGCATTTTATTTTATGTCACATGCATCGCTAAATCGCCATAACTAAAACATGCATTGTCATTTTATCGAGTTTATCGACCGTGTCAATTAGAATTATCGTAGTTCACCGCTTTAGTTCACTTAAAACGTGATAGATAATAAATTGACATGACCTCTCGCTAAAACAATTAATTGAGACATAGCCTTACCAAATAGTAGAAACCATGAAAACCTATTTCGTGAGGGAGTGCACTCGGCCCTACCGGGGTACAAACCTTGTTACGTAGGGGAAGTGGGTGATAAATGTCAATCCACCGAGTTCATGTTGATGAGGGTTTCATCGGCCATACCGTGCCCAAGTTGATGTGGATTTGGATCATGGACACATTTATTCGAAATTTGGATTGAGCTCAACGGAAGTATTCGCGACCGTAGTTGCATGTGTTCAGGGCTATAGATAATTATTAAAGTAATTTTATCGACCAAGAGTTCTAAAAGTAGAATCGATTAAAGCGTTAATCCACCGAGTTATATTGATAAGGGTTTCATCGGCCATACCGTGCCTAAGTCGATATGAATTTGGGTCTTGGAATCATTTATCATAGTTGGGTAGAGGTCACTATGTAAATGCTATACTTGTGTACAAGTATTAATAAAACGATAAATGTTAAGTTTTCCACTATTCCGTTGTAATTATTGTTCTATTTCTTTACCACAATTCATATACGATATCATTTCGATTTTTGATTCAAATCTCCATTAAAATATCGTAACTAAAGACAAATATGAGTTTGCTTCTAAAACCTCAAATGAACCATTGCTAAGGATCTCTCGTAAAGAGTATAGATTAAAGTTATTCATTATCAAACAGGTTTTTGATTCTTGACTAACACATCTACTTGCAATGGATTGTTTTTCATGTACTTAAATGCATTAAGTACATCGAAGCGATAAAATTGTTTTGGTAATTAGTTTTGTCAAGAACTCGTAATTGACCAAAATAACGCAACCACTTCAATGAAAGTTTTTAAGACTAAAACGAACAAATGAAGAGTGTTCTTCATGAATTCAATTTTGCTTCTCAAAGCAAAGACTCATTGAAATGAGTGGGAGCATTCTCTTAAACCGTTAAGATGAGGACGAGGTTCAAGAAGTAAAGATTATAATGGAATTGATACAAGGTAATGTTAAAGGTAAAGTTGTTGAGAATAACGATACTAAACCTATCAATCCCGACCGATAAAGTTTCCATTGTCTTAAAATGTTGGACACGAGAAAGGAAACTACCCCAAATTATTGAAGAATCAACAAGTTAGTTGTGGGACATCTAATGGGACCTTCTTCTTTAAAGATGTTTATTTGATTAAACATAAAATTTTGCTAGTACTACTTCGTCTATATTAGAAACCAATGGAGGTTTTCATCATTGTACTTGATACATAGGATGATTAGAATATGACGACTAGCAACAATGATATCGAGAGACAGAGTAATTGTGTACTCAATCTAGTTTTTGGATTTAAAGTTGTACTTAATTATAACTATTAAGTGCATAAACTCTAAATAAGAATATAAACTTGTTAAGATGCAAAAGAGGTTTTCACCTTTGTGACCCTTTACACCATGATTTGATGTATGGCTAGCCCATCATCAAGGTGATTATATTCTAAACCAAACTAGAATGATATATCATGAAGATGATGTAAGACTCAAATTGGTAACCCAAGATTAAACCTTAAATTTTGGAATGATGAACGCAAAGAGTTATCGAGTACTCTTGAAACCATTAGATTGTTAATGGTGTATGCGTATCTTGTATTCAAAGCAAGATGTCTCGTGCCTTTTGGTTGAAAAGGAGATCGAGTTTGTAAATCATCGATCCAAAATAGGTTGATCATTTTCTTTTACCAACGATTTAAGTTGACGATAATATGTTCACTTAATAAGGTAAATAGAGAAATCTTTGAAGAATTTCAAAGAGTTCAAGGAATCACGATTTAGTCGTGATGGGATTATCAAAGTGAAGACTTTGATATAAGCCAAAGGAAATGTGATATAGTATCACAAGTTAATCTCTCCTAGCACGCATTATGGAATAATGTGTGATTAGATAAGAAATCAAACGCTATTCGATATGGTTTGGATTTCAATCAAGTTACTTTGAGTTACTTGATCCTTTTGGGGATTTTATCATTTTTGTCTAAATTATTTTTCCACTAAATCGAATCATATGAGATATGAAATGGTAAGGGTACCATGGTTGTAAGTTTTCACAAAGAAACAAATGCTCTTTTTTCCTCTTCAATTAACACGAGTACGACGGGTTTGCGGCTCGTGAAGCTGTATTTCTAAAATACAAGTTTATTTCTAGAAAACAGAGTGGGAGAAATTATTCAAGAGCCACAAAGATGTTATGTCTCAAGAACCACAAAGATGTTATGTCGCAAGAAACTGGACTTTCTTGACTACATGAGACGTTTTGTGTGAGACGTTGTTTCTTTAAAACCTAGGAGGTTAAATTCGTCACTTGTTAAAGATGATGAATTCATGCTACTTTTAAGAAAGTAAAGAGCTTATAACTTACAAAAGAAATTGTTTGATTCAAGTTGATTACTTCTAGAAGGTAATCAACAAATGACTTACATAAGAGTGTTTAAGTCACAACTCAATACTAAGGCTTAGAGCCATGAAAATCCGAAATAAAAAGGCTTGATTAGTTGCAAAGGGTTTTGCAGTAATAAAGAGAGATTTCAAGGCTTGATTAGTTGCAAAGGGTTTTGCACTAATAAAGTGAGATTTCAAGGTTGATTGGTTGCAAAGGGTTTTTACACCAATTGAAATGCTTAAGTCTATTTGGATCTTCTTAGGGATTGTGTTTCATTATTATGAAATACATAGTGAGTGAATCTAAAACCCACTTCTTCAATTAGAAGTGATGTATTCAATACATGTCTTGAGTTTTGTAGATTCTTGCAATCCCAAGATAATGTGAAACTTAAGAGAGGGTCTTAAGTAGGACATCAATGAGTTGTAATCAACATTTTATTCATGTGATAAAACATTTCTCGATAAGTCAAGAAGTTGTGTTTATACATGGAGTTTAGTGGGAGTTACGGAAATTTTAATTAGTCCGATATGTGGATGACATATTGATCATTGAGAATGATTTAAGACTTTTGGAGTATTATAATACATCTTTAATATCCGGATCTATGAAGATAAATCCACATGATATTAGCGTCAGTAAGAAGTCTTATGTTGATAAGATTCATGACTAGTTCAATTAAATTGAACATATTTGATTGATTTCATTTGCTTCCATTGCCGGATCAATTAAATGAGTAATGATGTATAACACTTCATATACTTTGAGTATGATGAATTGTTTTCAAAATCGAATTTAAGTAATCTTTACCTGGTATGTAAAGATTACCCTTAAGTGCTTGCAGAAGCATTAAGGAAGTAAAGCAAAGTGTTTATGATGCAATTTTGTGTAAGGGTGTTACACAAGTGACAATTGACAATTGAGATTGCGCATGGTTTCCGACAAAACCATAATCAAAACACATCAGGATGGTTAAGATACCAATGTGGCAATATTAATTAAGAAGTAGATTTTCTAGAATCGTTCTAGGCAATAAAGAACAATGAGAGATATTTATAACGGAAATTGAGTACACTTGCAATCATGAGATGTGCAAGAGGATGAGTCCCGCACACTGTGAAAACAGTGGGAGCTATTCTTAGGCTAGAGGGCCTATGTCTTGATTGGATCTCGACACGTACTCAGAAAGTTTTGTGATGCAAATGTATACATTACAAAGGAAAATAAATATGTAGTAAGGTTGAGTAAGGTACAAGAAGTTGATAAAACCTACTAACTGAAGCCTTCTCAAAGGCTAAACATGATGAGTCATGCCATTTCAACTGAATTGAGATGAATAACTACATAAAAGATCAAATTAGATTATAGAATATGAAGTAGTAATCAAGCATTGACTATTCATATGTGATAATCGCATTTGTCGTTTGAGTTTTACTCTAAAACTCTTCTTTTATACTTTGTTACATCCAAACGGGTTGTAGAGACAATTGAACCCCGTTAAAGTGAACACGGATTAGCATTGTATTTGCCCATAGTCACTTGTATGAGGTGACGTCTCGAAGTGACTAGAGTGTGATGCGATTGATGGCAAGTTCAAGTGCCATACGGTCATGTGAGATGACTAGTCGATCACATAGGCAGATTGTTAGGAACACTTTGTCGGGCAGTGACCGCTTATAGAGTTCTGGCAAATTTATAAAGCCTGGTCGTGGCGAGAGCTACTATAGTATTCTAATGAGTCGATTCTTTTGACTAAAGACTATTCACCTAAGATGGCACATTTTCAGATTAACTTTGATTTGTGTTACTACGACCTTCGTAAATGGGGTCAAATGGGCATATTTTGGGTTATGATGGCTGTGGCTAGTCGAAGGGAATGAGTGCGATAGGAATTGTCCATCCCCTTGTCAGGGTTAAAACAATATCTCAGGGCCACTCGAGGAGTAATGAACCGGAAATGCGTGGCCACGCTCGGAAGGTATCCATGGTGGATAAATTCCGGTCAATCGATTATTCTCCGGATCGAGGAAACCACTCTCGATATGATCACTTGCAAGTACGACCGAAAGACACCTTGCATTGAGTGGGAGATAGTAATAGGACAAGAGAATTGGTGACGCACACTTGTCGAGGACAAGTGGGAGATTGTTGGGAAATGTGTCCTCAACAATAGTGCGATCATATGATTTAAATATCATTATTAAATCTCATTTCAAGAATACGGAAGGGATGATACATTACATATATAGTCAATTGGTCCACACATATCGGTAATGATTGGCTGGCTAGAGTTTGACATTACTTTCGTATGACGGTGGTGATCGATTGATCCTTGAGGTCACACCTAAAGGACGATTCCCTTAATTGAAAAGGTTAATTAGTTGTATACCGACGTCTGATTAATTAATTCCTTAAAATTGAACAATTTGATTTGTGAGAGAGAAAATTGATATCTTATTATAATGGGATTAAATAAGATTTATTTTAGTAATAAAATGCTTTGTTGCTAAAATTATTTATTGTTTGAGAAACAATAAAGATAAGAATGAATGGTTAATTATAATTACAAGAAGTTGTGAATTATAACTATATGACCCATTTTATTTATGTGATCAAGTATCACTAGTCAATTTGTTGTATGAAATTTAATTAATTCATGAAATGATATTTATGTGATAAATATGCATTAAATTAATTAATAACATGTATTCTACTACATGTGACATATTGTGTGACAAATGACAAATTGACAAAATAAAATGGTAGTCCATTTTAAGTACATGGACCGAAAAATGGAGGGTGTGTTAGTGGGTTTTGGTTGTTTTATTTTATTTGATAAAATAAACATAATGATGCCTACCTACTACTAGTCTTACACATCTTACACACCTACTATTTTTGAAAAGAGTAAAAGAAAATGAAATGATGCCATTTAGGCTCCCTAAAACCGTGTGACTCCATCTAAATGGATGTGAGTTGGTTCTTTTCTTTTTCTAACACACTACCATTCAATACACATGCAAAATGTTCATGTATCCTCTCTTCTCTCTCTTTTATCTTCATCAAAAAGATGAGATTTAATCTAAATTGTTCATATAAGATTACTAAAATTATCAAAGTAATATATGAGTATTAGTAATCAAATTTAAGGTAAACCACAATATAAACATCTAGTGCATGTTAGTTTGTGGGATTAAGGGATTGTCTTGGGTGCTACTAATTGGAGAATCTCTACTTTGGGATTTTTGTATGTTCATCCATTAAAGGAAAGCTCAAGAACAAGTGAGTAGGAGGACTCACTTGTGCCCATAAATCCGAAAATCACATGGTGAGATATAGATTTTTCCATCTCTTTAATTAATGTTTGCATGCATAAAATCCATATTTAATTTTATGACAAATTAAATAAAATCACATATATGAATATGTATGTATATAGATCTACATTTCTTTCAAAAAGATCATGCAAGAGCCGAAAAGTTTACTTGAATTCTTCTACGCTACGCCGCCATGTAAATCCCATCCATGATTTTGCTTATCTTTATGCCCATGTTGTTTCGGGATTTGAATCAATTGCTTGTTAACTACTTGGGATTTGCAATGTTGGGATGATCTTGCTTGAGGACAAGAAAGGACTTAGCTTGGGGGTGTTTGATAAGTGCTTATTTTATATAATTTAACCCCTTATATTAGTTTGCTTTTACATATAATTTAGCACTTATCAAAGTGTTTTTAAGCTAATATTGTGTTTCTAGTGCAATTGTGTGTTCAAGTGTGTTTTGTAGGAAAATGAGCTAAGATACAACAAAATATGCAAATACTAGAAGCATGGCTAAGTGAGAGCAAGCAATGGACTTTGTACTTCAAGTTGCGTGGGTTTTTGCATGGGAATTTGTTGGATTAATTAGCAAAATGCAATTGTGATCAAATATCCAAGTCAAGCCTAAATTACAAGTCAAAAGTCAAGGGGAAAGCATCGGATTCCAAAGTTCTTAAGATGCCAAATGAAAGCATTAACCGGGTGATTAATCGCATCATTAATCACAAACATTGGATGCCATTTGCAATTAAGTGGAGAATAAAGAGAAACAAGCTCGGACACTACGTCCCCGATCGGGGTTGGTATCCCCGATCGGGGTTGAACAGGCCTAGGGTGTGTTCATTTTCCGGACGTTACTCAATTGTTTTCCTATAAATAGGAGGCTTATGCTACGACTTCACAACAACTCTTACACATATTTTTCCATCTAAATTCTCTCTAAATTTTAGTAGTTAGTTTAGGTTAGATTAGTTTAGTTTAGTGTGTTTACATTTCCTTTTAGCAATTACATTACAATTCCATTCTAAGTTTAATTCCAAGTTACATTCCAAGTTTGTTCTAGTTTCATTGCTCTTCTATTTCCATTTCCATTTCCATTCAAGGTAATTCTTATTCTATTTACATTATGTTATTTATCATTTCATTTAGCATTAGTTTAATTTACACTTCCACCATGTTAGAGTAGTTGCATTTGTCTAAGGAGTAAGGGAAGCCATGCATGATTAAGTAATATATAAATGTCAAAATGAGGTTAAGTTAATATTGATAAATTATTTCTATCACATGTTTGTAACGTCACGTTTAATCTTTGGTTATTGGTCGTAATCGTAGATTAAGTTTGTTCATTCATTCTAAAAGTCGAGAGGCACGTAATTGAATTAGACTAAGCATGTGTAGTAGGACGACCTAACCATGGACGAGAGTTTCTCTAAGACCCGGTCTATGGTTGACACTAATATCGTATGGTGGGTGTCTTTAAGCCTAAACAATTGACAATATTATTAATACCAAGTTTAACATAATCATATATTTACGTAATTGGCATGTGTGACCCGACCTCCCTAGACATTTTATTTATTATTGTTTTATTACATCAAACCAATAAACCAAAGCAAGCGTTAATCTACCAAGGTAAAATTCAATCCATAATAACTAAATTATAATCTCCCGTCTCCTTTGGGTTCGACCCCTAAGTACTACATTAGTTTGTTACCTAGGGTATAAATATTATTTTTGCATAGGTGTGCGATAGCTTAGCAAAACATTTGTGTTGTTTTTGCTCTAATTATTTGCTTCTCCTACTTATGCCCTCTTGTTTGTCCCATTTTTGGCTTGATAGCTCTTGATTCGCTACTTTTGACGAGATATAGCATGCATGGGGATGTCTTGACATAGTAGGTGGAAGATGGAAATTAAACCAAGTAGGCTTGATCTTGACTTTTGGCAAGCTACAAAACTGGTAAGGTAGAACCTCCTTAAAGGCCATTTGATCTTTATTTGGTCTCACTTAGGTGAGTGGTAAGTCTCCTTATGGTGTGTGTTACATCAAAACGCACAAAATGGTCTTCTTTTCATCTCTTTTAAGCATTACTTTCATTTTGCTATGCATTTTTTAAGCCAAATTCACATTGATAAATTTGCCCATTTTCTAGCCCCCTTCACATGTTCTTGTTTCCCTAGCTACATATAAATAGTCTACCCTTGTTAATCTAGTAGCTAAGTTCTTTTGGTAACGGGATGCTCAAAATTGGGATGATCTTTAAAATCTATATCATTGTGAAATTGGTTTGCCGGATATGTCATTGTTTTTTCGGAGTTATGAAAGAAAGAATTGGAGCAAGAAAAGAAAAAAAAAGAAAAAAAAAAGAGTCCGAAAAGAATGAAAAAAAAGGAGAAAAAAAAAATGAAAAAGAATAATGTGTTGTAATTTGGAAGAAAGGAAGAAGAGGTTGTGTTATTAAGAGTTCTCATGTGTTTGTCAATATCTTATGGAGAATTTTTCATGATGAGTAATGTAAGAAGTCATTTTTCCATCTTTTTATGGTTGTTGCTAGCTTAACCTTAGCTCCACATACCATAATTCTTTTGTTCCCCCTTATTTCCCATGTCACAAAAAGCCTTCTTCTTACCCTTTGGCTTCACATTTTGCTTGCGTTTGATCATTTTTGCTTATGATTTGATTGTTTACCATGTTAGATTGCGGGCACATTCTCATTAGTCGAGGATAGTTGAGTGATTATTCACAAAATGTCCATTACACAAAATTGAGTTATGAGTGGATCGTGAAAGTCCGAAAGTCAAAAGATCATGCAAGAGCCGAAAAGTATACTTGAATTCTTCTACGCTACGCCGCCATGTAAATCCCATCCATGATTTTGCTTATCCTTATGCCCATGTTTCGGGATTTGAATCAATTGCTTGTTAGCTACTTGGGATTTGCAATGTTGGGATGATCTTGCTTGAGGACAAGCAAGGACTTAGCTTGGGGGATTTTGATAAGTGCATATTTTATATAATTTAACCCCTTTTATTAGTTTGCTTTTACATATCATTTAGCACTTATCAAAGTGTTTTTAAGCTAATATTGTGTTTCTAGTGTAATTGTGTGTTCAAGTGTGTTTTGTAGGAAAATGAGCTAAGATACTACAAAATATGAAAATACTAGAAGCATGGCTAAGTGAGATCAAGCAATGGACTTTGTACTTCAAGTTGCGTGGGTTTTTGCATGGGAATTTGTTGGATTAATTAGCAAAATGCAATTGTGATCAAATATCCAAGTCAAGCCCAAATTACAAGTCAAAAGTCAAGGGGAAAGCATGGGATTCCAAAGTTCTTAAGATGCCAAATGAAAGCATTAACCGGGTGATTAATCGCATCATTAATCATAAACATTGGATGCCATTTGCAATTAAGTGGAGAATTAAGAGGAACAAGCTCGGACACTACGTCCTCGATCGGGGTTGAACAGTCCTAGGGCCTATTCATTTCCGGACGTTACTCAATTATTTTCCTATAAATAGGAGGCTTATGCTACGACTTCACAACAACTCTTACACATATTTTTCCATCTAAAATCTCTCTAAATTTTAGTAGTTAGTTTAGGTTAGCTTAGTTTAGTTTAGTTTATTTACATTTCCTTTTAGCAATTACATTACAATTCCATTTCAAGTTTAATTCCAAGTTACATTTCAAGTTTGTTCTAGTTTCATTGCTCTTCTATTTCCATTACCATTTCCATTCAAGGTAATTCTTATTCTAATTTCATTATGTTATTTATCATTTCATTTAGCATTAGTTTAATTTACCCTTCCACCATGTTAGAGTAGTTGCATTTGTCTAAGGAGTAAGGGAAGCCATGCATGATTAAGTAATATATAAATGTCAAAATAAGGTTAAGTTAATATTGATAAATTGTTTCTATCACATGTTTGTAACGTCACGTTTAATCGTTGGTTATTGGCCGTAATCGTAGATTAAGTTTGTTCATTCATTCTAAAAGTCGAGAGGCACGGAATTGAATTAGACTAAGCATTTGTAGTAGGACGACCTAGTCATGGACGAGAGTTTCTCTAGGACCCGGTCTATGGTTGACACTAATATCGTAAGGTGGGTGTCTTTAAGCCTAAACAATTGACAATATTATTAATACCAAGTTTAACATAATCATATATTTACGTAATTGGCATGTGTGACCCGACCTCCCTAGACATTTTATATATTATTGTTTTATTACATCAATCCAATCTACAAAAGCAAGCGTTAATCTACCAAGGTAAAATTCAATCCATAACAACTAAATTGTAAACTCCCGTCTCCTTTGGGTTCATCCCCTAAGTACGACATTAATTTGTTACCTAGGGTATAAATTTTATTTTTGCATAGGTGTGCGATAGCTTAGCAAAACATTTGTGTTGTTTTTGCTCTAATTCTTTGCTTGTCCTACTTATGCCCTCTTGTTTGTCCCATTTTTGGCTTGATGGCTCTTGATTCGCTACTTTTGACCGGATATAGCATGCTGGGGATGTCTTGACATAGTAGGTGGAAGATGGAAATTAAACCAAGTAGGCTAAGAAAAAAAAACCCTAATGCTCCCTTGAGAAAGCGATTTTGCCGAGATCGCTAAGGTGAATCTCTTGCATTAATGGCGAGAAATTCATCCTCAAAATCTACAAAATTACGCAATATCACGAGGAGGAAAGGGGTAGCATCAAAAGAAGTGACTAAAGTATCTAAAATAACTAAAAAAACGGACCCTACACTTAATGACGAGGAGGCTGTGAAGCATGGTAGCATGCAAAACATCATAGGTATCCCTGCTTTTACATTTGATGAAGCAGAACCTACGGGGAAACTTGATGAATCAACACAGGGTGATGCAACATCAGGCACTGAGGAGCAGGGAGAATGGGTGCACGTTTCAAAAAATAAAAGTCCAAAGGCGGCAGAAGAACCAGAGACAATGCTTCAATTATCAGAAGAGGACGTTCATGATGAACTAGAGTATTGGAAGCAGGCTGTATATGGTTTTGTATTGGGAGCCAACCCTCCCATGGCAGTGTTAGAAGGTTATTTGAGGAGGATATTGCATAAGCATACCATAGATAAAATTTCATTCATGCCTAATGGGATATTTCTGGTTAGATTTCACACGAAAGACATGCAGGATCAGGTATTGAATGCAGGCCATTATTTATTTGATTGTAAGCCAGTTATAATTAAACCATGGCAGGAGAATGTGGCATTGGAGAAAGAACATGTTAAGAACGTGCCAACATGGCTAAGGCTGCATCACTTGCCCTTGAAATTTTGGGGACAAAGCGTGCCAAAAATTGCAGGACTTGTTGGAAATCTATATCTCATTATACTCAACATATTCAAATATGTTATAATTAATTTAGTCATAAAATTAATTTAGATCTTATGCATGCAAACATAAATAAATATAGAGAAGAAATCGTTTTCCTTACTATAAAATTTCGGTTTTATGGGCACCAACAAGATCTCCTTCTTGTTAGTTCTTGAGCTTTCCAATAATGGATGAACAAGATTCAAGTTTAGAATCTCTCCCAAAAGCATATACCCAAGGAAATGTCTTAATAACTAATATTATTTTATACTAGAAATAATATAAGTCTTACTATAAAAATTGACACAAAAATTATAATTTTGCTCTTGAAAAATCGGTTCAAGAGGGAGTAATTATGTGAGTTTATTTCTCTAAAATTTTCACAAATTGTAGAGAGTATGTCATTTCTTACACTAGAATTTTTTATGATAAGAGTGAATGAATAATTGTCAAGGAAACATTCTCTATTACCATGGTAAAACCGGTTGGAGGGAGTATGATGTCCAATGCATGGGCTAGTTTTTCTACCCAAGAAAAGATAGGCATGCAAGGCTAAGACTATAGGTAATTATTGTGTTTTCCACTTAAAAATAATCAACACAATTTTTATCCTAAAACTCCCTCCATTTCGGTACACACACATAAAATGGATGAGTCCATTTTATTTGTGATTTTGTCAATATGTCACATGTGACACATTACATGACATCTTATATATAAAATGTATTTTTAACAATTAAAAATCAACACATTAATAAAATATGTCACTTATAAAAATTAACATAGTAATTCATAATTACTTGTACCAAAAGTGTTTCCGAATTATAAACTACAACATTCTGCATTTATAATAATTTATTCATTCCGTTTCAATTGTTTCCGTAAACAATTATTTCATCTAAGTAATAAAACAATTCGATTACTTAGGCCGTGTCTCATTTAATCAAATTACAATAAGATACGTTAATTTTACTCACAAAATCATCCGTCAATTTTAAGCAATTTAATTAACTCGTATCGGCATACGATTAATTAAATAATCAATTAAGAGTATTTCCCTATAGGTATGACCTAAGGGGATCAACTGATCACCACCGTCGCACGACAGTAATGTCAAACTCTAGTCAGCCAATCATTACCGATATGTGTGGACCAGTTGATTGTAAAAAATTACATCCCACATGTATTCTTAAAATGAGATTTAAACGTGTGATCTTTATGATCAACAGTTGTGATCGCATTATTGTCGAAGGACATTATTCCAACAATCTCCCACTTGTCCTCGACAAGTGTGCGTCACCAATTCTCTTGTCCTATTACTATCTCCCACTCAATGCAAGGTGTCTTTCAGGTCGTACTTGCAAGTGATCATATCGAGAGTGGTTTCCTCGATCTGGAGAATAACTGATTGACCGGAATCATCTAGCATAGATACCTTCCGAGCGTGGCCACGCATTTCCAGTTCATTACTCGTCGAGTGGCCCTGAGATATTGTTTTAACCCTGACAAGGGGTGGACACTTCCTATCGCACTTATTCCCTTCGACTAGCCACAGCCATCATAACCCAAAATATGCCCATTTGACCCCATTTACGAAGGTCGTAGTAACATAAATCAAAGCTAATCTGAAACCATGCCACCTTAGGCGAACAATCTTTAGTCAAAAGAATCGACTCATTAGAATACTACAGTATCTCTCGCCATGACCAGGCTATATAAAATTGCCAGAACTCTATAAGCGGTCATAAGGCCCGACAAAGTGTTCCTAACAGTCTGCCTATGTGATCGACTAGTCATCTCACATGACTCTATGGCAATTGAACTTGCCATTAATCGCATCACACTCTAGTCACTTCGAGACGTCACCTCATACAAGTGACTATGGGTGATGTGGGTGATGTTGTCGGGTCACATCCAATCAAACAAATTTATAACACTCAACATACAACTAGTTAGCGGTAAGTCGAGGTCGATCCATGGGACGGTGTGCTTTGGGTTCTAAGTCTATCTATCTCAATTTATGCTAGTGTCACGATTGATTTGGGTTTGTAGTTGTGTTCTAGACTAATAAAAGCAATAAATTAAAACAAGCAATAAAAGGAAAGATGTAAACAAATAATTAAAAGTGCTAGGATATCATGGGGTCATAGGGGATTCAGGTGTTGATCGTACAAACATGTTTACAATCATAAGCAAGCAATTAGTGTTGTGGAGGAACCGAGTTGGTTTATATCTTACGGTTCTTAGGAAGAGTTGGGTCCCGGAGCCGAATCGATTAGATTGTACAACACCTAAAAGTCGACTTACTTTCCTCCTAATCAACTTCTATGCATGGTCTAACAAGACTCGAGTTGGTTTATATCTTACAAGTCAAGTTGAGTAGATAAGAGATGGTTTTAAATGCAAGGATTCATAGGCTTAGCATTTCATCAAACATAACATGTGCATAAAGTTGACATCACAACAAGCAAGCAATTTAATTATGAAAACATATTAGATTAAGCATGATTAATCCCATGTTGGTTTCCCCTAATTACCCACTAATCCTAGTTAAGAAATTACTCACTCATTATCATGTTGAACATGCTAGCAAGGTTGTCAATCATATTAACAAGGCAAAACATGATGAACAAGTAAGAAAGATTAACAATAATTAAAATAAGGATTGAGAGAATTATACCAAACTTGAGATTCCGATAATAATAAAGCAAAGAATAATAGAAGAACTTGATGATTGATGGAAGGTTGTCAATCTCCCAATAAACCCAATAATCTTCAATTACCCAAAAGTAACAAACTTGAACAATAATTAAGGAGAGATTAATGTGAGATTTGTGGAAAGATTAAAGAGTAATCTAGTCTAATCTACTCCTAATTGAATCTAAGAGGAATTTCTAATGTAGAGGCTTAACCTAATCTCCCACCTCCCTTTTGATTATTTACAAATGGGGTATATATAGTAGAGCTTCATTAGGTTAACTAAGGCTAAATTAGTAATTACATTTTTGAGTTTTAAGCAGGGAAATGCTAGTCTTTTTGGAGGGTTGAGTATCTCGGCTGAAGACGTCACGGCCCGTCCGTCCAGGAAGGGAAGACGCTCGGATTCTGGAGGGTGTGCACGGGCGTCTTTCTGGGAATCCGCTCGGATTGTAGTGGAGGAATCCGAGCGTCTTTGTTGCTTATCCGCTCGGATTGTCACTCTGGACGGGCGTCTTGCCAGTGAGGCCGCTCGGTTTCTGTGACAAAATCCTTTCCTTCACTTTCTTTTTATTCTCGTAGAATTGGTCTTTAGTTCTCGGTTCCTCTTCATACTAGTCCATCAAACATCGTCAAATAGCTTCCAAATATGCATGAAATACGGGAATTTCCGCCTTATTATCTTCTTTCCTACAAAACATACGAAATACACTAGGAAAGAAAAATAGAAAGCATTTGACGGATAAAATGGTCGTGGAATGATATAATAGTATGCAAAATAGGCTCAATTAGGGGACTAAATATGCTCAAATAATGGTCACATCAAATATCCCCAAACTGAACCTTTACTCGTCCCGAGTAAAGAGGTGACTAAAACTAGACCTTTATTTAAACTATCCTAATAATATAGCCGATATGAGACAATTAGCGGGTCTCACTCCGCCCCTTCAACTCACAACAAGACAACCATGAGGTAGGATGCCTTCTTGCAAGGCAAGGTGGGTCTTGCCAAAATGGCGATATACCCAAACATTAAAGCACACAAAATCAAGTAATGGATGCATCTACAAAAGAATAGCTACTTTCCTCATCTAAGTGGCGGAAATTATCTACAAGGGAAGTAATTTAAGGGTACACACTCCTTCATAGATGCAATTTCTTCAAACTACTAAGCCTAGAAGGATACCAATAAATCACCTCCAAGTTGTGTCAAGCTAGGGTACCTTTGTCCTCAATCGTTAAATGCTTTTGTCAAGAGTAGACTCCCTATGGTGTTAGAAACACTGGAGGATCGCGGAATTCCCCCTCTTGTCTAGACAAGAAGAAGGGTCGTCCCCTCTCTACCATGCACAAAAATGGATACGATGGATAAAGGGATCGATAGATATTTGAGTTTCACTTTGGGAGTTTGCTTTTGTTGTTGTTTCCCCCCCCCCCCCCATTTCTTGTGGCATATAACATTTGAGAACATTTTCTTGCAATTTCTTTTTATGTTTGGCATTTCAACACTTGACAATTTTTCAACTTTTGCATTTTTCTTTTTGAACATTTTCAAAGTCACCCCAATTAGTAACGAGGGTGCCTTATATTTGAAGCATAGGAGTTTTCAATTTTGTTACTCCTCTTTTCTTTTGATGCAATTTGCAAACTTTTTCTTTTCTTTTCTTTTCATTTCTTGAACTCAAATTTGGATAATTTCTTTTTGTGCCCATTCCCTTTGATGGTAAAAATGTGGTAGAACATGGATGATGGATGCATGGTTTCAAGGGTCACCTTGGAATAAACGGTAGCCAAGAAGTTATCACACCACAAGGTACTCTTGACTAGGCCTTAATCCATGGGTCAAAGGATACTAGCATGACACATCCTAGGGTATTTTACAAGTATTCTAACAAACAAAGTCTTAAAAAGAAAAAGCATCTACTAGGGCCTATATACACATGTCAAGCTTCCCAAGTAGACGGTTTTGCAAAAATTTTCTAACATGAAAACTACATGCCATGATGCAACTAACATACATACATCCTAATGCAAATAATTCTACCAACTAATATGACATATAAACTAAATGCAACTCCTAACAACACATAGATACACAAACCGTAACAACAAAATACACCACATTCTCCTTGACATGTAAGCCCATCCTCCTCATACGAATATTGAAAATAAATGGAAGGGAAATAGAGATTAGAACGATCATACCAAACGGTCTTCATTTTCCCTTGCTAATGCCTCAAACGTAGTGTTGTATCTATGTGAGAAGAGAACAAAAACACAAGTATATACAATTTTACACTACTAAATTAAAGAACATGTTTTTAGTTTTTGAAATTTTCAAATTTTTATGGGTTTTTGTTTTATGAAATTAAAAGACATATTTTTGTGATTTTTCGAAATTTTTTCAACTTTTATCATTTTTGGAATATAAAATCTCATCCCCCACTTTATTTTGGACATTGTCCTCAATGTACATGTAGGAGTAGGAATGACAAAGGAAATACATGTTTTTTGGATTTTTAAAGTTTTATGGAAATTAAAGTACAAATGCAATGATATGATATGAATGAATGCATGCTCTAACTAAATGCAATTCTATATGGCATATATAACAAATGAATGCAATCTAAGCTATATTAAATGATGCATGATTTCTAGTAAACTATGGTCACTTATTATCAAACCTCCCCAAACCAATTTAAACACTATTTCTAGTGTAGAAAAGAATAGGATTGGTCATTAGTGACTATGCATGAATTCTAGTCTATATGCAACTATCTACATGAATCATGTGAGATATATTACAATGCAAACTATACTATATGAACTAACTAATGCAAATGAAATATGGTACAAATGCATGCGAAGACTACACTAAATGCAATGTATATACAAAAAAGAGAGGGAGAGTGGAGTATCATACAAATAGAGGTGATGAGGTAGGCCTCTTTCACTCGTCATCCTCCTCATCTTGGGGGTAACCATACTGGTGAGAACTCCCGGCTTGGTCATACCCTCCTGGTTGGCCCCAGTACCCTCCTTGGTCAAACTCTCCTTGGACATGCCCTCCTCCTAGGCCCGAGTACCCTCCTCCACCGAGATCCCAAGCTTGGCCCCCTTGATTAGGGAACAAATGTTGCGGTTGGGCCCAAGAGGGCTTAGAACCATTGGGGTCAATATACCCTTGTTGAGCCATGTTATAGTATTGGGGATAAAGGGCCAAGTAGTTGTCGACCCTGTAACACCCCCATACTCCAAGTGCCTTACCAGGACCACTCAGGTATGAAGACATTACCATCTCGGTTACCCGAGGCAATGATAATCAAACAACAATAAAGAACAACGTTTATTATAAATAGTTTAGCGAATAGTTACAATCCTCAAAACCAAACCAAAAGTACGATACACTATTTCAAAATGACTGTTCTAACTGAAATGTAAATAAACTAAAGGCTACAGCGAAAGACTCCTATCATCATGTCGTGGCATCCCAGCTATCCCAGTACTCATCTCAATACCTGTTCAATATCTGCTCACCATCCCCGAATGGATCACCGCAGGTTTACAAAACAACACCGGGGTCAGTACTAATCACACAATCAATATGTGTAACAATAATAAGATAAACAGATGACTTAAATCACACACACACACACACACACACACACCAACCAATTCCCATCATCTCAATCCCGCGTCCACCTTTGGACCAGCCGCCGCGATGGGGGACCGCGGCCGTACCCACCAAATCCCCGCTCCACATAGTGAGCGATAACCCTGTCCATTAATGTGCACATCCCCTTCCGTGGCGGGTTCCACGAAGGGCGAAACTAGGGCGTGAAGTCACTCCCGCAAGTGACCCCACTCAGCCGAGAACGCATCTCGAGAACCATCAACAGCAATCACAACCACAAACACGGTACAATCATTATATCAAACAACCAAATACAACACATCACCAATATCCCATTATGGGACTAATACCGAGTAGGAAATCCCCACCGGAAAGCACAACAATGATCGGGACGGTATCAACAATTTTGTATCAAAAAGCCTCTTCTACGAACCCTCCTCCTATCATATACACATAGAGGCTACACATCACATACTACACACAAAAACCCCCAATCTCTAAATTAGGGTTTAACCAAATCAAGGGAAAAACAATAAAAAGGGTACGTAGATCTTACCCTCGACGCAAGGAACTCAACGATACAAATTACGACAAGAACTGACCGTCTGAACTCCGGGAATTGCTAAGAATGCGATTAGGAAGATGAACTTGTTGCTTTCTCTCTTAAACAGGGTTTTAGGTTTTGTAAAAGTGATTTAAAACAGTGACGACGATACTTAAATACCTTAATCGCATAATTAACAAAACCCGAGAAAATTCCCCGTAAAACCGGACACTCGATCGAGTACCCAAGGTACTCGATCGAGTACCCCCTTACTCGATCGAGTACCCAACAGGTCAAAAACTATTTTATTTCGCAACTTACCCTTACTCGACAGAGTAAGGGCTACTCGATAGAGTACCCCAAGACTTATAAATACGGAGTATTACAGTCTTCCCTCCTTAAAAGGAACTTCGTCCCCGAAGTTCAAACCACTACTAAACAAAGGTACTCCCACAACATTCCCGACTCAAAAGCCAAACAAAAAACAACATAAGACATGATACTAACCTAACTCATCCCGACAAACATACCGACACTACATATAAAAGGTGTATAAAACTCTTAAAACTGCTCGCGATCATTTCCTACCCCCCTAAAAGAAACAAGGTTACGTCCCCGTAACCATGCATACCTGATCAAAGAGGAAAGGGTAACGCTCTTTCATAGCTTCCTCTGGCTCCCATGTAGCTTCCTCGGTCTCGTGGTTAGACCACAGGATCTTAAGCAAAACTGTCTCACCACTCCTAGTCTTTCTAACCTTTCGGTCTAGAATCTGCTTAGGCACCTCCAGATATGATAAGGACTCATCTAGCTCTAAGCTCTCTGCCTCCAACACATGTGACGGGTCACTCACATACTTCCGCAGCTGCGATACATGAAACACATTATGCACTCTCTCTAACGCATTTGGTAAAGCCGGACGATAAGCAACTTCCCCAACTCGCTCTAAGATCTCATAAGGCCCTATAAACTTCTGACTTAACTTGCCTTTCTTCCCAAATCTCATAACTCCACGCATCGGAGACACTTTCAGAAGAACCTTGTCCCCAACTTGAAACTCTATGTCCCGACGATGTAGATCTGCATAACTCTTTTGTCGATCCTGGGCTGCTCTCATCCGTTCCCTGATCATCTTAATCTGTTCCACCATCTCATGCACCATCTCTGGTCCTAAAACCACTGCCTCAGCACTATCGTCCCAACAGATTGGACTCCTACATCTCCTCCCGTACAAAGCCTCAAACGGTGCCATACCTATACTGGTGTGATAGCTGTTATTGTAAAAGAATTCTATCAAGTCCAACCTCTGCTCCCAGCTACCACCAAAATCCATCACACAAGCTCGCAACATATCCTCAAGAGTCTTGATTGTTCTCTCGTCCGCCCGTCTGTCGCAGGATGAAATCTTTGTACTCATCTTCAAAGTTGTTCCCAACGATTCGCAACTCTTTCCAAAACCTCGATATAAACCTCGCATCTCTGTCGGACACTATGTCCTTAGGGACTCCATGTAACTTAAGCACGTTCTTTCGATAGGCCATAGCCAATTGTGCCTTAGTCCATGTATCTTTCATTGGAACAAAGTGAGCTGACTTGGTCAGACGATCCACTATCACCAAATCATGTTGTTACCTTGTTGACTCTTCGGCAAACCCACAATGAAATCCATGGAAATGGATTCCCACTTCCACTCAGGCACCTCTAAAGACTGAATCTTACCTTGTGGTCGTCGCTGTTCCCCTTTAACTCTCTGGCATGTCAAACAACGGGCACAAACTCATTGTCTCTTTCTTCATCCCAGGCCACCAAAACGTTTTCTTCAAATCCTTGTATAGCTTGTCTCCACTTGGATGAACTGAATATGGTGTGCAATGCGCCTCTGTCATGATCGTCTTTTTCAACTCCTCATCATTAGGAACACACCACCTACCATCAAACCTCAAACTACCATCGGTATGAATAGAAAAGCGGGACACTTTGTCCCTTTCTCTACTCCAGCTCTCCACTCCACTATCTTAGGATCCAAAGCCTACTTATCCCGAATATCATCATAAAACTCCGGATGTCTTTGTCATATCACCTATGGCATCTCCTTTCGCATCATATGTATCCCAAAGCTCGCTACCTCATCCCTCGGCCTCATCGGAGATAGAGCCGTACACAAGGAATGTACACTCTTCCTACTCAAAGCATCAGCAACAACATTGGCCTTCCCTTCATGGTAGATGATTTCCATGTCGTAGTCGCCAATCAACTCCATCCACCTCCTCTGTCTCATGTTCAACTCCTTCTGCGTGAAGATGTACTTAAGACTCTTGTGATCAGAAAATACCTTAAAGATTGCTCCATAAAGGTAATGCCTCCAAATCTTGAGAGCAAACACCACTGCACCCAACTCCAGATCATGAGTAGGGTAATTCTCCTCGTAAGGCTTCAACTGCCTAGAAGCATAGGCAATCACTTTACCATTCTGCATTAACACACATCCCAGCCCATTCTTCGAGGCATCTGTATAAACCTCAAAATTCTCGCTCCCTTCAGGCAATGCTAAGACAGGAGCTGTGGTCAACCGCTGCTTTAATGTTTGGAACGCCGTCTCACAACTCTCATCCCAACGAAACCTGTTCTCCTTCCTCATCAATGCTGTCATCGGTCTAGCTATCTTGGAGAAATCTTTCACGAACCGTCTGTAGTATCCAGCTAAACCCAAGAAACTCCTAACCTCAGCAACATTCTTTGGTGCTTCCCACTTTGTCACTGCCTCAATCTTCGCCGGATCCACAGCTACCCCATCTTTAGAGATCACATGCCCCAGAAAAGCAACTTTCTCTAACCAGAGCTCACACTTGGACAGCTTAGCATACAACTCATGATCCCTCAAAGTCTGCAGCACGATCCTCAGATGCTCCTCATGCTCCTCCTTAGTCTTAGAGTAGACTAAGATATCATCGATAAACACCACTACAAACTGGTCCAAGAACTGTCTGAAGATTCTATTCATCAAATCCATAAACACTGCCGGCGCATTAGACAACCCAAACGGCATCACCACATACTCATAATGGCCATACCTTGACGTGAAAGCTGTGTTTGGTATGTCCACCTCTCTAATCTTCACCGATGGTACCCCGACCTCAAATCAATCTTGGAAAAGACTGTTGCACCGCTCAACTGGTCAAACAGGTCATCTATCCTTGGCAAAGGGTACTTGTTCTTTATCGTCACACGGTTCAGCTCCCTGTAATCTATGCATAACCTCAAACTCCCATCTTTCTTCTTCACGAAAAGAACTGGTGCTCCCCACGGCGATACACTTGGTCTAATGTATCCCTTCTCTATCGAATCATCCAACTGCTTCCTAAGCTCCTCCATCTCCTTAGGACCCATACGGTACGGTGCCTTAGAGATCGGCCCCGTCCCTGGCTTCAACTCGACGGTGAAATCTATCTCCCTCTTCGGTGGCAACCCCGGAATCTCCTCTCGGAAAAACATCTCGCAAACTCTCCACCACTGGTATCTCATCAATCGTCGGAATCTCTATCCGGTCATCTCTCACATGGCACAGGATCAAAGGACATCCCTTCCTCAGATAAGACTTCAAGGTAACAACTGCAATCAACTTAACTTTGGGTTTGACTAGAAACCCACGATAAGACACACTAACACCCTTTGGACCTCTTAAGGACACTTTCTTTTGATGATAGTCTATCTTAGCTTTATACTTTCCTAACCAATCCATCCCAACTATCATCTCAAAACCGTTAAAAGGAAACTCTAGCAAGTCTACAGGAAATCAACTTGCCCAACTATCAAAGATACATCTCTAAACAACCTCCCACACGATACGGACTCACCCGAAGGTATGAAAACTTGCTCACTAACAGATTCATATACTCTCAAACCCAACTGTTTAACATGACTCAAGACACAAACGACCGAGAAACCCCGAATCGAACAAAACAAAGGTAGGAATACCATTAACAAGGAATGTACCGGTGATAACGTGCGCATCTTCCTCACCTGCCTTCTTCTCCATCATGAATAACTTGCCATCGGTCTTTGTCCACCTCCTGGACAAGATCGGGTTGATGCGGTCGGCTTAGCACCCGACCCTTGATTGTTGTTGTTGTTTGTCGGTGTTTCGATAAGAATTACCGCCGTTGCGGTTGCCTCCACTCTGGTAACTCGACTTCCCGGTTTGGCCATGATCCGGCCCGGGTCATTTGCTCGCGAAGCTCTGTGCAGGTCTCGAAAAGATCCCGGTGCACTCGTGCACTCATGTCTCTTGTGGCCTACACCACCACAACCATAGCAGTTCACTCCCCAACTATTACTCACACTCCCACGGCCACGCCCAAAGGAAGCCCCAAAGACTAAACCCGGACCGAGAAGAAAATCCTTTAGGCGATTGTGGTTGCCTTTCTTGTGATTCGATTGGCCACCACCCTCGCTCTCGGACTTCCTCTTCTCACCGCCCGACCTCTCCTGAGCCATCTCCACCAACCTCTCCGCTCTCCCGGCCCTCTCTCATAAGCTTCCTTAACATCGTAAGGATCCCCATGGGTAACTTATCCATAATCTTGGTGGTCAACCCCCTCTCAAACCTCAATGCCAAATTCTCCTCACTCAAACCCATGTCCTCAAAGATACCTAGACTTCTCATTGAAACTGTAGTACTCGACCCACGACATCCCCGCAGTCATCTTAAAACCATCAAACTCTTCTCTCAACTTACTCCTCACATGTTCCGGTACAAACTCCTTCCTCACAGCCCTACGAAACTCCTCCCAAGGTATAGCAGGTAAGCCTTGGTTGGTATATATTTCCTTAGCACTCACCTTCACTGAATCCCACCACTTGCCTGCCGCCTCCCTCAGATAGAACGCAGCCTGTTCCACTCTCATCTCATCAGGACAATGAACCAAGTCTAAGATATTCTCCATCTCTCTCCGCCAACTATCAAGCAGATTAGGCTCCCCAACTCCCTTGTACTCTTTCGGGTTAAACCTCGTAATATAGAGGCTGATTTTAGAATGATCAACCTCCTTCTCCTTATTCTTATCCTTGTCCTCATTCACTCTCTTCAGGGTCTCAGTAAGAGCATCCTGGTGCTCTAACATCTTAACGATGTCATCCACGGTCATGAGCTCAGCTCTCGCATACAAAGCAGTTCTCTTGGGCGGCATCTTGAAGCTATATAAGAAAGGATAAACATAAACACACGTACTAAACCTCAAAACACGAAAACACGATGCCAGAACCCACTCGATCGAGTTCCCAAACACACTCGATCGAGTAACGGGCTACTCGATCGAGTGCCCCACGTACTCGATCGAGTACCCAAACATCAGACCCAAACAGACCTTCTGATCTCTTACCTACTCGATCGAGTATCTAGGCTACTCGATCGAGTGACCCCCTACTCGATCGAGTACCCCTAGTTACTCGATCGAGTGCCCCAAAACTCGATTCTGGACTCAAAATCGCCAAAAACCCACCCGATCGAGTCAGTCTCACTCGATCGAGTAACACTATTTCATAGAAGCTACCCGCATGTTACGTCATATGCTAACATGCTAAACTCTATAAACCACATTATATCATAATAAGCATACTACGCATCTTTTCTATTATCTACGAAACCATTTCATCATGTTATTAAATGCCACATTGTAAATCATCCAACATGTTATCATCTCATCAACAAGTTTCCTCATATCACCATTTTCTTTCACATGCTCAACTTTCTACTTCAACATCCAACAATTAACACATTCCATCACATTCGTAAACAAGTTAACCAAACACACATACGACTCGACAAATATTTCCCCCATGTGACCGGTTCAAAGTTGTAGGGCGACCCCTGCGACTTTAGGACGTCTCCCAAGCCTTTGCACTAGCTCCTACAACTTTTACCCCGGGTTCATTTTAATTGACTCCCTATGTTCATTAAGTTCATTGGTTACAGGTTTCAGGATCGTCGCTCTGATACCATTTGTAACACCCCCATACTCCAAGTGCCTTACCAGGACCACTCAGGTATGAAGACATTACCATCTCGGTTACCCGAGGCAATGATAATCAAACAACAATAAAGAAACAACGTTTATTATAAATAGTTTAGCGAATTGTTACAATCCTCAAAACCAAACCAAAAGTACGATACACTATTTCAAAATGACTGTTCTAACTGAAATGTAAATAAACTAAAGGCTACAGCGGAAGACTCCTATCATCATGTCGTGGCATCCCAGCTATCCCAGTACTCATCTCAATACCTGCTCAATATCTGCTCACCATCCCCGAATGGATCACCGCAGTTTACAAAACAACAGGGTCGAGTACTAATCACACAATCAATATGTATAACAATAATAAGATAAACAGACGACTTAAATGTCACACACACACACACACACAACCAACCAATTCCCATCATCTCAATCCCGACCGTCCACTTTGGACCACCGCGATGGGGGACCGCACTGCGTACCAAATCCCCGCTCCACATAGTGAGCGATAACCCTGTCCATTAATGTGCACATCCCCTTCCGTGGCGGGTTCCACGAAGGGCGAAACTAGGGCGTGAAGTCACTCCCGCAACTGACCCCACTCAGCCGAGAACGCATCTCGAGAACCATCAACAGAAATCACAACCACAAACACGGTATAATCATTATATCAAACAACCAAATACAACACATCACCAATATCCCATTATGGGACTAATACTGAGTAGGAAATCCTACCTGGAAAGCACAACAAATCGAGACGGTATCAACAATTTGTATCAAAAAGCCTCTTCTACGAACCCTCCTCCTATCACATACACATAGAGGCTACACATCACATACTACACACAAAAACCCCCAATCTCTAAATTAGGGTTTAACCAAATCAAGGGAAAAACAATAAAAAGGGTACGTAGATCTTACCCTCGACGCAAGGAACTCAACGATACAAATTACGACAAGAACTGACCGTCTGAACTCCGGGAATTGCGAAGAATGCGATTAGGAAGATGAACTTGTTGCTTTCTCTCTTAAACAGGGTTTTAGGTTTTGTAAAAGTGATTTAAAACAATGACGACGATACTTAAATACCTTAATCGCATAATTAACAAAACCCGAGAAAATTCCCCGTAAAACCGGACACTCGATCGAGTACCCAAGGTACTCGATCGAGTACCCCCTTACTCGATCGAGTACCCCAGCTACTCGATCGAGTACCCAACAGGTCAAAAACTATTTTATTTCGCAACTTACCCTTACTCGACAGAGTAAGGGCTACTCGATAGAGTACCCCACGACTTATAAATACGGAGTATTACAGACCCTCCCTTCATGTACCCCGAGGTCCACTCTATTCATGAGTTTCATCAAATCATTAATACCCGGGGTATTGGGGATTTTCGGTCGGAATTGGGTGTAAGGAGTAGGGTATGGTGGGATAGGCACATAGGAAGGTGGGCGAGTAGGCCTTGCCGGTACCCCACGAGGTACTTGTTGTTGGCGGGGCGGCTCTTCCCTTTGAGGGGGATTGTCAAGGATTTGGTTATCATGGAGGTAGCTCGGTGGAGGCGAATATGGGCTCAATCTTGGGTCGGTGCCCGGTATATTCCAACCCTCAAGGATGATGGAGGTGCACCCTTTTATGAGCCATTCTACACGCCCTTCTTGAGTGTAGTTACACCACCGGTGGTGGGTGAAGACAGCGTGTTCATCAATCAAAGTACTCCCCTCAAGAGGAGTATAAATCCCACGGGCGTTGAACCCGGGGCAAAGGTAGTTGGCCAAAATAGTAACTAGACCTCCCATTACGAAGGTCTTCAGTTGGGTGGTCCCTTGAGCAAAATCATGAAACCTTGTAAGTATCTCAAGGGGTGTGTTGAAGTTATAGCGCCTCGTCCCCCGAACATTCAAATAGGACTCAAGAAAAGTTAAGTCAATGAGAGTACACCTATCTTGTTCGTACCTCCCATTGATGGTACCGGCCACAAAGCGCTCGGTGATCCGAATCACTGGATGTTGGATGGCGAAGGTATAGCATTGCTTTAAACCGGTAAAATTCCTCCTGGAAATAGCCCTCCAAAGTCGGTCCACATCGAAATCAACAGGTTTTTCGGTATAGTTGGTGGGCACCTCAAGACCGAAAATGTGGGCAAATTGATCAAGTGTAAGTCTATGGTCTAGGTTGCACAACCTAAACTCCATGCCCACAGTTGTTCGAGTATTCGTGACAATACGAAGGCTACTCAAAAATTCAAGGGTGAGACTAAGGTACGTCTCCTCATGGGCATGGAAAAGTTTTTCAATCCCTAAGCCATCAAAGAACATCTCGGTGTGGTACCTTATCCCAAGGACTTCCAACACCTTAGTATCTATGAATTGAGTGGGTTCATAGTTCTTACCTAGCAATTTGACAAAGTTCTTGCGGTGGGTATCGGATTCGAAAAGCACCTCTTGGAAGTACTCAAGTTGTTCAATTCCTCCTCTCATGATGGGACGGAAGTTCCTTGGTGGCACTACCTCTCGCGGAGTTGAAGAGGATAATCCCTTGCGTTTCCTTCCGGTGGATTCAACAAATTTCTTCGCCTTGCCCTTGAGGTTCATCATCTTGAAGTCGAGGAAATGGAGTTTTTGTTGGCTTTTGATGTGAGGGGAGTGTTTTTTAGGATGAAGTTGAGCGTTTTAGGGTTAGATATGGTGAAGAAATGAGGGAGAAATGGGTGATTTTATAGAAGAAAGGGGAATCCGAGCGGATAAGGGTGGGGCCTGGCTGGATTGTTCGAGAAAAAGACCCCAATCCGAGCGTCTTTTTTGCGGGACGGGCGTCTTTAGCTTGTAGAAGACGAGCGTCTTCCTCTAAATCCGTGCGGATTCTTAGACAGAACCTCGGCAAAATCTGGAGTATGTAGAAGACGAGCGTCTTCTGTTTTGGGACGGGCGTCTTACTCGGGACGGGCGTCTTTTCAAGAATCCGCTCGGATTTCCTGGCAGTTTCAAAACTTCATTTCAGGTGTCATTTAGGACGGGCGTCCCGTGGAGAATACGAGCGTCTTCTTTGAAGACGGGCGTCTTGTGCCGAATCCGCTCGGATTCTAAGACAGTGCTGAACAGTGATGGGATGAGGGCCCTGGACGGCGTCCAGGCCTCGGGAGGGGCGTCTTTAGCTTCTTTTCTTCTTTTTCTTTCTTTTCCTTGCACAGTCATACCCTTTCACCGATTTGTTATTCCTCCTTATCTTTTTCTGAAATTTGCTCAATAAAAATGTAAGAAGACTCTCTCTCACTACTCTCATGCAAGAAATGAAATACAAATGCCAAAATGTGCAATATTATACAAAGTAAGGGGTCCAAGAAATACTTTACAATTGGTGGTTTAAGATAGGACTCCACCAAACTGGTTCAAATTGTAGAAATTCTTGTCCATAGAGCTCAAAGCTCTTAATAGGAGATCAAAAGCTTGTGAACAAGCTCCAAATAAACACAAGTATGGGATGCTCCATTTGAACATGAAATTTGGCCAAGGAAGCTTGTAAAAAGTTCTTTCTTTTGCTTTGTCCTCGGCATTAGAGCTTTCCCAATGCTTCCAATAAACAAGCCCATGATTCTTGTCAACACTAGGCATGAAGTATGGTTCATTTTCATCTGTAGACTTCCACTCACCAACCTCTTCTTCAATTTCGGTAATGATGATAGCATTTGAATTTGGCAATCCTTCAATAGTAGAAGGAGAATTCTCATGGCATTGATGATCGAGTTCCTTAGAAGTTGTCATTGTGGGGGCCAAACTTCCACAAGTGGCTTCACGAGCAAGTTTCTCTTTGAGCTTTTTCACCAAGTAGCTCTTGTACGATGCTTTGGACTTTTGAAGAAGGTCCACCATGTCCTCTTCAATGATTATTGGCTCCATGATAGGTGTCAAGTAGTATTTATGAGGAATAGGGGAAGGACGTTCTTCATCATGATAGGGTGTCTCAAATGTCTCAAGGATAGGCTCCTCAAGCAAGGTGATATTACAAGTCCATCCTTTAGGCTCATCATCATTGTTGCTATCTTCATATGAATTATAAATGGGGGCTTCATTTTTCTTCATTATTTCTTCCTCCAACGTCTCCATGTCCACATCAAACGACACACCCTCGTACTCACAAAGGTTAAGAGTATTTGGCTTACTCAACCTCAAATCTTCCTCATCAAACACAACACTTTCATACTCACAAGAGCTCAAGGAGATTGGTTCTTCCCATTTTTCATTCTCCATGTCAAAAGTTACTACTTCAAATTCACATTCATGATCAATGTCGATAGAATGGTGAGGAGTGGTTGCTTGGGATTCTTTCAATTGGGTGATTTGAATCTCCAATTCCTCACCTTGGGCAACAATGTCTTGAAGAACATTGTCCCTCTTTTGGCTCTCCTCTAACATTTGTTTGATGAAGTTTTGTTGATCTCCTATCATTTGGAGAATCATACTTTGAATGGGTTCATCTTCTTGTTGTGGGTAGGTTTGAAAGTGGTTGTATTGTAGCAATTGAAAGTCATTATGAAGTGGGTATCGAGTGAGTGGTTGTTGTGGATATTGGGGTAGTGGTTAGGATTTTCCTTGTACAAATAGTAAGGTAGGTTTGTGTTGACTTGCTCCTCAAACTCCCCATACCCATAGTCATACTCAAAAGATCCGCCACATACTCCATATGTAAAGTCTTAAGTCATCATAACTAAGACAAGGAAGCAACTACCACTAAAAGAAAAACGCGGGTCAGTGACGGCCCTACCGACGGAAAAAAGAGGCCGTCAGAAAACACGGGTTACTGACGGATTTGTGACGGAATTTCCATCAGAAACTATTCCTGACGGACATTCCGTCAGTAACTGTTGGCGCGTTGACAAAGTCAAAGGCGCCAAAAAACTTGTGACGGAATTTCCGTCAGTAATTACATAAAACTGACGGAATTTCCGTCATTGCTATTCACATGCAAGAATGGAGTACAGCTGGAAATTATTTTGGCCCACTGACGGAATTTCCGTCAGTTTTTTCAAAATCATGACGGAATATCCGTCAGTGGCCCAAAATATTTGAATTCTGTGTTAATGACAGGCTGTCACAATTATTGGCCCACTGACGGAATTTCCGTCAGGATTTTGAAAAAACTGACGGATATTCCGTTAGTGGGCCAATAATTGTGACGTGTACAGTCACTTAAATTATTGTCTGCTGAAGTGGACATCTGACGGATATTCCGTTAGTAAAATAGGAATACTGACGGAAAGTCCGTCAGGATTTCTGTTTTACTGACGGGAAATCCGTCAGATGCCCTTATAAACTGAGACACGGGAACACTTTCCCCTCACTTTACCAAATTTCCACCAAATCAATTAAAAATCGTCAACCCTAACCTCCTTAAAACCCGACACCACCACCACCCTCCTCCACTTCCGGCGCCACCACCACCACCAACACCACCACGTCGTCGCCATCACTATAAGGTAATTAACTTTATCTTTTTTTGCTCTTTCCTTTATCTTTTTCCTTCTCCTTCATCCTTTTCCTTCTCCTTTTCTTATTTACCTCTTTTTTTGTCCAGCCCGCCGCCAGCCGCCACGTCACCTGCCGCCCCCACGTCCGCCGCCACTGCCCCTTCTTTTTCATTTTTTTGTTGTCAAGTTAATTAGGTATTACTCCTTTTAATATTTTTAATTAGTTTAATTAAGTTATTGTTTTTAATTGTTGTTGAAAAAGGGTTGGTGTTGATACATGTTGACTTAGGATAGAAGCCAATGTTGTGACGGATGTATGTTTTTAATGTATGTTGTTAATTTAGACTATTAGTTATATTTTTCTTTTTTAATGTAGGCATGTTGACTTAAGATAGATATTTAATTTTATTGTTAAAAATTAGATTATTGTTAAATGTTAATTAGAATAGATATGAATTAGGCTAGATATGTAAAATAAAAAGTAAATCATGTTATTTTATGTTAATTGAAAAAGTAGTCATTGTTGTATGTTTTGTTTTTAATATTATTAAAATTATTGTTCATATTGACCTAGTACCCGTTCAAAAATTACTCACTAGGAGTAATTTTTGAATAGTCCCCGTTTTGGGATTGTCTTTGTACGTTTTAAGTCACTTAGGTAGTAAACATGTGCTTGTGATTTGTTAATGAGAAAAGAGTTTGGTGACAATTCCTTTAATGTTCTCTAAATGCATATGTAGAGTAATTATTTATTCTATATTGTGTATTTGGAGAACGGATGGGAAATTGCTTAATTTTTTTCTCATTAATAAATCACAAGTACATGTTTGCTAGTGACTTAAAATGTACATTGATGGGTTTAGGTTGGAGTGATAAGGACCCAATTCAAAGAAATACAATATTTATATTGGTTAAAATATTGGCCATAAATGTGTATTATGCTTGATTTTGATTGTTGTTAGGTTATTATCTTTTTTAATGACATATATAAATGTGTAGATATATAATAACATGAAAAGATTAGAACGGCAGTGGATGTATGAAAGATTAGACGAAAAAAAGAAACCCAAGAAAGCAGATGCAGAGGGGGTGAAAGAGTTTATTAAATTCGCGAAAGGAAGTAGTGAGTACAAGAATTTAGGTTAAATGAGGTGTCCGTGTAAGAAATGCAAAAACCTAGGTTTTAAAAGGAAAGCAGATGTTCAAATTCATCTTTGGTCGTATGGTTTCGCCGATAATTATTATGTATGGACATATCACGGTGAGAAACTACCTAGTACAAATGCTAGTGAGAATCCTTACCGTGAGTTCGTGGAAAATGCATTGCGTGATACTGTTTACCAAATTTTTGAGGATCGACTTAATCCTGATGACGCTAACGATGAAGAAGTGCGTTATGAAACCCCGAACCCCCAAGTTTCTTCGTTCTTTAAAATGTTAGAGTAAGCCGAACAGCCGGTGTTTGAGGGAAGTGATATGAGTTTGTTGCAAGCAGCTGCTAGGTTGTTATCACTCAAATGTGAGAACAACATATCTCTTAGATGCGCTAATGGTTTTGTGTCGTTCGTTGGTGACATAATTCCAAAGGAAAATCAAATGGCGCGCAATTTTAATGAGATTAAAAAAGTTCTGAAGGGACTCCAACTTCCCCATGAAAAGATTGATGCATGTATCAATGGATGCATACTTTTCTGGGAGGAAAATTCTAATCTTGAAGAATGTACAAAGTGTCGTGCATCTCGGTATAAAGGTAAAAAGAATTCAAGTGGGAGGCGAATTCCATGTAAACCAATAACTTATTTCCCGCTTGCGCCAAGGTTACAACGACTATATGCAACCAAGCACATAGCAGGTGAGATGAGTTGGCACTACAAAAATTCTCGATTAAGAGAAAGGGGGACAATGGCACATCCAAGTGATGGAGAAGCGTGGAAGCATTTCGATAGAGAGCATCCAGATTTTGCAAGTGAAACCCGGAATGTTAGGCTAGGTTTGTGTACGGATGGATTTCAACCTTTTGGGCAGTTTGGGACGAAATACTCTTGTTGGCCCGTGATTGTGACTCCATACAACTTACCTCCTTGGTTATGCATGAAGAGACAATTTATGTTCTTATCTGTACTAGTTCTCGGTCCTAAGAACCCAAAGTCAAATTTAGATGTTTTCCTCCAACCGTTGATCAAAGAGTTGAAACAACTTTGGGAAACCGGCGTGGACACCTATGATGTCTCTAAGAAACAAAATTTTCAATTAAAGGCTGCATTAATGTGGACGATCAACAATTTCCCGGCATATGGCATGCTTTCTGGTTGGTCCACAAGTGGATATCGTGCATGTCCTTATTGTCCAGAAAATGATAGCAAAAAGGTTTGTTGGTTTAATTGTCACCGTGAGTTCTTAAGACCTGATCATCCTTTCCGCGACAATTGTAAACATTTTCTTAAAAACAAAAAAACTGAGAATCGTATAGCCGCATCGAAACTAACGGGTGATGAAGTGTGGGAATCCGTAAAAGACTTGCCTAAAATAGTTGATGCTTCTGATAAAGAATTGAAAAGATTGAAAGATCAGAATGAAGGTTGGTGGAAACAAAGCATATTCTGGGAACTTTTCTCTTTGAAAACGCGTTCTTTGATTCGACACAACTTGGATGTTATGCACATTGAGAAAAAAAATTTTGAACAACTTATCAACACCATCATGGATGTACCAGGTAAAACTAAATTTGACCCTAAGGGTAAAGAAGACTTTAATAAACTTTGCTATAAACGGACCACATCATCTAGGTTTGTTTTATCAACCGCGGAGAAAAAGGCTCTATGTGACTGGGTTGCTAATTTAAAATTCCCGGATGGTTATGATTCAGATTTGAGTCGGTGTGTTGACCATAAAAATATGGTGTTACATTCCATGAAAAGTCATGATTGTCATGTCTTTATGGAATGACTACTCCCCGTTGCCTTGAAAGAGTTGCTCTCGACAGGTCCTTGGAATGCAATAACTGAGATAAGCCAATTTTTTAGAGACCTGTGTACTTCTACAATTAGAGTTGATTCTATGGAACATCTAGAGTCAAACATTGCGGAGATAATATGCAAGTTAGAGAAGATATTTCCCCCGTCTTTTTTCAATTCCATGGAGCATTTGCCTCTTCACCTACCTTATGAAGCGAAAGTTGGAGGACCTGTTCAATATCGATGGATGTATCCATTTGAGAGATTTCTTAATCATATAAAAAAATAGATTGGCAACAAAGCTCGGGTGGAGGGTTCAATATGCAACGCTTTTTTGTTAGAGGAAATTTCAAATTTCCGTTCTTTTTATTTCGAAGATCACATTGACACAAAAGCAAAAGACTTAGATGTTGGTGTAAATTCCGATGACCAGTTGAAATCTAAGTTACCTGAGTTATTCAATGATGACATGGGAACTACAACCGGAAATGTATACTGAGAGGTACTTAAGCGAGAAAGAGTATGAAGAAGCTCATTTTTATGTGCTAAGGAACTGTGGAGATTTTTTAGAGACTTATGAAAAGTAAGTTAATACTTCATCATTACTCAATTGTTTTTTAATTATGAAATTAGATCGAATTTATAGGTAATTAATACATAACTAAAACATGCTTTCCCTACTTATAGGGAATTTGAGGCACATATCAAAATCAATTTTTCTGATGTCACATCTTCTAATGATGTTTGGGCATCACATGACAAAAGTTTTCCGAGATGGTTCCGAAATCAAGTAAGTGATGATACATTTTCTTTGAAATTGAACTATACAGTTAGATTTCTTATTAGATATTGAAAAAAATATAACAACTTAATTAACATTTTTTTATTCATAGGTTCATAGATTGAAGGATCGTCTAATAATAGCTTTAGCATTGGGTCCTAGTAACATGGTGAAGTCTTGGAGACGGTATTTCATCAACGGCTATAAGTTTCGAGCTTTTAAGGAGGGAGTTGATGTTTCGAAGTCTACGTTAAGCAATGGGGTTTCTGTGAATTCAACTGAAGGGTTGGACTACTATAGAACTCTAAATGAAGTAATTGAGCTTTCTTATTATGCCGAGCAAAGGGTTTATAGGGTTATATTGTTTAAATGTGATTGGCTTGATAATTCCCCACAAGGACTTAGTATCCATAAGGTTTATGGACTTGTAGATGTAAACGATAAAAAGAAACTTCGTGGACATAACCCATTTGTGGCAGCTTTTCAAGTCGATCAAGTTTGTTATGCTCCTTATCCAACCATTAAGAAAGGTAATCAAGGTATTCAGTGGTCCGCGGGTTTTAAAACCAAGGCAAGATCACAAGTTGATGCTCCTATTGAAGAAAGTGTTTTTCAAGAAGATGTGGTTGTGAATGATCACTCAATTTCACCGATTTTGTTGGAAGATATAGAGGATGAAGATGTATACGAAGTGACAGTGGAAAGAGGTCAAGGGGAATATGACAGAGACGTCGGAGAAGAAGGGGATGAAGATGAAGTTGAAGAACTTATTAGATACGAAAATGAGGAATCAGAGGAAGAAGTAGGAGTGCTTTTTTGGAAGATGAACCTTTTTGATTTGTAGTGATAGTGATAGTGAGGAGGACTAGTTGTAATTGTACAATTATTAAACATTCAATAAAATTTGCCCTCCGTTTTTTATTACTTGTCGTTCTAGGCTATTTGTTTTTTTGTTTTATACATGTCGTTTTAGCTTAACATCAATAGTGTGTTTCAATTTCCAAGGTTTGGTTATAAGAAACCTCTCAATTCAGCCAATAAAATGCATTAAAGAAGAGGCAAGTGGTAATTAGTTCACAGTTTTCCATAGTTAGTGTCTGTTTCAATTGTTTATATATACCCTGCAGAAATGGTTGTTTTGAACTAACGATTTTTTTTTGAACTAACAATTTGAATTGTTTTCATGCAGTGATTATGCCGAACATTGTTCGCCGTGTTTTTGGGAGCAATAGTAATGCAAATGCATCTCAACAAAATCGGGAGGACGACGAGGTTGAGGATGATGAAGATCCTGATCCTCCATCACGAAGACAGGAGAACATGCAGGTGACTCTCTCAGCGGCCCG
Source organism: Silene latifolia (assembly GCF_048544455.1). Lineage (NCBI taxonomy): Eukaryota > Viridiplantae > Streptophyta > Magnoliopsida > Caryophyllales > Caryophyllaceae > Silene > Silene latifolia. The sequence continues at coordinate 69,338,205 of NC_133527.1, read as the reverse complement.
TGCTCGGCCAGATCATTTTTGATAAGTTTATGTTAATTTTTTAATTTTTAAAAAACTTTAACATTTACAGTTTTAATTTCAAATATTTATGTGTTTTTCAGGTGGGATGACGAACCAATCAAGAAATATGTTACTTGGTCGTTCACCCGTAACACAGGAGATGAGTACTTCACTAGGTGGGGTGAAGCGAGTAACGCACAGCGTCAGAAGATGTGGAATTACTTTGCGGTAATTATGTTTTTCAATAATAATTTTCTTAAGTTTATAAGAATTTTCATAAGTTTTATATAACTAATTTCACACTTGTTTTTGAAACAGAGTCATGTAAGATCCATCGATCCTGAGTATGATCCTGTGCCTGAGTGGCAGGTGAGGGTAACGAGGCGGATTACCACTCTTATTAATGGACTAAAATATAACAAGAAACCGCCAAAGTGGGTGCCTGGTACTTGGTTGGAGAACCTTAGGAATAGGCCAAATGATCCTACTTTTGCCAAACATTCGAAAATCAACACGGCAAATAGGAAGTCGGGTGGGAAAGATGGGAAAGCATTGGGCACCCACACTCTTGGTCGGAAGAGTTGCTCCGTTGCTTTCAAGGAATTGGTATGTATTGTTTATATTGCTTTTAAAAAGTGATTAATATATATGATTGACAAATATATACTTGATTTTACTTGTTTCCATACTAATTTCAGGGTCAAGAGCCCCCCCCCCCCCCCCCACAAGATGTTCATGAAGACGAAGAAAAATAAGAAGGGCGAGTGGGTTAACCCTCGAGCGGCTGATATTAAGGTAAATTCTTGTATTTAATTTAATATTTATTTTTATTACAAAGAACGATAATCTCTTTCTTATAAAGATAGGTATATATATATATATATCATTTCTGACGATTTTCTCTTTTTTCAGCGTGATTTCCAAGCGGAGATGAGTCAGCCATTGCCACCTGGACAGTCTCCCGATGAGATTCGGGCCTACTACAAGGCTGTAGGAGGCTTTGACGAGAAGAACCGGATGTTTGGGACCGGAGATACAGGGGCCCAAATATGGTATGATCTTCCTCCTAACAAAGCTGGCCGACGGTCTTTCTCTTATGCTCCTAGCATGATTTCTGACTTTCCACCCAAATGAATGATGAGCGAGCCGCTCGAGTTGCTCTTGAAAGACAGGTTCGTGAACAGGCTGAAGAAATGGCGGCAATGAGAAAGGCTTGGGCTGATATGCAAGCATCTCAACCCCCAAACACGTGTTCACAATTTCCTACTCCACATAGACGGGATGACTTTGGGGGTGGTGATGACGGGTTTGGAGGTACTGGTAGTTTTATTGAGCCTATAATAACTTAGAGCCTTTAGGTTAGAGCCTTTTGGTTAGAACTTTAGTTTAGTTAGTATTGTCGTCTAGTAGGGAGTATAAAAGACATGGTAAGACAATTCTCTTTCGTGTTTAATTTGTAAGACAATGTACAAATTTGACTATGTTTTTATGTAAAACAATTTGCGTCCCCTTCTCTTTTGTTGTCTATTGATTCCCGCATTAGCGGTCGACGTGAAAATGGATTTCCGCTTGGCGGTCGACGATTGGATGTGTTTTGCAGGTTTTGGTTATATTGGAAACGATGCAAATAGGCATCGTGGCTGTATTTGAAACGATGCAAAAAACGCATCGTGGTGGGGGCAAAGAAGTCTTTGTTTCCATGCCTGTTTTTTAATACCACCAACGGAATTTCCGTCAGTAATTTAAAAAAACTGACGGAATTTCCGTCACTGTTCTTCCCCTTCATTTTCCCAGAATTAACACAAAAGTGCCACGTGTCTAGGAACTGACGGAATTTCCGTCAGTTTTTTAAAATTAATGACGGAAATTCCGTCACTAGCTAACATCTCCAATTTTATTGAAATCACAGAAAAATCCACGTGTCAGGACCACCGACGGAATTTCCGTCATTAATTTAAAAAAACTGACGGAAATTCCGTCACTTTGGGGCTGAAAATAAAGACGGATTTCCCATCACATATCCGTCAGTATTTTGAAAGACTGACGGAAATTCCGTCAAGACAGGTTTTTTACTGACGAAATAAGCTGACCCTGATTCCTGACGGAATTTCCGTCAGGAAATTGAAATACCGACGGAAAGGCCGTAAGTATGGGCTTAATTTTTCCGTCAGTTTCCCGCGTTTTCGTTGTAGTGTACAAGCATGGAAACTACACAAAAATGGTAAGAACAATCCTTGAGGAACAAGTTCCTCAAGGTGAAAGCAAAATCAAAATAGACAAACAAGTAAGAACTTAATCACATAGCACCTTCCCCGGCAACGGCGCCATTTTGATGTGGGTGATGTCGTCGGGTCTCATCCAATCAAACACATTTATAATACTCAACATACAACTAGTTACCGGTAAGTCGAGGTCGATCCATGGGACGGTGTGCTTTGGGTTCTAAGTCTATCTATCTCAATTTATGCTAGTGTCACGATTGATTTGGGTTTGTAGTTGTGTTCTAGACTAATAAAAGCAATAAATTAAAACAAGCAATAAAAGGAAGGATGTAAACAAATGATTAAAAGTGCTAGGATATCATGGGGTGATAGAGGATTCATGATGTTGATCGTACAAACATGTTTACAATCATAAGCAAGCAATTAGTGTTTTGGAGGAACCGAGTTGGTTTATATCTTACGGTTCTTAGGAAGAGTTGGGTCCCGGAGCCGAATCGATTAGATTGTACAACACCTACAAGTCGACTTACTTTCCTCCTAATCAACTTCTATGCATGGTCTAACAAGACTCGAGTTGGTTTATATCTTACAAGTAAAGTTGAGTAGATAAGAGATGGTTGTACATGCAAGGATTCATAGGCTTAGCATTTCATCGAACATAACATGTGCATAAAGTTGACATCACAACAAGCAAGCAATTTAATTATGAAAACATATTAGATTAAGAATGATTAATCCCATGTTGGTTTCCCCTAATTACCCACTAATCCTAGTTAAGAGATTACTCACTCATTATCATGTTGAACATGCTAGCAAGGTTATCAATCATATTAACAAGGCAAAACATGATGAACAAGTAAGAAAGATTAACAATAATTAAAACAAGGATTGAGAGAATTATACCAAACTTGAGATTCCGATAATAATAAAGCAAAGAATAATAGAAGAACTTGATGATTGATGGAAGGTTGTCAATCTCCCAATAAACCCAATAATCTTCAATTACCCAAATGTAACAAACTTGAACAATAATTAAGGAGAGATTAATGTGAGATTTGTGAAAAGATTAAAGAGTAATCAAGTCTAATCTACTCCTAATTGAATCTAAGAGGAATTTCTAATGTAGAGGCTTAACCTAATCTTCCACCTCCCTTTTGATTATTTACAAATGGGGTATATATAGTAGAGCTTCATTAGGTTAACTAAGGCTAAATTAGTAATTACATTTTTGAGTTTTAAGCAGGGAAATGCTAGTCTTTTTGGAGGGTTGAGCATCTCGGCTGAAGACATCACGGTCCGTCCGTCCAGGAAGGGAAGACGCTCGGATTCTGGAGGGGGTGCACGGGCATCTTTATGGGAATCCGCTCGGATTGTAGTGGAGGAATCCGAGCGTCTTTGTTGCTTATCCGCTCGGATTGTCACTCTGGACGGGCGTCTTGCCAGTGAGGCCGCTCCGTTTCTGTGACAGAATCCTTTCCTTCACTTTCGTTTTATTCTCGTAGAATTGGTCTTTATTTCTCGCTTCCTCTTCATACTAGTCCATCAAACATAGTCAAATAGCTTCCAAATATGCACGAAAGACGGGAATTTCCGCCTTATTATCTTCTTTCCTACAAAACATACGAAATGCACTAGGAAAGCAAAATAGAAAGCATTTGACGGATAAAATGGTCGTGGAATGATATAATAGTATGTAAAATAGGCTCAATTAGGGGACTAAATATGCTCAAATAATGGTCACATCAATGGGAAAATACTATGTTAATCCGAGTTCACTTTAACGGAGTTCAATATTGTCTCTACAACCCGTTTGGATGTGACAAAGTATAAAAGGAGTTTTCAGATTTAAACACTCGAATGACAAATGTGATTATCACATATGAAAAGTCAATGCCTGATTACTACTTTATAATTTTATAATCCATTTTTATCTTATATGTAGTTGTTCATCTCAATGCAATTGAAATGACATATGACATGACTCATCATGTTAAGCCTATGAGAAGGCTTTGGTTAGTAGGTTTTATCAACTTCTTGTACCGTACTCAACCTTACTACATACTCGTTTTCCTTTGTAATGTATACATTTGCATTACAAAACTTCCTGAGTACGTGTCGAGATCCAATCAAGACATAGGCCCTCTAGCCTTAGAATAGCTCCCACTATTTTCACAGTGTACGGGACTCATCCTTCTTGCACATCCCATGATAGCAAGTGTACTCAATTTCCGTTGTAAATATTTATCATTGTTCTTAATTGCCTAGAACGATTCTAGAAAATCTATTTCTTAAATAACATAGCCACAACGGTATCTTAAACATCCTAATGTGTTTTGATTATGGTTTTGTCGGAAACCATGCGCAATCTCAATTGTCAATTGTCATTTGTGTAACACCTTTACACAAAATTGCATCAAAAACACTTTGCATTACATCCTTAATGCTTCTGCAAGCACTTAAGGGTAATCAATATGGCTACTTGGTAACTATTACTTAAATTCGATTTGAAACAATTCATCATACTCAAAGTATATGAAGTGCTATACATCATTACTTATTTAATTGATCCGGCAGCGGAAGCAAATGGAATCAATCAATTATGTTCAACTTGATTGAACTAGTTATGAATCTTATCAACATAAGACTTCTTATTTGATGCTTATATCATGCAGATTTATCTCCATAAATCCGGATATTAAAGATGTATTATAATACTCCATAAGTGTCAAATCATTTCCAATGATCAATATGTCATCCACATATAAGACTAATTAAAATTTCCGTAACTCCCACTAACTCCATGTATAAACACAACTTCTCGACTTATCGAGAAAAGTTTTATAACATGATCAAAACATTGATTCCAACTCATTGATGTCCTACTTAAGACCCTCTCTTAAGTTTCACATTATCTTAGGATTGCAAGAATCTACAAAACTCAAGACATGTATTGAATACATTCCTTCTAATTGAAGAAGTGGGTTTTAGATTCACTTGCTATATGTATATCATCATAATGAAACACAATCCCTAAGAAGATCTGAATAGTGCAAAACACTTTGCAACTAATCAAGCTTTGATATCTCTCTTAGATATCCAACAATTTCACTCGGAATTTGTTTCGGATTATCATGGCTCTAAGCCTTGTATTGAGTTGTGACTTAAACACTCTTATTTAAGTCATATGATCATTACTTTCCAGAAGTAACTTAAATCAAACAATTTCTTTGTAAGTTGCAAGCTCTTTACTTTCTAAAAGTAACAGTAATTCATCATCTTCAACAAGTGATGACTTTAACCTCCTAGGTTTTGAAGAAACAACGTCTTACACAAAACGTCTCATGTAGCCAAGAAAGACCAGTTTCTTGCGACATAACATTCTTTGTGGCTCTTGATTAATTTCTCCCACTCTGTCTTCTAGAAATAAACTTGTATTTTAGAAAGACAGCTTCACGAGCCACAAACCCGTTGTCCTCGTGATTATAATAAGGAAAAATGAGCATTTGTTTCTTTTGAAAATTTACAAACATGGTACCTTACCATTTCATATCTCATATGATTCGTTTTAGATTTAGTGGAAAAATAATTTAGACAAAATGATAAATCCCCAAAAGGATCAATCCAAGCCATATCGAATAGCGTTTGATTTCTTTATCCAACCACACATTATCCCATAATGCGTGCTAAGAGAGATTAACTTGTGATACTATATCACATTTCATTTGGCTTATATCAAAGTCTTCACTTTGATAATCCCATCACGACTAGATCGTGATTCTTTGAACTCTTTGAACTTCTTCAAAGATTTCTCTATTTACCTTATTAAGTGAACATATTAGCGTCAACTTAAATCGTTGGTAAAAGAAAATGATCAACCTATTTTGGATCAATTATTTACAACCTCGATCTCCTTTTCAACCAAAAGGCACGAGACATCTTGTTTTGAATATAAGATACGCATATACTATAAGATTAACAATCTAATGGTTTCAAGAGTACTCGATAACTCTTTGCGTTCATCATTCCAGAATTTAAGGTTTAATCTTGGGTTACCAACTTGAGTCTTGCATCATCTATATGATATATCATTCTAGTTTAGTTTAGAATATAATCACCTTGATAATGGGCAAGCCATACATCAAATCATGGTGTATAGGGTCACAAAAGTGAAACCTCTTTTGTATCTTAACAAGTTTATATTCTTATTTAGAGTTTATTCACTTAATAGTCATAATTAAGGTATAAATATAAACCCAAAACTAGATTGAGTACACAATGACTCTATCTCTCGACATCATATGTTGCTAGTCGTCATATTCTAATCATCCTATGTATCAAACACAATGATGAAAACCACCATCGGTTTCTAATATTGACGAAGTAGTACTAGCAAAATTTTATGTCAATCAAATAAACATTTAAAGAAGAAGGTCCCATTAGATGTCCCACAACTAACTTGTTGATTCTTCAATAATTTGGGGTTGTTTCCTTTCTAGCGTCCAACAATTAAGACAATGGAAACTTTATCGGTCGGGATTGATAGGTTTAGTATTGCTATTCTCAATAACGTTACTTTTAACATTACCTTGTATCAATTCCATTCTAATTTTACTTCTTTAAAACCTTATCCTTTTCTTAACGGTTTAAGAGAATGCTCCTACTCAATTCAATGAATTTTTGCTAAGAGAAGCAAAATTGAAATTTATGAAGACTACTCTTCATTCATTTGTTTAGTCTTAAAACTTTCATTGAAGTGGTTGCGGTATTTTGGTCAATTTTTGATTTCCAACAAATCTAGTTACCAAAATGATTTAACATTTCAAAGTACTTAACTTAATTAAGCATATGAGAAACAATTGTAAGTAGATATGTTAGTCAAGAATCAAAAACCCTTTTGATCACGAATAACTTTTATCTATACTCTTCACAAGAGATCCTTAGCAATGGTTCATACGAGGTTTTTAGAAGAAAATACATATTTGTCTTTAGTTACGATGTTTTAATGGAGATTTGAATCAAAAATCGAAATGATATCGTATATGAATTGTGGTAAAGAAATAGAACAATATGATAACGGAATAATGAAAACAAAACATTCATCGTTATAATAATACTTGTAAATAACAAGTAAAGCATTTACATAGTGACCTCTACCCAACTATGATAAATGATTCCAAGATCCAAATTCATATTAACTTGGGGCACGGTGTGCCGAAATACCCTTTAATAATATAACTCGGTGGATCAACTCTTTAATCGATTCTACTTTTAGAACTCTTGGTCGATAAAATTACATTAATATTTATCTTTAGCCCGAAACACATCCGGAAATCGTCGTGAATACTTTCGTTGAGTTCAACCCACTTCCCCTACGTAACAAGGTTTGTACCCCGGTGTGGCCGAGTGCACTCCCTCATGAAATAGGTTTTCATGGTTTCTACTTTTTGGTAAGGCTAAGTCTCAATTGTTTATTTAGCGAGAGGTCATGTCAATTTATTATCTATCACGTTGTAAGTGAACTAAAGCGGTGAACTACGATAATTGTAATTGACACGGTCGATAAACTCGATAAAATGATGATGCATGTTATAGTTATGGCGATTTAGCGATGCATGCGACATATAAATAAAATGCAAAGCATAAATTAAATCCTAGTATGGCCTTCCTTAAATAGTAAATCTAATAAACTATTACAAATTTCGGAAACCAACTCCATTAGTCCCTTGAACTTCGGTTTTGGCACGCATCTCGAAGTAACACCGTCTTTAATGGATCGCCTTCTTGAGTGGCACCGTCTTCAAGGATCTCCGGAATAAATAAATTACATAACAAATTACATAATTTCCTATTATACATTTGTAATTAAAATAAAAATAAATCTATTAAATTACAAAACGGTGATACGAATCTTAAAATATAGTTGAAACGTTGTGGATATGTATGAAAATAAATCTATAAAATAAAATTATAAAAATAAATCTATAAAATAAAATTATGACAATCATAAATAAAATGCAGCATTATAATATGTATGAACATGCCCAATTTTATGCTAAATCGCCTTTAAGGAGCCAATCTTGTATATATATATATATATATATATATATATATATATATATATATAGTTGAAACGCTGTGGATGCTACACATGTCAACCCAGCATTAAATACGAGTATTAATTACAGTTGAACATTAAATATAAACATAATAAATGCAGCATAAATTTTAGTAAATATTAATTATAATTTAATAAATTATATTATAAATTATATTAAATAATTACGTTGATTTGATTCTAAATTTATTAAAAAAAATATTTTGATAAAAATTCTAAATTGTAAATAAAAACGTTCATTGCAAAAAATGCTTTCAATCGAGTATACTTTTTATTATATTTATTAACATAATTTGATATGTAGAGATGATTAAAGTGAGCATCTTACAATGTTTCACATTTACGTAAAAAAACATTTTGAGAAAGTTATAAAACTTAGACCATTAATTTTATTAAGAAAAGTATATTTTAAAGAGTCATTGTATATATTAAAAACAAAACTTAAAAAAAAACTACTAAGATATAAGTTTTTATAGTGTGGGAACGAAAAAATTATATTGCGACAAAATGAATACATATGAGATTTTGAGAGGTTTAATACTGTGATAATGAGTATGTATGTACATAGTGATCACGAATGAGTTTGAATAATTAAAAGAAAAGTAATGATTATTAATTAATATAATATTATATAGGGTTTTTCTACGTGATACCCCGTGTTTGTTCGCATTCTACGTGATACCCTATATTTTTGAAAATATAAGTGGTATCCCTAAATGTAGTAAAATGTTCTAAAAATACCCAATCTACTAACAATCACGTTTAAATATGTTATATTTTGTAAAGTAAATATGTTTACAATTGAGTAGACGATGTTTATGTTAATGACATGACAAATTATTGCCAAAAATTTCAATAAAAAATGTATAAATTAAACATTCTAAAGAGGCGGATTAGAGCGTTTGGGTATTTTAAGATGTTTTTATCATGTTTAGGGGTACCACGGGTATTTTTGAAAAGCGAGGGGTATCACATAGAATTCGAATAAGTACAAGGGTATCATGTAGAAAAACCCTATTATATAAATAACATGAAAAAGTAAAATACACATTAGATTTTTCTTTAATATCTTTAGTTAAATATGTATACGTCAAGAACAAAACATTAGTTATGACTAACTAGATATTACTTTTATTTAAATATTTTATACGTTATCTTATAAAAATGATATTTGAGAAAATTCAACATATTTTATTTACGGTAAACTCTTAGACATCGTTATATATTGTTGTTTAAAAAACAAAAGGTGCAAATTTCTGATAGATATGTTTGACACATAGCACATGTAAGACACAACCAAAATATTTGAATAAGTTTAGTTTGGTCCATATATGTTTGATACATAAATATCAAACGTTATACATACAAAATTAAAAATTGCATAAAATTATATTCACATCATTTTGAATAAATCTTTTAACTGATTTGGAACATAACGTATCGTGAAATGATATAATTTGATACCTTAATGTTGATTGTTGCATTATTCGAATAAATTTTATTTTAATTAATGTGATAATTTGATCAGTTACAATTTTTTTTGTAAAACGTTGATCATGCGTAATTAACTATAACTTAGTATTAGTTTTAATTAAAATTATATTTTATTTTAAAACACTGAACTTAAACCTAAAAAAATAAAATTTGAGAAGAAAAAATTAATTTATTTTTATTTATACGTAAAAATATTAAAGGTTATATACGAATTATATTATTTTTCTTCAATTATAATAATAAAATTTTAAAACAGGCCGCGTGAAGCACGGGATACTACCTAGTATCATATATTAATCAGTTTTTACGGATTTGCGTGATTTAACCTTTTAAAATCACAATAATTACATAAAATCATATTTATGTACTAGTTAATTACCCTAACCATCTTAGGACTCAAAATTAGTCTCCACTAACATATTGACAATAATTAACTTATATTTCTTAATATTGTTCATAAAAGACCTAAAATTACAATATAATGCCAAAAACTTCAAATAAATCATAAAAATTTCAAATAAACTTGAAATTTGAAATTTTAAACTCATGAACATTCTGGAAAAATACCATGACACTCATAATGTTCAAAAAACTTAGGTTAAAAATTTGGAAATTTATCGAGAAAAACAATGTTACGGTTTATCGGATTTATCAATTAAAACCATAAAAATATGAGAAAAATATTTTTATCAACTTTTCAATTTTAGATCTGAAATATGTGATAAAATTCAACATGTGACATTTTTTCTTAGTCATGAAGTATGTTTTAGTAATTTACACTAATTAAGGTCACTATTTATGTGATTTTTCATCAAAAATTCATAAATCATGCATAAGGACTTCATTATAGCCAATTATTTTACACACATCTTATAAAATTTCATGTGACAACATACTAAATTTATATGACCATATTCGAAATATAACACATATTAATCTATTTTTCCATTTAAATTCGATTTTATCTTGAAAAAACCATATTTCGAGCATAAGAACTCATAAAATTATGATAATTTACAAGTCATCAAGAGATAATATATGTGAAAACATATCCAAAAACCACTGAAAAAATCGAAGATTAGCTAATTTTAGTCTAAAAATGACATTTTTATCATAAAATTACATTTTAATGCCATTATTTTATAAAATGAACAACAAAAATCCATAAATTAACCAAAATATCCTAAATATATTTTAGGACCAGAAACTTTAACATACATAATAAATTTCGTGACATATCATAATAAACACAAATTTGTAAGTTTTGTTTGTTAATCGTATAACTCGGAAAAACAATAACCGATTTGCATGCAAACAACCTAAGGCTTATGATACCGCTTGTTGGAAATCTATATCTCATTATACTCAAAATCTTCAAATATGTTATAATTAGTTTAGTCATAAAATTAATTTAGATCTTATGCATGCAAACATAAATAAATATAGAGAAGAAATCGTTTTCCTTACTATAAAATTTCGGTTTTATGGGCACCAACAAGATCTCCTTCTTGTTAGTTCTTGAGCTTTCCAATAATGGATGAACAAGATTCAAGTTTAGAATCTCTCCCAAAAGCATATACCCAAGGAAATCTCTTAATAACTAATATTATTTTATACTAGAAATAATATAAGTCTTACTATAAAAATTGACACAAAAATTATAATTTTGCTCTTGAAAAATCGGTTCAAGAGGGAGTAATTATGTGAGTTTATTTCTCTAGAATTTTCACAAATTGTAGAGAGTATGTCATTTCTTACACTAGAAATTTTTATGATAAGAGTGAATGAATAATTGTCGAGGAAACATTCTCTATTACCATGGTAAAACCGGTTGGAGGGAGTATGATGTCCAATGCATGGGCTAGTTTTTCTACCCAAGAAAAGATAAGCATGCAAGGCTAAGACTATAGGTAATTATTGTGTTTTCCACTTAAAAATAATCAACACAATTTTTATCCTAAAACTCCCTCCATTTCGGTACACACACATAAAATGGATGAGTCCATTTTATTTGTGATTTTGTCAATATGTCACATGTGACACATTACATGACATCTTATATATAAAATATATTTTTAACAATTAAAAATCAACATATTAATAAAATATGTCACTTATAAATATTAACATAGTAATTCATAATTACTTGTACCAAAAGTGTTTCCGAATTATAAACTACAATATTCTGCATTTATAATAATTTATTCATTCCGTTTCAATTGTTTCCGTAAACAATAATTTCATCTAAGTAATAAAACAATTCGATTACTTAGAGCGTGTCTCATTTAATAAAATTACAATAAGATACGTTAATTTTACTCACAAAATCATCCGTCAATTTTAAGCAATTTAATTAACTCGTATCGGCATACGTTTAATTAAATAATCAATTAAGAGTATTTCCCTATAGGTATGACCTAAGGGGATCAACTGATCACCACCGTCGCACGACAGTAATGTCAAACTCTAGTCAGCCAATTATTACCGATATGTGTGGACCAGTTGACTGTAAAAAATTACATCCCACATGTATTCTTAAAATGAGATTTAAACATGTGATCTTTATGATCAACAGTTGTGATCGCATTATTGTCGGAGGACACTTATTCCAATAGGACTGGTAGGCAAGTTTGTACAAAAGGATAATGCAACTGAGCCTAAGACTAGACTAGCATATGATAGAGTCCTGGTGGAGGTGCAAATTGACCAAAAATTTCCTGAAACCCTTAGATTTTGTGATGAAAAGAAGCAGTTGGTGGAGGTCAAACTTGAATACGAATGGAAACCAGTGTTCTGCACTAATTGTAAATCTTTGGGACATGATCACAGCAACTGCAGGAAGGGGAAATACCAAACTAGTCACAAAGACCACTCACTGAAACCTGTTAAACAGGTTTGGCGGAAAGTGGAGAAACACAAAAGCTCAGGTCAGGCAAGTTCTGAAAATCTTTTAATCACTCCTAGAGTTGCTGCACCTAGGGTGGAGGAGGAGAATGTTCTGGTCCAGATTAAGGATTTCCCCCCCACTGACATTGCATACACCAGTAAAAGAAGGAGGGACAAATGTAGTGCTACTTACTGATTCATCAGGGAAGAGCACTAGTTCAGAGGGCCACCCTAACCACAACCCTGATCAATTATTAAGCTGGGGTTTTGGAATGTGCGGGGCATGAATAGGAGAAATAAGCAACAATTTATAAATAGATTTCTTATCAATAATCATGTTAATTTTTTTGCTTTATTAGAGACAAAAATCAAACCAAATAAATTGAATAAGACCATGAATTTTTTTAGCAATTGGAGTATTTCTACAAACTCAGCATATCATCAAGAAGGAAGAATTTGGATACTCTAGCAGGCTCTTGAATGGGATATAAATTTTCTGGAGTATGATGCCCAATATATTCATATGACACTCCTTCATAAGAGTACCAACAGAAGATTTTATGCCACTATGGTCTATGCTTTTAATGGCATCACTGAGAGGGAGTCTCTTTGAGCTAATTTAAGCAGACTGGCAAATACTATTCAAGGGTCATGGGCCATTGGAGGGGACTTCAACTGTGTCTTGACTGAGGATGAGAGAGTGGGAGACTCATTCTCCAAGCAGGATGCAGAAGCTTTCAGGCAATGCTTACATCAATGTGAAGTGATAGATAGTCCAGCCATGGGAGCTATCTACACAGGGAATAACAAACAATGCCATGTTGATAGGGTTTATAGTAGATTGGATTGTTTCCTGGTGAATCAAGATTGGCTCAATAATTTCCCTCTTCTGTATGCACACTTCGTGCCTGAGGGAACTTTTGATCATACCCCGTGTGTGGTGCAGTCTAATCTTCATGATGATAAGAGAACCAGACCATTTAAATATTTTAATATGTGGAGTCTGGCCCCTAACTTTAAGGAGACTGTTCAGGTAGACTGGAAATGCATGCAGACTGGAACTAAGATGTATGAACTGGCTAGAAAATTGATGAATCTGAAACAAGGACTCAAGCTGCTGAACAAAACCAAGTTTGCTGATATTGAGATCAATGCTGAGGTAGGCCTTACCAAACTTACCAAGATACAACAGGCTTTAGGAGTGAATCCTCAGCACTTAAGCCTAATTCAACAGGAGTGTGAGGCTAGAGAGAGCTATCAACAACTGGCTGAAGCTCAGACCCAATTCCTGCAGCAAAAAGCAAAGATGAAATAGAATGCGGATGGGGATGCAAACACATCATTCTTTCATGGCCTTTTGAAAACTAGGAGGAGGCAGAATCAGACTGTCCAGATCACTGACCAACAGGGGAAGCAGCATGTTGATAAGAAGGGTGTTCAGGAGAGCTTTATAAATTTGTATACTCAAAATGTTGGGCCAATCTAACCCCACCACTCCTGTCAGCTCCAGGGTAGTGCAACAAGGTACTAAGTGTGAAGAGTATCACCAGCAGATACTGCTATCACCAGTTACTGATGAGGAAATCAAAAACACCATTTTCAGTATACCAAATGAAAAAGCCCCGGGTCCAGATGGCTATTCCAGCCAATTTTTTAAAACTAGTTGGGATATTGTTGGAGGTGATATATGTGCTGCTGTCCATGAATTTTTTAGGAATGGCAAGCTACTGAAACAGTTGAATGCTACTAATGTTACCCTAATTCTTAAAGTGCCAAACCCAACTACTGTTTTGCAATTCAGGCCCATAGCTTGCTGTAATGTGGTTTACAAATACATTTCAAAGTTACTTTGTGCAAGACTAGCTTTGGTCCTCCCTCACTTAATTTCTGTCACACAAGGTGGATTTATTCAAGGTCGAAGCATAATGGAGAACATACTAATCTCCCAAGATCTAGTTAAGCTCTATGGAAGGAAGAGTGCCTCACCTAGATGCTTGTTCAAAATAGATTTGCAGAAGGCCTATGACTCAGTGGAGTGGAGCTTTCTTTTTCAAATGCTGCAAGAATTGAACTTCCCAAATGATTTTATCACTCTCATTAAGGAGTGTGTTACAACTGCAACTTACACTTTGAATCTTAATGGGGATAGCTTTGGCTGGTTTAAGGGACAAAGAGGATTAAGGCAAGGAGATCCTTTGTCCCCTCTACTGTTTATAATTTACATGAAATATCTAACCAGATTACTAGCCTACACCACTTTCACAATAAAGTTCAGGTTTCACCGTCTTTGCAAACCCATGAAACTGAGCAGTCTAATGTTTGCAGATGATCTGCTGCTATTTTCTAAAGGGGATGTGGATTCCATTATGATCCTGCTACGTACCTTCTCCACATTTTCTCAGGCATCAGAACTTTAGATGAGTAAGGGAAAATCAAATGTGTACTTTAATGGGGTGAGCAGTGAAATTAGAAGAGAAATAGTTCAGGTCTCTGGATGTATTGAGGGCCAGTTGCCATTTAAATACCTTGGTGTGCCCATCAAACCATCCAAACTATCAATCAAAGATTGCAAACCACTGATTGATAAAGTTTTTGGAAAGAATAAGACAATTAGGGACCAAGAAACTATCTTATGCTGAGAGATTGGTATTGATAAAGCAGTATATATAACTTTACACTCTTACTGGGCTTCAATTTTCATTATCCCAAAAGCAGTACTAATCAAAATTGAAGCAGTCTGCAGGAATTTTTTGTGGCATGGAGGGACTGAATATACAAGGACCCCCACTGTATCTTGGTCTAAAATTTGCACTGATCAGAAGGAGGGGGGACTTGGATTAAGAGATGAGTACACATGGAACATGGCAGCAGTTGGGAAGCTGGTTTGGTGGGTACAGGCCCACCCGTCCAAGCTTTGGGTACAATGGGTGCATAGTGTATATCTGAAAGGACAGGGATGATGGGAGGACTATAACCCTCCCCAGGAAGCCAGCTGGACTTGGAAGAAGGTATGCAAACTGAAGAGGGAATTTCAACCAGCATATAACCAGAATGAATGGACCATTGTACCAGGCAAGGAATATACTATTAAAAAGGGTTACCTCTGGTTAAGGCAAGGCAGACAGGAAGTAAACTGGTACCATATTGTTTGGACCAAATGGTCCATTCCTAACATAACTTTATTTCTTGGCTGTATTATCAGCAAGGTTTTAATACCAAGGACAAATTATTTAGACTTGGTATCAGCCTTGACAGCAGCTGTTGTATCTGTGCTCAAGTGGAAGAGTCACCCCAACATCTTTTCTTTAAGTGCCAATACAGCAGAGAGTTCTTCAGAGGATACAGGAATGGACGGGAGTGAAGATGTCTGTTGACAATGCTCAAAACAGGTGGCAACATAGGAGATTCACTAGACTGAAGAATGGGATACTGAACAGTATTCTCAATGCTACCATGTATTACATCTGGAAATAAAGTAATGAGAGCAGGTATGAAAGTGTTATAATCAGTCCTGGCAGATGTGTAGTCATGATACAAGGGGATACCAGAAGCAGGATTCAGCAGCAATTGCAGGGCACTATGGCTAGGAAGGATATGCAATGGATTGAGAAACTAATGTAATAGTATATATGGGCAAAAATGCAGTCAGGTGACTGAGTTTGTGCTAGGAATACTCCATGTGAAACTTTGTATATGGTTTTTTGAGCTTTAATATATTTTTTTACATTTGAGCAAAAAAAAAAAAAAATCAGGTAGGCTTGATCTTGACTTTTGGCAAGCTACAAAATTGGTAAGGTAGAACCTCCTTAAAGGCCATTTCATCTTTATTTGGTCTCACTTAGGTGAGTGGTAAGTCTCCTTATGGTGTGTGTTACATCAAAACGCACAAATATGGTCTTCTTTTCATCTCTTTTAAGCATTACTTTCATTTTGCTATGCATTTTTGAAGCCAAAGTCACATTGATAAATTTGCCCATTTTCTAGCCTCCTTCACATGTTCTTGTTTTTCTAGCTACATATAAATAGCCTACCCTTGTTAAGCTAGTAGCTAAGTTCTTTTGGCAACGGGATGCTCAAAATTGGGATGATCTTTAAAATCTATATCATTGTGAAATCGGTTTGTCGGATATGTCATTGTTTTTCCGGAGTTATGAAAGAAAGAATTGGAGCAAGAAAAGAAAAAAAAAGAAAAAAAAAAAGAGTCTGAAAAGAATGAAAAAAAAGGAGAACAAGAAAAAAAAATGAAAAAGAATAAAGTGTTGTAATTTGGAAGAAAGGAAGAAGAGGTTGTGTTATTAAGAGTTCTCATGTGTTTGTCAATATCTTATGGAGAATTTTTCATGATGAGTAATGTAAGAAGTCATTTGTCAATTTGATTTCTATTTGGGTTATTTGGGTTGGATTGAGCATCTTTTTATGGTTGTTGCTAGCTTAACCTTAGCTCCACATACCATAATTCTTTTGTTCCCCCTTATTTCCCATGTCACAAAAAGCCTTCTTCTTACCCTTTGGCTTCACATTTTGCTTGCGTTTGATTGTTTTTGCTTATTATTTTATTGTTTACCATATTAGATTGCGGGCACATTCTCATGAGTCGAAGATAGTTGAGTGATTATTCACAAAATGTCCATTACACAAAATTGAGTTATGAGTGGATCGTGAGAGTCCGAAAGTCAAAAGATGATGCAAGAGCCGAAAAGTTTACTTGAATTCTTCTACGCTACGCCGCCATGTAAATCCCATCCATGATTTTTCTTATCCTTATGCCCATGTTATTTCAGGATTTGAATCAATTGCTTGTTAGCTACTTGGGATTTGCAATTTTGGGATGATCTTTCTTGAGGACAAGCAAGGACTTAGCTTGGGGGAGTTTGATAAGTGCATATTTTATATATTTTAACCCCTTATATTAGTTTGATTTTACATATCATTTAGCACTTATCAAAGTGTTTTTAAGCTAATATTGTGTTTCTAGTGCAATTGTGTGTTCAAGTGTGTTTTGTAGTAAAATGAGCTAAGATACTACAAAATATACAAATACTAGAAGCATGGCTAAGTGAGAGCAAGCAATGGACTTTGTACTTCAAGTTGCGTAGGTTATTTCATGGGAATTTTTTGGGTTAATTAGCAAAATACAATTGTGATCAAATATCCAAGTCAAGCCCAAATTACAAGTCAAAAGTCAAGGGGAAAGCATGGGATTCCAAAGTTCTTAAGATGCCAAATGAAAGCATTAACGGGGTGATTAATCGCATCATTAATCACAAACATTGGATGCCATTTTCAATTAAGTGGAGAATTAAGAGAAACAAGCTCGGACACTACGTCCCCGATCAGGGTTGAACAGTCCTAGGGGATGTTCATTTCCGGACGTTACTCAATTGTTTTCCTATAAATAGGAGGCTTATGCTACGACTTCACAACAACTCTTACACATATTTTTCCATCTAAATTCTCTCTAAATTTTAGTAGTTAGTTTAGGTTAGTTTAGTTTAGTTTAGTTTAGTTTGTTTACATTTCCTTTTAGCAATTACATTACAATTCCATTTCAAGTTTAATTCCAAGTTACATTTCAAGTTTGTTCTAGTTTCATTGCTCTTCTATTTCCATTTCCATTTCCATTCAAGGTAATTCTTATTCTATTTTCATTATGTTATTTATTATTTCATTTAGAATTAGTTTAATTTACATTTCCACCATGTTAGAGTAGTTGCATTTGTCTAAGGAGTAAAGGAATCCATGCATGATTAAGTAATATATAAATGTCAAAATAAGGTTAAGTTAATATTGATAAATTGTTTCTATCACATGTTTGTAACATCACGTTTAATCTTTGGTTATTGGTCGTAATCGTAGATTAAGTTTGTTCATTCATTCTAAAAGTCGAGAGGCACGGAATTGAATTAGACTATGCATGTGTAGTAGGACGACCTAGTCATGGACGAGAGTTTTTCTAGGACCCGGTCTATGGTTGACACAAATATCGTAAGGTGGGTGTCTTTACGCCTAAACAATTGACAATATTATTAATACCAAGTTTAACATAATCATATATTTACGTAATTGGTATGTGTGACCCGACCTCCCTAGACATTTTATTTATTATTGTTTTATTATATCAAACCAATCAATCAAAGCAAGCGTTAATCTACCAAGGTAAAATTCAATCCATAACAACTAAATTGTAAATTCCCATCTCCTTTGGGTTCGACCCCTAAGTACTACATTAATTTGTTACCTAGGGTATAAATATTATTTTTGCATAGGTGTGCGATAGCTTAGCAAAAAATTTGTGTTGTTTTTGCTCTAATTCTTTGCTTGTCCTACTTATGCCCTCTTGTTTGTCCCATTTTTGGCTTGATAGCTCTTGATTCGCTACTTTTGACGGGATATAGCATGCATGGGGTTATCTTGACATAGTAGGTGGAAGATGGAAATTAAACCAAGTAGGCTTGATCTTGACTTTGGGCAAGCTACAAAATTGGTAAGGTAGAACCTCCTTAAAGGCCATTTCATCTTTCTTTGGTCTCACTTAGGTGAGTGGTTAGGTCTCCTTATGGTGTGTGTTACATCAAAACGCACAAATATGGTCTTCTTTTCATCTCTTTTAAGCATTACTTTCATTTTGCGATGCATTTTTGAAGCCAAATTCACATTGATTAATTTGCCCATTTTCTAGCATCCTTCACATGTTCTTGTTTCCCTAGCTACATATAAATAGCCTACCCTTGTTAAGTTAGTAGCTAAGTTCTTTTGGCAACGGGATGCTCAAAATTGGGTTGATCTTTAAAATCTATATCATTGTGAAATTGGTTTGCCGGATATGTCATTATTTTTCCGGAGTTATGAAAGAGAGAATTGGAGCAAGAAAAGAAAAAAAAAAGAAAAAAAAAAGAGTCTGAAAAGAATGAAAAAAAAAGGAGAAAAAGAAAAAAAATGAAAAAGAATAAAGTGTTGTAATTTGGAAGAAAGGAAGAAGAGGTTGTGTTATTAAGAGTTCTCATGTGTTTGTCAATATCTTATGGAGAATTTTTCATGATGAGTAATCAAAGAAGTCATTTGTCAATTTGATTTCTATTTGGGTTATTTGGGTTGGATTGAGCATCTTTTTATGGTTGTTGCTAACTTAACCTTAGCTCCACATACCATAATTCTTTTGTTCCCCCTTATTTCCCATGTCACAAAAAGCCATCTTCTTACCCTTTGGCTTCACATTTTGCTTGCGTTTGATTGTTTTTGCTTATGATTTGATTGTTTACCATATTAGATTGCAGGCACATTCTCATGAGTCGAGGATAGTTTATTGATTATTCACAAAATGTCCATTATACAAAATTGAGTTATGAGTGGATCGTGAGAGTCCGAAAGTCAAAAGATCATACAAGAGCCGAAACGTTTACTTGAATTCTTCTACGCTACGGCGCCATGTAAATCTCATCCATGATTTTGCTTATCCTTATGCCCATGTTGTTTCGGGATTTGAATCAATTGCTTGTTAGCTACTTGGGATTTGCAATGTTGGGATGATCTTGCTTGAGGACAAGCAAGGACTTAGCTTGGGGAAGTTTGACAAGGGCATATTTTATACATTTTAACCCCTTATATTAGTTTGATTTTACATATCATTTAGCACTTATCAAAGTGTTTTTAAGCTAATATTGTGTTTCTAGTGCAATTGTGTGTTCAAGTGTGTTTTGTAGGAAAATGAGCTAAGATACTACAAAATATGAAAATACTAGAAGCATGGCTAAGTGAGAGCAAGCAATGGACTTTGTACTTTAAGTTGCGTGGGTTTTTGCATGGGAATTTGTTGGATTAATTAGCAAAATGCAATTGTGATCAAATATCCAAGTCAAGCTCAAATTACAAGTCAAAAGTCAAGGGGAAAGCATGGGATTCCAAAGTTCTTAAGATGCCAAATGAAAGCATTAACCGGGTGATTAATCGCATCATTAATCACAAACATTGGATGCCATTTGCAATTAAGTGGAGAATTAAGAGAAACAAGCTCAGACACTACGTCCCCGATCGGGGTTGAACAGTGCTAGGGAGTGTTCATTTCCGAACGTTACTCAATTGTTTTCCTATAAATAGGGGGCTTATGCTACGACTTCACAACAACTCTTACACATATTTTTCCAGCTAAATTCTCTCTAAATTTTAGTAGTTAGTTTAGGTTAACTTAGTTTAGTTTGTTTACATTTCTTTTTAGCAATTACATTACAATTCCATTTCAAGTTTAATTCCAAGTTACATTTCAAGTTTGTTCTAGTTTCATTGCTCGTCTATTTCCATTCAAGGTAATTCTTATTCTATTTTCATTATGTTATTTATCATTTCATTTAGCATTAGTTCACTACTACAAATACAGGAAACTACAACGGCCCTTTAACAACGCTTATTCACGAAAATCATCAAAAGACGTTGTAGAATGGATGGCACGAATTTTACCAAACTTAATTACAACGGTTATGTGTTGTTAACCGTTGTTATTGGTTTTAACAACGGGTCATACTTTCAAAACCGTTGTTAATATAAAAACTAATAACAACGGTTAAGTTTTAACCGTTGTTAATAATTTGGCGCAAAATTAGTGAAAAGTAATTTCAACGGTTTGTTTAGAACCCGTTGTTATTAGGTTGTAACAACGGTTGTATACTGAGTAACCGTTGTTCTTAATGTAATGCAAATCTTAAGAACAACAGATTGCTTTATTCTTCTATACGCTACAAAACACAAACACAAGCTAATACTGCTACTATATCATCCTCCATTCCTCCCTGATCGTCTCTCTTTCTTCATCTCCGTCACAGTTATCACCGTCTTCTCTCCCTCATCGTGTTTACCAATCAGGTATATATGTTTCTTAGCAACGCTTATAGATATAGGATTTTTTGGGTTATTATCTAATTTGTTGATAATTTAGCTTAATTGCTTTCCTGAATTTCGTTTATTTGTTTGCCTATTATTATGAATGTAGAATAATGACTCGAACTTTGATGATTGATGAAAATATGAGTGACCGCAACTATAAGGATGGTTTAGCTGAATTTTATGAAGTCGTTTCGAATAATTTGAAAGGTTCTTCTAGTATTGCATGTCCTTGTGAAAGATGTGGTAATATTAGCTATATGGCTTTTCCGGACGTTAAAATACACCTAGAAAAGTGGAGATTTAGTCGATCCTATACACGTTGGAATTTTCATGGGGAACCATTAGAGGAAGAGAATAGCTCTGAAGAAGATGATGTTGAGGTACATGAAAGGCTAACTGATGATCCTGAGTTTACCGAGTTTTTTGAGTTGGAAGAGTTGGAAGTAGAGAAGTTGAATGTTGGGTCTATAGATAATGAAGAGAATGATGATGAGTTGATTGCTTTTGAAGATGTAGGTGATGACACTAGTAATTGGGATGACCTTAACAACATGTATGAGAAGTTGTGTGAGTCTGAAGCACCTCTGTATCCTGGTTGTAAGTTCACAAAAATGTCGGCTGTGGTGAAGTTGTATAATATCAAGGGGGCAAATGGGGTGAGTGACACGTGTTTCACTAGTTTTTTAGCCTTGATAAAGGAGTTGCTTCCTGATGGTAATGTTCTACCTGTTAAGACATATGACGCGAAAAAACTAATAAGAGGAGTGGGTATGAAATATGAGAAAATACATGCATGTCCAAATGATTGCATATTGTATCGGAAATTATATAAAAACTTAACCAATTGCCCTAAATGTTTGAAGTGGCGTTATAAGGATAAAGAAGGGATCCCGGCTAAGGTGTTGTGGTATTTTCCATTGATACCAAGAGTCATAAGAATTTATGCGAATCCCGATGATTCAAAAATGTTAACCTGGCATGAAACAGGAAGAATAAATGATGGAAAGCTTAGATATGCAGTATGCATGCATGCTGGTGTTGTCGTATTTTCTTGATCTTATTATTAGATGTGGATGCTGGTGTTGAAATTGCTGAATAATGTTGCAAAGATATGGTGGTTCTCAACATTACAAGTATATATTGTTACAGGTTTGGACTGTAATGGAATTACAGTAATTTTTTAATAAAAAAAAGGTTCAACAATAACAACCGTTATATTTAAATTACCCGTTGTTAATACTTTCAACAACGGTTATAGTTACATTACCCGTTGTTATTACTATCAACAACGGTATAGTTACATTACCCGTTGTTATTACTTTCAACAATGGTTGTAGTACCCCTACCCGTTGTCATTTATTTTTTAGACATATTTCATTTTGGCGCAAATTTGGTGAAAATATATTACAACGGTTATATTTTAACCGTTGTAATAAAGTTTTTACAACGGTTGACTTTTATTGACCCGTTGTTATTAACTTATAACAACGGTTTTGTTTTGAGGACCCGTTTTCAATAGTTTGTCTTAATAAAAAACTAATTTACAAACACATACAGCATACCACACAAACACACACAACACCAGTTCAACCGTTGGTATCCCGAGTTTGTTATTCTCTCTTCCTCGCTTTCTACATTCTCGTTGCCGGCCGTCGCCCAGTTTCTGACGCCCAGATTCCGTTGCCTTCCCTTATCATCCTGCTCGTTCTCTTTATCATCATCATTAGGTATGTTCACTTTAATTTTTTGTTTCGTCATTAGGGTTTTAAGACGATCATCTTTTTTCTTTTTCATGCATCTGTTTGTTTTTCGTCTTCTTTGTTATCTTTATCATCCCGCATCATCTACTTCACTCCTCTTATTAGGGTTTAGGATTTTAGAAGCTCAATCTGTTGTTTTAAATTTTCATTCCTATTAGGGTTTAGGGTTTTAGATAATACTCTGCATGTACGTTGTTAAGTTGTTCATTTAATATTTTATTCATATTTGGGTTTTAGGATTATCATGGGTGAAAAACGGAAAAGAAGTCAAAAGAATAATAAGCCTGGGGATAATAAGCCTGGTGAGAGGGGTGCTACGAAGTGCCAGAAAGCCCTTGCAGCTATAGCCGCTAAAGAGCCGATGAAAATAACATGGAGCTCGAAGGGTTTCCCTACTAGTCTAAATGCGGGTTATTTATCCAGTTGGATTGGATGTTGCACAAGACAGTTTGTGCCTATCCATTTAGATGACATTAGAAATTTGAATCCAAAATTGGCGGAGTTATACTTGGCTTGTGTAAAGGAAGCCTTTGATATTGCCGATGAATTCCATGATAAGTATTTAATACATAAGGCAGGGGATGCCCTAAGGCAGTGGAAGTGTGACGTTGCTAGGGATTGGTTGTATGTAGACAAGGCAACGGGGGAGATGCGTAAGAACCCACCGGGAGACAATAAGTGTCCCACCATCAGTCAGGAACAATGGGATCTTTTCAAAGAGATGAGAACTACTGAGAAGTTTCAGGTTAAATATCCTCGCCTTTTAACGATTTACCTATCATTTTTTTAATTAATGAGTTCTTTATATAATCTTTTTATTATCTCATCTACTTGCGCTTTTATATAATTATTTGAAGGCCGTTAGCAGAAGAAATCGTGCTAACATTTCATGCAAGAAGGGGAAATGGTATGGTTCTCGAGGCGGTTATAGAAAGATAGAAGAGAACCTCGTAAGTAGCATGCATTCCCCTGTGAAACTTTATTTTTTTTAATCACACTTGGACTTGCATTGATACACATTTACATGTATAACAGTTACCATATTAATGTGTAGGTGGCAAAGGGAGTGACCAACTTGGATCGGCATGTAACTTATAAATAAGGGCACACGCCTAAAGGATCCCGGTTGCGTGACAAATATGATGAGGAAGTGTTGGCCAACATAGTAAGCATTATTTTATTAAGATGCGTTCATTACTAACTTTATTATTTTAGTCACAAATATAATTTGAAGTTTATTTAATATATTATAGGACAACGTATTAAAGGAGGTAGAAGAAGGGAAATTCACTCCCAATGGTCGTAATGACGTTCTTGCTAGAGCGATTGGCCGACCCGAACATCCAGGTCGATTGAGGGGCGCCCCGTTACAGATTGGAGTAACGAAATATTATGGGACAACTGCTCCGATAAAGAAGAAAAGGAAGACTAAGTCTGAGAAGGCTGACATGGTACCATTTATTCTATTATTTTCATTTAAGTCCAAATCACATGTTATTGTTGGGATAAAAATTGCTGAAACATTACATTCTTGGCACGCAGCTTCAGTTAATTGCATTGGTACCATTAAAGTTGAATGCTGGAGGCAAGCTTTCCGAAGAAGAAGTGAAGATGATGGAAGATGTCATTTATAAAGGGGGTAATAAGGTACAACAGATTGGTCAAGAGGCTGCTACTACCTTGGAAATACATGGGAAGGAAGTATCGGTCAATGAGATTCAGAAAGATCAGGTACCTAATGCTTCTGAAGTTGTAACAACTAAAGACGATCAGGTACCTAATACTTCCTTATTTTTCTTTTCTTTTTTTTTGGGTAAGATTAGGGGTGTGTTCCCTGCCAGCTCTAAAATGCTATAACTTCTGACATCGTGCCATTGGTTAATTTTATTAGGTAAATAATGGGTCTGAAAAGGAGATGCAACTTGAGAAGACGGCTGATGGAAAAGAGCATACATCCCCTTCAAGTCGGTTCTTGTTTTGATGAAGGTATGCATGAAGTGTTTAATTAGTTAAATTTATATGTATTCTATTAAATTTTGGGATATAATAATGTATGTGTATTCTTCAGGCCGTAAACAAGAGGCCAGTTATTCTTGCTGACCCTAAATTAATAAATAAAATGTGCGTGTTGGCCGGGGTCTCGTAGAAATGCACACCAAATCAGCAGCGGAAACTGTAGTGGTTGTTCATGGCGAAAAACTTTTGCCGAATCATAGAAAAGTAGATATAACTATAGTCTTTCCAGGCCATGAAAACTTTCAACTGCCTGTCCCAGTTCGTGACGACATTACCATTCTGGGAGATGCGGTTGGAAGTTTCATCCAATGGCCTAATTCTCACATCTTCTTGGCTCCGTCGTCTCCGCCTCAGTCGAAAGCAGTTGGGGTTAGAAGAAATACCTTTATATATATGTTAAATTTTTAATTGTTGAATGTTTTTATATGTTAAATTTATATGTTATTTTTTTTTTTGTAGGGAACAAAAAAGCCGGCTTTGGCGGATAAGCCTAAGTCCACAGACATGCCAACTACCTCGTCGAGACAACAACTTGATGAGGTATTTAATTAACTTCTCCATTTTTTTAAAACCTCCCTTTAATTAAAGCATGGAAATTTTTTGTATGTAGGGAACAAAAAAGCCGGCTTTGGCGGATAAGCCTAAGTTCTCGGACATGCCAACTACCTCGTCCAGACAACAAATTGATGAGATATTTAATTAACTTCTCCATTTTTTAAAAACCTCCCTTTAATTTTTTTTGTTTCTGTATTTCTAAAAAGCATGGAAATTTTTTGTATGTAGGGAACAAAAAAGCCGGCTTTGGCGGATAAGCCTAAGTCCCCGGACATGCCAACTACCTCGTCCAGACAACAACTTGATGAGGTATTTAAATAACTTCTCCATTTTTTTAAAAACCTCGCTCCCTTTATTTATATTTTGTCTGTATCTCTAAAAAGCATGGAAATTTTGTGTAGGGGACAAAAAAGACTGATAAGCCTAAGTCCCCAGTCATACGTGCTACTAGCTACTACCTCATCATTGAAAGAGCAGGTTGATGAGGTATTTAGTTAAGTACGCTTTTATTTTTATTACTCCAACTAGCTAGCTAGGATATGTTACCTTTGGATTTTTTATTATTTTAATTATCTACATGTGTAGGCTGGTGGTAGTAGCACAAAATCAAAGAATCATTATTTCCCCGAACTGAAAGAAGTTAGGAGTTTAAACTCCACAAAATATTGTGGGAAGGATTACATGCAAGAAGTAAGAACGGTGACGATGAGAAAACTGCATGAGGAGGCTTGCGATCGCATAGGCAACGAGCAATTGATAATTATTCCGCTCGAGGAGGATATTCTAGGGGTTGAGTGCGAAGCACTTATGTCATGAAATATGCTAGCCATTTGGGCTGGCCTAGACCAGATTGATGTCCAACACCTATTTGTTTGGATGAAGTAAGTTTCTTAATAAATAATTTCATATTCTAATATTCTGACTACTAGATAGTGTTTTAAATACCGGAATTAATACCGTAATAATGTAGGATATTGAAATTGAGAGTGATCCCCGAGAAGAAGATTCCATCTGATCAATACGGATTCCTGTGCCCCTATATTTTATCTATATTTATTCCGGATTACTCGTTCAAAGATCGGGTAGATTATATTGCTCAGCAATTGGCGACAACCAAGAAGCTGATTTTTGCCCCTTATAATGAAAAACGGTAATAAACAAATTAATATTACGTTTTCCTCTACAATTGCATTTTCAGAACTAATATATGTACTTGTTAATAATGATGATGTCTCTTGATGTAGGACTCATTGGGTGCTAGCAGCCATCATGCCGACGAAGAAGAAAGTATTTTGGTTGGACTCTATACATCATCCACCAAGCGAGACTTTTAAGCGCTTGATTATTAAGTAAGTTTATAATACTGATTTATTTATAATAACATTAAGTTTCAATATTTATTTATAGCAAAAAGCTCATTTTTGTCACAAAAATATGAGTTTCTGCCTCCTTTTTTTTTTATAAAAAAAGGGCCTTTGAGAAGAAAAGAGCTAACGAGGATCAACCCACGAAAGATTCAGATTATGGCCCTACTTTTATTACGATAACAGGGGTACGTGCTCAAATATAATACCTTAAGTGCAAAAATATGTGTTTAATGCTAATACAATACCTAAAGTTCAAGATTCTGATGTGAGCCTTCTCTCGTCTGTTTGTTTTTATGTAATAATAGGTCCCTCGCCAGCCGGATATCATATAAAGTGGATACTACATTTGTCGGTTCATGTTGGAGATTATTAGGCGAATATTTATCCTTATTCCAGAAAAGGTTAGTAATTTAATAATGTGTTTATTACTTTTTTTAAATTAGAGTTGATGTTGTCTTGCTTGCTGCTATACCATGATGTTGCTATGTAGTATTTGATGTTGTTACAATAATGTCTTGTCTTTGTTTTTTCCGCAGTATGTAATCAACCCGTCACAAGAGATTCAGCAGTACAAAAGTTTAGATATAGACGAGGTAAGGGACATGTTGGGCAAATACGTCTTAGAAAATAGAAATGCATGATACTCAGAGCTTAGATCAGCTTATTAGTAATTTTTTTGTTGAAGTTAGGGAATGATTAGTTCATGTAAATTTAACTCCTTGTAAGTATATATATATATATATATATATATATATATATATATATATATATATATATATATATATATATATATGATGATGATGATGATGATGATGATCTTTGTTGTGGTTGAATTGAATCTATTGAGTTCGATGAACCCATTTGTGATTTATCTTTGTGTCTTTGGTATATGGTCTTTGCTTTGATATATGAAGGTTTTTGAATGGCATGAAACAAATTTAATTTTTAAAAACATTAGGAGTTCGTAATAAAAACGGTTACTAAAAAAAACCGTTGTGAATACCTTTCACAGCGGTTACTAAAAAAAACCCGTTGTGAATAACTTTCACAAATATCGCGCATAATATTCAACAACAGGTTTTAAACGAAGAACCGTTGTTAAAAGTCTTCACAATTTTGGAGGGAAAGTTACAACAACGGGTTTTAAACAAAGAACCGTTGTTACTACAAATTTCAACAACGGGTATGTAGCATATACCCGTTGTTAAAAGTCTTCACAATTTTGGAGGGAAAGTTATAACAACGGTTATACATATGACAACCGTTGTTATATTATTCCCACCAAATTTTTAAAACACTTTCCACAACGGCTTACACGCAACAACAACGGCTTTTAACCGTGGTGAATACATTCGACAACGGTTTAAGTAAATAACCTAACCGTTGTAAATACCTTTTACAACGGTCACTTTAACAACGTCCGCTTTTTGTTTTTACAACGGTTTTTACCCGTTGTTATAGCCTGTATCTGTAGTAGTGGTTTAATTTACATTTCCACCATGTTAGAGTAGTTGCATTTGTCTAAGGAGTAAGGGAAGCCATGCATGATTAAATAATATATAAATGTCAAAATGAGGTTAAGTTAATATTGATAAATTGTTTCTATCACATGTTTGTAACGTCATGTTTAATCTTTGGTTATTGGCCGTAATCGTAGATTAAGTTTGTTCATTCATTCTAAAAGTCGAGAGGCACGGAATTGAATTAGACTAAGCATGTGTAGTAGGAGACCTAGTCATGGACGAGAGTTTCTCTAGGACCCGGTCTATGGTTGACACTAATATCGTAAGGTGGTTGTCTTTAAGCCTAAACAATTGACAATATTATTATTACCAAGTTTAACATAATCATATATTTACGTAATTGCCATGTGGGACCCGACCTCCCTAGACATTTTATTTATTATTGTTTTATTACATCAAACCAATCAACCAAAGCAAGCGTTAATCTACCAAGGTAAAATTCAATCCATAACAACTAAATTGTAAACTCTCGTCTCCTTTGGGTTCGACCCCTAATTACTACATTAATTTGTTACCTAGGGTATAAATATTATTTTTTCATAGGTGTTCGATAGCTTATCAACAAACTTTACAAGGTTTATTTGATCTACGTCAAAAGCACGCTCAAAAATGGGATTTCGAAGAAGAAAATAAAAGGAAAACAAATTAGAATTAATATACGAAAATACGTCAGATTAGGAGTGATAATATGAATAATAGTCGATTTAAACCATAATTAAGAGCTACGTTAAAGCGAGAAAGAATTTCAGAGACAAAAGCCAACCCAGAACAGGCGCAGCATCTGCTGCGTCCCTTGAAAGAGGCGCAGCACTTCCTGCGTCTGTTCTTGAGTTGGGTTTTGGCTGTGAAGTCAGAATCGCAACATTGTTATCGTTCATTGGTAAATTTAAGGATGAATTATCGATTTTAGACTCGAATTGAACTGCTTTAATTAATTACATACATCTGGGTAAGTTATAAAGGAAATTAAAACGAGAATTTATAGCGATTTACATAATTAATGATGAACTCGTGTCGGAAATACAAAAGGAACAAACTTTAGGTTAAATTAAGAAATTCGATAAACAAAACTCGAAAGAAAACCCATATATCAAATTAGGATTCCAGAACTTCGACATGAACAAGTCGAAACCCCGAAGAATCGATTTGAATTAAAACGGCGAAAACCCGCAAGTATTGAATTACTCGGGATTAAGGACGAATTAAATGTTAAAATAAGAAGAGAATTATTAAAACGTGATTTACATACTGAAAAATTATAAAAGAAAACAAAGTAAAATGAAAAAAAGAAAAACTTGCAGGAAGTCGAGGAAGAAGAAGAAGAAGAGCAGGAGCAGCAGCAACCTCAGGAAGAGGCGCAGCTGCTGCTGCATTTATTGTCGACGTAAGACCTCCGCTGTTTTATAAGAACGGTTTTAAAAGATTGATTTTAAAACGGTTTTTTGAACGTGCTCTTGATATAAATCTTACATTAGATGATACAGAATAGAAGTACAATAAATAAATGCGATTTACACCCTCGGACTTACATGTTTGACGAAACGAGATTGACTAAAGTTATCGTTTAGTGATTGCTCGACTCGAATATGCGTGGAAAATGCCCTTGTTAAAGGATTTAAAAGATTGATTAGATTGATTAAGTGGAGTTGGTCAAATAGGTCGGTCTATGCAAAGTGACTGGGACTCAGAAGGATCTGAGCTTACGTGGTCGATTGATCAAGCACGTAGGCATCAAAAGCAATAGCGTAGTTTAGAATGCAAAGAGAGAGAAAGAAGGGGCGGAACACTCGCGTGCTAAATATGGAGGCCGAAGGTCTCTATTTATACTAAACACATAAAGGAGTTTAGGAATGACACGGATTTGGAAACAAATCACAGAAATATTCTGAAAAGCGTGAAAAGAGGGCTGGGGAAGAGGCGCAACAGCTACTACGACCCTTGTAAGAGGCGCTGATGTGTGCATTTTACATAGTATTTATAGGCCATTTATGCACACATTTCTATGCTATTTTAGTAGTAATTTGCTACGAATATGCCCCGAATAGTCTACTTTGGGTTCTCTTGTCATATTTGCAGGTATGAGCCAGAAAGGAGTAAATCAAGCCTAAAACATGTCCCTAGGCATGCATTTAGGAGATGAGTTGAATTGGAGCTTGGGAACTATTGATTTGAGATGCGCGCGGAAGTAAACATTGTCCCTCTTTTGGCTCTCCTCTAGCATTTGTTTTATGAAGTTTTGTTGATCTCCCATCATTTGGAGAATCACATTTTCAATGGGTTCATCTTCTTGTTGTGGGTAGGTGTGCAAGTGGTTGTATTGTGGCATTTGGAATTCATTGTGAAGTGGGTATTGGGTGGGTGGTGGTTGTTGATATTGGGTGTGGTGATTTTGGTGGGAAAAATTGGGGTAGTGGTTAGAATTTTCATTGTATGAGTTGTAAGGTAGGTTTGTGTTGACTTGCTCCTCAAACTCCCCATACCCATAGTCATACTCAAAAGATCCACCACATACTCCATAAGTCAAGTCTTGAGTCATCATAGCTAAGACAAGGAAACAACTACAAGCATGGAAACTACACAAAAACGGTAAGAACAATCCTTGAGGAACAAGTTCCTCAAGGTGAAAGCACAATTAAAATAGACAAACAAGTAAGAACTTAATCACATAGCACCATCCCCGGCAACGGCGCCATTTTGATCCGGTTGATGTCGTCACTCATCCAATCAAACACATTTATAATACTCAACAAACAACTAGCTAGCGGTAAGTCGAGGTCGATCCATGGGACGGTGTGCTTTGGGTTCTAAGTCTATCTATCTCAATTTATGCTAGTGTCACAATTGATGGGGTTTGTAGTTGTGTTCTAGACTAATGCAAGCAATATAGTAAAACAAGCAATAAAAGAAAAGATGTAAACAATTGATTAACAGTGCTAGGATATCATGGGGTCATGGGGAATTCATGGTGTTGATCATACAAACATGTTTACAAGGTTGCAAGCAATTAATGTTGTGGAGAAACCGAGTTGGGTTATATCTTACGGTTCTTAGGAAGAGTTGGGTCCCGGAGCCGAATCGATTAGATTGTACAACACCTACAAGTCGACTTACTTTCCTCCTAATCAACTTCTATGCATGGTCTAACAAGACTCGAGTTGGTTTATATCTTACAAGTCTCATTGAAAAGATAGAAGATGGTTGTAAATGCAAGGATTCATAGGCTTAGCATTTCATCAAACATAACATGTGCATAAAGTTGGCATCACAACAAGCAAGCAATTTAATCATGTGAACATATTAGATTAAGCATGAATCAATCCCATGTTGGTTTCCCTTAATTACCCACTAATCCTAGCTAAAGAAACTACTCACTCATTATCATGGGAAACATGTCATTAATGGTGTCAATCATCACAACAAGTATAAACATGATAATAGAATGAAGAAATGAACAATAAAGATTAAAGAGTAAAGGAATTATACCAACTTGAGGTGATCCAAATAATAAAGCAAGAATAATAGAAGAAACTTGATTGATTGATGGAAGGTTGTCAATCTCCCAATAATAACCCAATAATCTTCAAATTACCCAATAATAAACTTGAATAATAAACTTGAACAATGATTAAGGAGAGATTAATGTGTAATTTGTGGAAAGATTAAAGAGTAATCTATTCTAATCTACTCCTAATCTAATCTAAAGAAGGATTTTCTAGCTAAAAACCACATACATGATTAATTACAAAGATGGGGTATTTATAGTGGAAATTAGGTGGGATGCATTAGGTTAACTAAGGGCTAAACTAGTAATTACACTTTTTAAGTTGAGCAAGGAGACTCCGGTATTTTCTGAGGAAGGGAGTCTTTCTTTGAAGCTTGGAGAAGACGAAATCATGCTGTGAAGGAATCCGTGCGTATTGGGGTAGGGACGGACGGAATCTGGCAAAGGAATCCGAGCGGATTCAGGGGAATCCGGACGGATTCTAGTGGGGCAATCCGAGCGGATTAATGAGCAGGACGCTCGGATTGTTTTGTGGAGACGGGCGGATTTGAGACAATCCGCTCGGATTGTTCTTCAGCCGTGGTTCTTCTTCTTTTCTTCCCCTTTTTGCTCATTTCCATTTTTATTCTTGTGAGATTGGTCTTTAGTCCTTGCTTCCTCTTCATACTAGTCCATCTATTATCATCAATAAGCTTCCAAATGTGCACGAAAAGACGGGAATTTCCGCCTTATTATCTCCTTTTCTACAAAACATATGAAATGCGATAGAAAAGCAAATAGGAAGGTTTTGACGGATAAAATGGTCATAGAATGTTATAAAAGTATGCAAAATAGGTTCAATTAGGGGACTAAATGTGCGCAAATAATGTTCACATCAAATATCCCCAAACCGAACCTTTACTCGTCCCGAGTAAAGAGGTGACTAAAACTAGACCTTTATTTAAACTAACCTAATAATATAGCCGATATGAGACAATTAGCGGGTCTCACTCCGCCCCTTCAACTCACAACAAGACAACCATGAGGTAGGATGCCTTCTTGCAAGGCAAGGTGGGTCTTGCCAAAATGGTGACACATCCAATCATTAAAGCACACAAAATCAAATAATGGATCCATCTACAAAAGAATAGCCACTTTCCTCATCTAAGTGGCGGAAATTATCTACAAGGGAAGCAATTCAAGGGTACACAATCCTTCATAGATGCAATTTGTTCAAACTACTAGGCCTAGAAGGATACCAATAAATCACCTCCAAAATGTGTCAAGCTAGGGTACCTTTGTCCTCAATCGTTAAATGCTTTTGTCAAGAGTAGACTCCCTATGGTGTTAGAAACACTGGAGGATCGCGGAACTCCCCCTCTTGCCTAGACAAGAAGAAGGGTCGTCCCGTCTCTACCATGCACAAAATGGATAAGATGGAAAAGGGATCGATAGATATTTGAGTTTCACTTTTGGGAGTTTGCTTTTGTTTTTGCTTTTCCCCCCAATTTCTTGTGGCATTTGACATTTGAGAACACTTTCTTTGCCATTTCTTTTTGATTTTTGGCATTTCAATACTTGACAACTTTTTGCATTTCTTTTTGAACATTTTCAAAGTCACCCCAATTAGTAACGAGGGTGCCTTGTATTTGAAGTTTAGGAGTTCTATTTTTGCTCCTCTTTTCATTTGATGCATTTTTGCAAACTTTCTTTCACTTTTCATTTCTTTGAACTCAAATTGATTTCTTTTTGTGCCCATTCCCTTTGATGACAAAAATGTATGGTAGAACATGGATGAATGATGGAAGTATGCATGGTTTCAAGGGTCACCTTGGAATAAACGGTAGCCAAGGAGTTATCACACCACAAGGTACTCTCGACTAGGCCTTAAACCATGGGTCAAAGGATACTAGCATGACACATCCTAGGGTGTTTTACAAGTATTCTAACAAGCAAAGTCTTAAGAATAAAAAGCATCTACTAGGGCCTCTATACACTTGTCAAGCTTCCCAAGTAGACGGTTTCGCAAAATTTTTCTAACATGCAAACTACATGCCATGATGCAACTAGCATATAAACATCCTAATGCATATGATTCTACCAACTAATATGACATATAAACTAAATGCAATCCTAAATTCACATTGTTTTTACCGCATCAATCAAAATAAACCCACATAGTCATTAGCATAAAGAGGAAAAAGGAGATTGGAAAGATCATACCATGCGGTCTTCAATATCCTCATGTCTCGGATGTGGCGTAGTCAATCAATGTGAAAAAGGATGAACAAACACAATATATACAAGTCTACACTACAAAGGAAATGAAATTGTTTTTGGATTTTTAAATTTTTCAAATTTTTATGGTTTTTGTTTTTAATGAAATTAAAAGACATATTTTTGTGATTTTTCGAAATTTTTTCAATTTTTATGCATTTTTGGAATATAAATTCCCATCCCCCACTTTATTTTGGACATTGTCCTCAATGTACATGTAGGAGTAGGAATGAAAAAGAAATACATGTTTTTTGAATTTTTGGTTTTTTTGGAAATAAAGTACAAATGCAATGATATGGTATGAATGAATGCATGCTCTAACTAAATGCAATTCTATATGACATATATAACAAATGAATGCAATCTAAACTATACTATATGATGCATGATTTAAACTATGGTCACTTATGATCAAACCTCCCCAAACCGATTTAAACACTATCTCTAGTGTAGAAAAGAATAGGATTGGTCATTAGTGACTATGCATGAATTCTAATCTATATGCAACTATCTACATGAATCATGTGAGATATATTACAATGCAAACTAATGTAAATGAACTTAACTAATGTAAAATGCAATATGAAATATAATACACATGCAAGCTAAATGCTATACTAAATGCAATGTAAATATAAAAGAGAGAGGGAGAGATGGGTATCATACAAGTGGAAGTGGTGAAGTAGGCCTCTTTCACTCGTCATCCTCATCTTGGTCGTAGCCATAACCATGAGAGCTTCCGGCTTGATCATGTCCCGGAGCTTGGCCCCAATATCCTCCTTGGTCAAAATCTCCTCCTTGACCCGAGTACCCTCCACCTTGGCTAGAATGCCCTCCATCGCCGCGACTCCTAGTTTGGTCCCCATAATTTGGGAACAAGAGCTCCGGTTGTGCCCAAGAGGGCTTAGGACCATTGGGGTCAATATACCCTTGTTGAGCCATGTTATAGTATTGGGGGTAGAGGGCTAAGTAGTTGTCTTCCCTCCCTTTATGCACCCCAAGTTCCACTCTATTCATGAGTGCCATCAAATCATTAATACCCGGGGTGTTGGGGATTCACGGTTGGAAAGGGGTATGCGGAATAGGGTAAGGTGGGATAGGGACGTAGGAAGGTGGGCGCATTTGTATGCCCGGCCCTCCACGAGGTGGTTGACGGTGTGGATCTTCCCTTTGAGGGGGATTTTCAAGAATTTGGATATCAAGGAGGTAGCTTGGTGGAGGAGAGTATGGACTCAATCTTGGGTCAATGCCCGGTATCTTCCATCCTTCAAGGATCATCGAAGTGCAACCCTTGGTGTACCATTCCACACTCCCATCTTGAGTGTAGTTGCACCATCGGTGACTATAGAAGATGGTGTGCTCATCAATCAAAGTCCTCCCTTCAAGAGGAATATAGGCCCCTCGGGCATTGAACCCGGGACAAAGGTGTTTAGCCAAAATTGTAATTAGACCTCCCATCACGAAGGTCTTAAGTTGAGATGTCCCTTAAGCAAAGTCATGGAACCTAGTGAGTATCTCAAGTGGCGTATTGAAGTTATAACGCCTCACCGCTCGAACATTCAAATAAGACTCAAGAAAAGTTAAGTCGATGAGAGTACACCGATCTTGCTCGTACCTTCCATTGATGCACCCGGCTACAAAGCGTTCGGTGAATCGAATCACCGGATGTTGGATAGCAAATGTATAGCAACGCTTTATATTGGTAAAGTCCCTCCCGGAGATAGCTTTCCAAAGAAAATCCACATTAAAATTATCGGGCTTTTCGGTATAGGCGGTGGGTACTTGAAGACCAAAAACATAGGCAAATTCCTCAAGAGAAAGAACATGGTCTCGGTTGCATAACCTAAACTCCATGCCTAAATTGTTGCGGGCATCCGCTATAATGCGAAGGCTACTCAAGAACTCAAGGGTGAGACTAAGGTAAGTCTCTTCATGAGCATGGAAAAGGTCCCCAATGCCAAGGCCATTGAAGAACATCTCGGTAGGGTACCTTATCTTAAGGATTTCCAACACCCTAGTGTCAACAAATTGAGTAGGTTCGTATTTCTTACCTAGAAGCTCGACGAATTTTTCGCGGTGGTCGTCGGATAGGAAGATCACTTCTTGGAAGTTGTTGAGTTGTTCAATACCTCCCCTCATTATCACATCTCGTGGTGTTGAAGAGGATGATCCCTTGCGCCTCTTCCCGATCGATTCAATCAATTTCTTGGCCTTTCCCTTGGAACTCATGTTGGTGATGGGGGTGATGTGGGTGTTTTTGAGGATATGAAGGTGATTTTGAGGATTGATGAGAGTGTTTTAGGGTTTGATAAGATGAGGAAATGAGGGAGAAGGGGGGTGTTTATATAGAAGAAGAAGAAGGGAATCCGAACGGATATGGTTGGACCTAACCCGTTTTTCTCGCGTGAACAGTGCAATCCGAGCGGATTGCAGTCGGGACGGGCGGATTCTCGATGGGGAAGACGGGCGTCTTCTGTAGAATCCCGACGGATTCTAGAACAGAAATCTGTTGGTTGAGAAGCGAGGAGAGGACGGGCGGATTCGTACGGGACGCACGTCTTGATCGGGACGGGCGGCTTCTTGATAATCCGCACGGATTTTGGCATGATTAAAATCTTGCTTTTGACGCGTCATACGGGACGGGCGCCCCGTGAAGAGGACGGACGGATTATCCGGGACGGGCGGATTTCTTTGAATCCGCTCGGATTCTTCCTCGATTTCAACTTTTCTTTTCCGCGGGCCCTGGACGGGCGGATTTGCTTGATCCGAGCGTCTCGCTTCATTTTTCTTCCTCTTTCTTCTGTCGTGAAATGATAGACCCCTTTTTCACTGATTTTCTCTTTTTCCTTATCCTTTTCTGAAATTTGCTTAGGAAACATGTAAGATGACTCTCTCTCTCTCTCTTCTCTCTCATGCAAGAAATTAAATGCAAAAATAAAATGTACAATATTATACAAAATAAAAGGGTTCAAGAAATATCTTACAAATGGTGGTTTGAGGTAGGACTCCACCAAACTAGTTCAAATTGTAGAAATTCTTGTCCATAGAGCTCAAGGCTCTTAGTAGAAGATCAAAAGCTTGTGAGCAAGCTCCAAACAAGCATAAGTATGGGTTGCTCCACTTGAAGATGAAATTTGGCCAAGGAAGTTTGTCATATATCCTTTCTTTCACCTTGTCCTTGGCACTAGAGCTTTCCCGATGCTTCAAGTAAATACATCCATGATTCTTGTTAAGATTAAGCATGAAGTGTGGTTCATTTCCATCCGGGGACTTCCACTTACCAACTTCTTCTTCAATTTTGGTGATGACGATAGCATTTTGATTTTTCAATCCTTCCAAGGTGGAAGGAGAATTTTCATGATTTTGATGATCGGATACCATGGGAGTTGAGATTATGGGTGCCAAATCTTCACAAGTAGCCTCACGAGCAATTTTCTCTTTGAGCTTTTTCACCAAATAACTCTTGTAAGACACTTTGGCTTTTTGAAGAAGATCTAACATATCCTCTTCAATGATCATTGGCTCCATGATAGGTGCCAAGTGGTCTTCATGAAGGATAAAGGAAGGACGTTCTTCCTCATGATAGGGTATCTCAAATGTCTCAAGGATAGGCTCCTCAAGCAAGGTGATTTTGTGAATCCCTCCTCTAGGTTCATCATCATTGTTGCTATCGTCACGTAAATCATGAATGGGGGCTTCATCTAGCTCTTTTTTCAACACCTCAATGTTCACATCAAAGGACACACCCTCATACTCACAAAGGCTAAGAACATTTGGTTTGCTCAACCTCATATCTTCCTCATCAAACACAACACTCTCATAGTCACAAGTGCTCAAGGAACTTGGCTCCCCCCACTTCTCATCTTCCATATCAAAGGTCACTACTTCAAACTCACATTCATGGTCAATGTCCAAGGAGTGGTGGGGGGTGGTTTCTTGGGATTCTTTCATTTGGGCAATTTGAATCTCCAACTCCTCACATTGGGCAACAATGCCTTGAAAAACATTGTCCCTCTTTTGGCTCTCCTCTAGCATTTGTTTTATGAAGTTTTGTTGATCTCCCATCATTTGGAGAATCACATTTTCAATGGGTTCATCTTCTTGTTGTGGGTAGGTGTGCAAGTGGTTGTATTGTGGCATTTGGAATTCATTGTGAAGTGGGTATTGGGTGGGTGGTGGTTGTTGATATTGGGTGTGGTGATTTTGGTGGGAAAAATTGGGGTAGTGGTTAGAATTTTCATTGTATGAGTTGTAAGGTAGGTTTGTGTTGACTTGCTCCTCAAACTCCCCATACCCATAGTCATACTCAAAAGATCCACCACATACTCCATAAGTCAAGTCTTGAGTCATCATAGCTAAGACAAGGAAACAACTACAAGCATGGAAACTACACAAAAACGGTAAGAACAATCCTTGAGGAACAAGTTCCTCAAGGTGAAAGCACAATTAAAATAGACAAACAAGTAAGAACTTAATCACATAGCACCATCCCTAAGCAACGGCGCCATTTGATCCGGTTGATGTCGTCACTCATCCAATCAAACACATTTATAATACTCAACAAACAACTAGCTAGCGGTAAGTCGAGGTCGATCCATGGGACGGTGTGCTTTGGGTTCTAAGTCTATCTATCTCAATTTATGCTAGCGTCACAATTGATGGGGTTTGTAGTTGTGTTCTAGACTAATGCAAGCAATATAGTAAAACAAGCAATAAAAGAAAAGATGTAAACAATTGATTAACAGTGCTAGGATATCATGGGGTCATGGGGAATTCATGGTGTTGATCATACAAACATGTTTACAAGGTTGCAAGCAATTAATGTTGTGGAGAAACCGAGTTGGGTTATATCTTACGGTTCTTAGGAAGAGTTGGGTCCGGAGCCGAATCGATTAGATTGTACAACACCTACAAGTCGACTTACTTTCCTCCTAATCAACTTCTATGCATGGTCTAACAAGACTCGAGTTGGTTTATATCTTACAAGTCTCATTGAAAAGATAGAAGATGGTTGTAAATGCAAGGATTCATAGGCTTAGCATTTCATCAAACATAACATGTGCATAAAGTTGGCATCACAACAAGCAAGCAATTTAATCATGTGAACATATTAGATTAAGCATGAATCAATCCCATGTTGGGTTCCCTTAATTACCCACTAATCCTAGCTAAAGAAACTACTCACTCATTATCATGGGAAACATGTCATTAATGGTGTCAATCATCACAACAAGTATAAACATGATAATAGAATGAAGAAATGAACAATAAAGATTAAAGAGTAAAGGAATTATACCAACTTGAGGTGATCCAAATAATAAAGCAAGAATAATAGAAGAAACTTGATTGATTGATGGAAGGTTGTCAATCTCCCAATAATAACCCAATAATCTTCAAATTACCCAATAATAAACTTGAATAATAAACTTGAACAATGATTAAGGAGAGATTAATGTGTAATTTGTGGAAAGATTAAAGAGTAATCTATTCTAATCTACTCCTAATCTAATCTAAAGAAGGATTTTCTAGCTAAAAACCACATACATGATTAATTACAAAGATGGGGTATTTATAGTGGAAATTAGGTGGGATGCATTAGGTTAACTAAGGGCTAAACTAGTAATTACACTTTTTAAGTTGAGCAAGGAGACTCCGGTATTTTCTGAGGAAGGGAGTCTTTCTTTGAAGCTTGGAGAAGACGAAATCATGCTGTGAAGGAATCCGTGCGTATTGGGGTCGGGACGGACGAAATCTGGCAAAGGAATCCGAGCGGATTCAAGGGAATCCGGACGGATTCTAGTGGGGCAATCCGAGCGGATTAATGAGCAGGACGCTCGGATTGTTTTGTGGAGACGGGCGGATTTGAGACAATCCGCTCGGATTGTTCTTCAGCCGTGGTTCTTCTTCTTTTCTTCCCCTTTTTGCTCATTTCCATTTTTATTCTTGCGAGATTGGTCTTTAGTCCTTGCTTCCTCTTCATACTAGTCCATCTATTATCATCAATAAGCTTCCAAATGTGCACGAAAAGACGGGAATTTCCGCCTTATTATCTCCTTTTCTACAAAACAAATGAAATGCGATAGAAAAGCAAATAGGAAGGTTTTGACGGATAAAATGGCCATAGAATGTTATAAAAGTATGCAAAATAGGTTCAATTAGGGGACTAAATGTGCGCAAATAATGTTCACATCATACTAAAACGACGGTATCAGGCGCAGCACCTCCTGCGTCCTTTCCCCATTGGTTTCCTCCTCAGCAAGAAAGATTTCCGCGTTTTATTATGGAATTTCGGTAGATCTATGCTTCCTTATTCCATAAAACACAAAATACGGAAAGATATTTACTTAAAACTATTAATTTTAAATTTAGGAATAAATATCCAGAGAATTCTAGAACATTCCGGAATATTTCGACTCGGCATTTAAACGGTTTTTAGAAAATGAAGCGGTTTTTGATCCGGACTCCAAATGAACTCTAATTACTATCAAAACGACCGTATCGGCACGTAGATAACGACCAAGGGGTTGACTCGAGTTTGAGCTATCACTTATCGATGAACTTACGAACTGTCATAAAATCGTTCCGCATACCAAACATGCGGCCCAATTATCACTGGGTGGTTGGCGGGAGGTGTAGAAATGAGGTATCTAAAATACTACGTTATAATTTTTGCTCAAATTCTAGCCCAAGAAGTTCTAAACATACTAACCAAATACTTATCCATGTCCATACGAATTCAAATTTGTACGCTAAGCTATTCACAATGGTTGTCATTTTCTAGTTAAATTTTAATCTTATTTAATTGAAACCATTCTTAATATATGTTTTTCTATTTTTTTATTTGCAATCTCTATTGTTGTATTATTATAATATTTCCATTAGTTATTCAAACGTGTTAGCAAACTAGATTTCTAATTATCTTTTATCTTATCTTTATGTTATGTGTTTAACAATAACTAAAACGTGACTTTTTTTATAAAATTTGTTATTGTAAAAGAGTATATTGCTCGGAAGCCTTTCATGAAAGTTTGACTCTCTATAATCGCTCGAAAAAATTTTTCTTTAATAATATTGATAAATATAAATTGATTATGT
The DNA here is from genome assembly GCF_048544455.1 of Silene latifolia. Lineage (NCBI taxonomy): Eukaryota > Viridiplantae > Streptophyta > Magnoliopsida > Caryophyllales > Caryophyllaceae > Silene > Silene latifolia. The sequence goes on along the minus strand of NC_133527.1, from coordinate 69,296,540 downwards.
ATTAATTTCCGTATTTTGTTCAAGATAGTCATCTTTTTTTAATCACCGCTTTGATTTTTTAAACTTCCTCTATATGATTACAAATAAAGTATCGATCCTTTTCGACTTTAAGCAAGAAACTGTTTTAAGACATTAGTATAATCATAATATCATTGACAAAAGACTGAAATACATTATTGGACTATTTATCTTCATTATAGACACTTAAAGAAAAAAAGAATTTACCTTTATTTTAATAAGACACTATTATTCTAAATTCAAAATCCTGGTGGATTTATATTATGCCTATCTAGAATTATCAGTATTTTATTTTATGAGTACTACATTGCTAAATGACCAAAAATCGAACAAAGAGATTAGGTAATAATATTGCGCGTTAGGGCCTCCGCTTATCATTTCACAAATGTCGTCCAAAATATTAGGGCCGACCTTGGCGAAAATATTTCGAAAGGTCAAGAGTTTCAAAACTTTTGTTTTTCTAACTATGATGGGAGTTTTGACAATGTATTATAGAAAATGTAAGACATGGAAATAACTTTTATGGTACATAATTATCGGAATGCGCAAACAGATTTAAATTTACCAAAAAAATGGATTTTGAGGTATATATATATATATATATATATATATATATATATATATATATATATATATATATATATATATAAGAGAAAAGAAGACGAGGGATAGGTAAAGTGATAGGTGGGCTCCTAAATTTATGTTAAATCACGTATTCTTATCTTATATAATATCAAAAAATAGAAATGCACATTTCCTTGTTCTCATCCAAACTCCTAAAAAATTGCTCCTTTTTTTCTCCATATTTCTTATGTAAAGAGGTGACTATGGATTACTTTATGTCACCTCACGGGCATTATTACAAATATGGAGGTTGCAGGAGAGTCGAGCTTTATGGTATTGATAGAGACTCAAGGGTGGATCAGATGTACGTGGCTAGATCACGTGCACGTGCCCCGCCTCGTGGATTTCGGAAGGTGCCACGTCGATCATCTTCATCATCTTCTTCGTCATTATTTTCCATCAAGGCATGGTATAATACTCCCGACCAAAAGAGAAAAAGAAGATTGACCAGGTATAAAATTTATGCCATAGAAGGTAAAGTGAAGAGCTCTTTCAAGAAGGGTTATTGTTGGATCAAAAGAAAATGCTTTCGTATTGTACATGGGTATTGATATCGTACACGATGATAAGGATTTTCATGGCTCCCTTTATTTTATTTTTTCATGTTGATTTTGCCTATATATTCTGCTCATTCTTTTTTTTTCCTTTTTTTTAAATCTTAAATCTAATATTTTATGGTAAGCGTTTCAAATTTCACCAACTTTGTAAAGTTATCTAGGTGGTACTTGTGACTAGGATACGAAATCGGTGAGCATCAAATTTTCTACGGAACTTAATTTACAAAATATATATGTGCATGTGTGTGTAAATGTGGTAAGCAAATTAGACAAATAAATCTTCAAGTAATGTTGATATTATTGATGATTAGATTTCGCTTCAAGCATGATTTGCTTTGTAAGTTGAAAAACTCGAACTTTTAAATATTGTTATACGATAATGATTTTAGATCTTATAAGAGATCATCTAAATGAGAAAAAAAAGAATGGTATAAGCTAAATCATTTGTGAAATTAGCTTTCTTTGTGTCTAATCTCTATTTTTTTAGAAACATAAGGGTGAATGGTAAACGATATATTGGTGGACTTCTAACTTATTTAAGGCTTTTAGATAGCATGTTTGACGAATCAATATGCCAATTATAGTGTTTGGTAAACAACATATTAAAACAACATATTTGGGGTAAATATGTTATTTTACAGCATGTTGCTTATCCAGAAGATGCTACGATTACACTCAATGTATATAATCTTCTATACACCGGCAATTATATTTCAACATGTGGAGGAATCTATTATTAGCTATGGGAGGGAATTTTGATAAGGTTTGGAGTAAAAAACATTAATGGAAATATGAAAATAGAGGGAAAATTTGATTAGTAATATTAATTTTGGTATTATAATTAATAATTACATTTACCATAATTAAATATAATATTATATCTTAAACGCTCCATGCTTAGTTATTAGAGCCGTCCATTTAGCTTCTAAATGCTCCTTAAACCCGTGATTTGCGCCATTTTTTCTTCCTTTCCTACAAAAGGCATAAAATCAGATAGAATAACAAATGGGAAGCTAAAGACTATAGAAATGATCCTAATTGGCACAAATAGCATGCGAAACGAGGGTAGTTAAGGGGTTAAAAGTGCGTAAGTTAGAACCGCATCATGGTGGTGGTAGGGATTGGTAAGGTTTAATTGGTTATTAGGGAGAAAAATAACGTAAAAGATGAAAGATTTAGAAACTAAAACGTGTTACCAAATCTGGAAAATTTATAGGAAAGAAATTAATAAAAATTTGGAAAAAAAATTCAAAATTCAAATTTGAAATTTGAAATTTTTAAGTCTTAGTCCCAAAAGTATATCAAAATCAAATTTAAAAACGATTATGTTTTATACCCCTCATTGCCATATGTCATTATATTACTTGGAGTATATAGAAAATTCTGTTTTAACTCCAAAAATATAACAAAATCAAATTTAAAAAAGATTGTGTTTTATACCTCTCATTGCCACATGTCATTATATTACTTGGAGTATATAGAAGATTCTGTACTTTGACGAGTGTGTGTGTGTGTGTGTGTGTGTGTGTGTGTGTGTGTGTGTGTGTGTGTGTGTGTGTGTGTGTGTGTGTGTGTGTGTGTGTGTGTATATATATATATATATATATATATATATATATATATATATATATATATATATATATATATATATATATATATATATATATATATATATTTGAGATCCAAGTGAGAACCACGTACAATGTGAGAACCGTGAGAACTCCACCTTTCAAAATTTTTTTCTAAAAAATAACGACATATTTTGATTCGACATAGAATTTTATGGCTACATAACATATTTTTTGGTCCAAAAAGTATAAATTATTGACGAAAATCGAGACGAGAAACATTTTATTATTTTTCATGCACCTACTACTCATTTTCACGTATCTAAATATTTTCATGCACCTAGAACTCATTTCCGTGCACCTAGAGCCTAATATTTTCATGCATCTAGTAATTCTTTTCATGCATGTAGCAATTTTCATGCACCTAGTGTTCGTTTTCGTGCATCTATATCCTTTTTAGTATACCTAATTGTATTTTTGTACATTAAGTTTATATTTTGTTAATAAAATCAATAAATTTTGTTTAGCTATACTAAAAATATGTTTGAATAAACTAAACTTAGGGTAAATGATCCATCAAAACTTTCGGAAGAAGATTTGATGATGATTTAGTAAGGGTTCTCATGGTTCTCATTATGTTAGTGGCTCTCACTGTAACACCCCCATTTATCTAGGAGCCTTTAGCAAGACATTCCCAATAAATAGGACTGTTACTATCTCGGTTGCCCGAGGTAAATGATTCAAATTAAAACAAAACAAAGTACTTTAATCACTTTAACTGAAATAATGGTTTTATTACATTGCCAACCGATTAAATTTAAACCTTAACATTACAATATACTATGCAGCGGAAATTACATAAATAAAGTGATATAACTATATACTATGTGATCTAGACTTCAACTACGGTCCAAGTCGAGCTCTCATCCCAATGCTCCTGAGTCAGCTAATCTTTAGTACCTGTCAAACCTGCTCCCCATAAAACGATTCACCGCAGATGTTCACGAATACATTGTCAACCACGAGGTTGAATAGGAAACTAAACATTGAATAAAGATACAACAACCTGCAAATAGATTTTCCACAATCACATTTTGTCCACTTCCCACCACCGCACACACCCACTTCTAGACACACAGTCATACTCCACTTCTAGACACACAGTCATAATCCAGGACACACAGTCCAATGGACACACAGTCCCGCCTCAGACACACAGTCTGGATATACTAGACACACAGTCCCGCCTCAGACACACAGTCTGGATACACACAAAACTCATCTCCCAACTCCAACAACCATCAATAATAATGACAGTCGCAGTCATATAACCAAACGAACATGATATGAAATAATGGCATAAAGCAGAAAATCCAGCTAGGCAATAAAAGATCGTTGTAAATAGTTAAATTCGTCTTTCACCAATTCACCACAACATACAATTAATCCATCTTTTAGTAGTAACAGAAATAAGACAAGATTGAGTAGTTTCCTACTTGGCAAGCAAATCCAATTAAGCAGCTCAAAGCGCTCCAAATAATTAAAGCACACGAACCCGATTATAAATTCTTCACAAATCGTCACCTAACATAAATATATAATATATTTACCATTACTTAATTATAAATTATTACCTTCTATTACTATTTAATAATTATTATAAATTATATTATTCATTATTCAAATTAATTATTATTATTATTATTATTATTATTATTATTATTATTATTATTATTATTATTATTATTATTATTATTATTATTATTATTATTATTATTATTATTATTATTATTAAAGGTCCACGATATAAAAACCCGACTAAAATATAATCCCGAGTCACCAAAGCAAAATCAGGGTTTCTTATACCCATAATATAATAATATAAGTCACGTATAAATTGTAACTACCCAATACCCATTCCCATACCCACAATAACCCGTACTCACTTACCCAACACCAGCCACACCCCATGGCAGCCTACCACCTGGCCACGGTGGTTGCAGCCTTGCCCAACACCCACTGTCATCACCAAACACCAGTTCACAACCACGGCCAAACCATGACAACAGCCAACAACAACTCCTCATAACCACAACAACACCGGCCACCATCACTTCCACCTACAACTCACTTGACCAACCACCACCATAGGACGCACCACCACCGCACCACAACACCACCAACAACTCCTCCCTCACAGCCCACAAGCACCCGCACCAGACAACAACAACTAACAATAACCGACCCGACACACTCCCCTGTCTTTCCCCTGTTTTAACGCAACTCCGGTCAACCACCACGCTAACCATCACCCCAGACCAGCCTACGACCACCACTATCACCGACCAACCCCCACAAACCCGACCAACCCAGGCTCGAGTCAAATAAGTCACGGGTAGGTGTATAAAACCGGTTTTATGCGAAAACGACAACCACACTTTTCCCGCAACTCCAGCCAAGTAACCACCCAATTCACCGCCTTTACCCATCCCTGACTACCGACGGTGTCCGACGCAACCTCAGGTACCATCCTAACCCAACCCAGGTCCATCACGATTTGCATATGGGTTCAATACAGTATAGTAAACGTGTTAAACAACACCCGCAACCACCACATAAAACCCCTGCAAACACCCTCTCTTGTTGGTCAACGGTGGTCAACGGTGGGTCTGGCCATTCCCTGATGTCTCACGGTCAAGGTCACAGTCAAAGCAAGTCATATGGTGGTCTAGTTTACGAGTTATAACATCTCAAAGTATATACATGAGACGGTCTTAAAGTATTACCTTGAGACGATAAAAGACGATAAATTCCTTGCTATTCTCCTTTCTTATTCTCCCTCTCTCTTTATAAATTATTTTTCAGATTTGATGAATAATAAGGAACATTGTTTGAGGTTTCATTTATTTATATTGGTAGGCTAAGGTTATAACGAACCAATTAGGAAATATAAAATATATTTATTATTATTATTATTAGTAATTGTCCGATCCCGACAATTAATCAACCAATTTACGCAACATATATAGTCGACCCAAGCCCTATAGCAAATGACCCAACTCCAATCCTGTCTTTATTTATTATTTTATTTATTTAATTACCATCTCATAATAAATATTATTATTATAAATACAATTACTATTATTATTATTATTACTATTGTTATTATTATTATTATTATCGTATTACTATTATTATTATAACATAATAATCATTCACTATTACCATATAAGTTATCGTATATTATTATTACCCAATTACCATTCCGACCCATTACTCTATTATTCTATTATTTTATTATATCATTCCGTCTTATTCACAATTATTAATTATAACCGTCATAATCAATTATTCGAATTACGTAAATTAGTTATATAAACTTCACTAAACTACGGGGTATTACAGTCTTACCCCCTTAAAATGAACTTCGTCTCGAAGTTCGCCCACAACTACTACCACAACACTTATAACATCCTCATAACTAAGCACCATCCAACACAATTAAGCATTTTACGATTATCAATCACGCCAATCTTATCACAAGGTAACACAACAATAATTCAAAATATTCGTAGTAGTACATTCCGTCTCCCTAAAAATAAACTTCGTCCTCGAAGTTAGGAATAGCAGGAACAACCAAATCATTGTTGTAATGTCACAAAATAAGGAACACACCTTGTAACATAAGACAACTATTATTTCCAACACAACTCCAATTAATGATTAAATGAATAACAAAATCTCAGATTTACTTCTTAAATACCAAAACCAATCATATAGGATATTCGAACTAATCTTTATTTAAACCCAACTACTTTACTTAACTACCAACGAATATATTGCCTGAATAAATAATAATCTATAACAAAATACACACATACGTTTAGTTAATCTTTTTCTTAATAATGATATCTAACTTAAAAATGGATGCAATTAATGGGAACATATATATAGGCTTAGGGAGCACATTCCGCATATCACTAGACATGTCATCCTAATTCACATAATTTACAAGATCAAAATATCAATGTTCCAAAGATAAGAAACAAAACTTATACTTTTCAAAGCATGTTATAACTTCTAAAAAAAAATCATAAATAAATAATTACATAATTACTTCTGGAGAACTCATACTTTTTAGAAAATACAGAGAGTTAGTAAACCATGAGAAAAAGAATCAAGTCAAAAACCCATAAGGTCAATTTATAATGCATTTTACAAATTATTTGGTTGAAACAGAAATTTCACAGCAACTTGTCAGAAACTTAGGTCAACTTGTAAAAATCACCATAAATTGTCAAGATATTTCTTTACAACATGGATTATCAGTTTAGAAACATATACGAATCTTTTAAACAGTGGAGTTTTAATTACAACAAATCGATAAGGAGTTTTTAAATGGAAAATCTTACAAAAACATGACGCGAAAACATCACTGTACAGGAATATTCTGACCACTGTCCACTAAAATATTTATTTCTCATAAACCATATATTATTTGAACATAAGACCAGTGGCATATGAAAGCTAACTCACAAAGCTATAACACATAAAATTTTCGTATAAGGATTCTAAACAGGAGATAAATGGCAGCTAAAACAATCAAGGGTAAAAGTTTGCGAAATCAATCAAAATCACATTCTTCACAATTCCACACAATAATTAATGTTAATCATACTCACACCTCCCACATACAAGCCAACATACTTCCCCATATAAACATGCATAAAACAACGCTTAAAATCATATCATGTTCCGATCAACTTAAAAGTAAGGTTACGTTCCCGTAACCGCAATCATCAACGAAACCTATAGTCAACCAAAGCAACCAAAAACTCCTAAGACAAAATAACAACATTCATTTAAAATTTCCCCACACTGTAACATCTCTCAAGGTATCCGGATCGAAACTGTAAGGGCCATGGTACGAATTAAAACTAGCTTCTTAACCACACTAAGAGGGGATCCTAACAGTTTCTACCCGGGGTTCATTTTATTAGACACATCCTAAGTTCATTATTATTCATTGGTTAGGCCTGAGGATCTTTTTGCTCTGATACCACTTTGTAACACCCCCATTTATCTAGGAGCCTTTAGCAAGACATTCCCAATAAATAGGAGTGTTACCATCTCGGTTGCCCGAGGTAAATGATACAAATTAAAACAAACCAAAATACTTTAATCACTTTAACTGAAATAATGGTTTTATTACATTGCCAACCGATTAAATTTAAACCTTAACATTACAATATACTATGCAGCGGAAATTACATAAATAAAGTGATATAACTATATACTATGTGATCTAGACTTCAACTACGTTCCAAGTCGAGCTCTCATCCCAATGCTCCTGAGTCAGCTAATCTTTAGTACCTGTCAAACCTGCTCCCCATAAAATGGTTCACCGCAGATGTTCACGAATACATTGTCAACCACGAGGTTGAATAGGAAACTAAACATTAAATAAAGATACAACAACCTACAAATAGATTTTCCACAATCACATTTTGTCAACTTCCCACCACCGCACACACCCACTTCTAGACACACAGTCATACTCCACTTCTAGACACACAATCATAATCCAGGACACACAGTCCCGCCTCAGACACACAGTCTGGATATACTAGACACACAGTCCCGCCTCAGACACACAGTCTGGATACACACAAAACTCATCTCCCAACTCCAACAACCATCCATAATAATGACAGTCGCAGTAATATAACCAAACGAACATGATATAAAATAATGGCATAAAGCAGAAAATCCAGCTAGGCAATAAGAGATCGTTGTAAATAGTTAAATTCGTCTTTCACCAATTCACCACAACATACAATTAATCCATCTTTTAGTAGTAACAGAAATAAGACAAGATTGAGTAGTTTCCTACTTGGCAAGCTGTGGACAGCGGGCCGCCCACGGGGGCGCTTGGTGAGAAACGGGGAACAAGCGTTTGCATTTTGTATGGAGTCGCCACCAATTTTTATGGGAAATTGGAACCGTTCGAATACCTCGTGTCATGTCAAGACACAAAGTAGTGACATGAACACTAAGCAATCGTTACCCTTAGCATTCTATGTCTAGAATGACTCTCGTGGATGCCAATGAACACGGGTGCTCACGGAGATCTGGAGTAAGGGGTGAGGGTACGTATTAGGAAGCTCTTTTGATCGAACACCTAATCCCGCCCGCCTCGATAGCGGCCTCTACTAATGATTAGGGAAGTTATTTATACTTCATATATCGTCGGCTACATGCATGCAATGCAAAATCCATAGATTAATCCTAGCATGTGAAGAATTAACTAAGTCGGTTGACATGTAATTAGCATACAATTGGGTCGAAGTAGGATTTAATGTTGATTTACATGTGAAAACATACAAATGATAAAAGAAATACAATGAATATAAATTACAATAAATATAAATTACAATAATTACATTGGAGTAGGCGATTTATGTCGAAAATACCGCTAAAACGGATGATTTGAGAAAAAGAATAAAAGAATAAATTAAAAGAAATAACGAACAGGAATTAACGATATTACGGATACTAGTTAATTAATTACGTAGACTAATTAATTACGTCAAGGCAGAAAAGGAGTTCAGAGACAGAACTCATCTCGAACAGCGCAGAGAGATCGCGCCCTCTGGAAGAGGCGCAGCAGCTTTCTTTGCGTCTGTTTCCAAGGGTGAGTTCTCGGGCCGTAGTTTTAATCGCAAATCGTTAATGTCAATTGGTAAATTTAATGATTGATTGATACAATTACTCGGATGAAAGTGATTAATAGGTTATTTACACATGAATGATGGTCATAAAAAACGATAAACATGCGTAAGACGGAAATAAGACGGATTAATTATGTGAAGGGTCGATGTTAATGAATGATTAATTAGTGACATCGGTGAATAGAACAAACTAAACATGATGAATTAATGACGAATTAATGACGAACACGTGAATGAACAGATGAAAACTATATCAATGACGAATTCCAGAAACTCAATATGAACAAATTGAATCTCTAAAATCTGGGTTTGAATATTAATGACGAAAACCCGCAAATATGGATTACTTGGGATTTAAGTCGGATTTAAACGAATTAAACATATTAATGATGATAAATTATATACATGTGATTATTAAACTATCATGTGAACGAATTAAAGAGAAACATACGGAAACAAACAAGAAAGACGAATTACAGAGGACGAAGAAGAAGAAAAGAAGCAGGAACTGCGGCGGCCTCACGAAGAGGCGCAGCAGGAACTGCGCTCCTTCGAAGAGGCGCAGCAGTTGCTGCGTCTTTTCTCGACTGTCAGTCTACTGAAAATCCGTAAAAAAGAGTTTTGAAAGACGGTTTTAGAAATCGGTTTTAATGGTGTTTTCGACATAAATCTTACAATGGTGATACGATAAATAAAATACAATAAATAAAGAGAATTATACACCCTCAGACTTACATGTTGACGGAACGAGATGAACTAAGAATCGACTAGTGAATGCTCGACGCGAATGCAAGGAAAGAGTGCCCTCGTAAGAGGAAAACGATTGATTAAATTAAGTTGATTGAGTGTAGTTGGTCAAATTGGTCGGTCATGCAACGGAGAGGCTGGTACCCGGAAAGATCCGAGCTTACGTGGTCGGAAGTCCAAGCACGTAGGCGCCAATTAGTGAGAACGAAGTCTAGAATGCAAAGGGAGAAGAGAAGGGCGGACACTCGCGTGAGAAATATGAGGAGCGAAGGCTCCTATTTATACTAATCACGTGAAGGAATAGGGTTTCGGAGACTCTTTGGAAGTGAATCTCGGAAAGATATAAAAAAGATACGTAAATCATGCAAAGAAGGGCCTGGGAAGAGGCGCAGCAGTCACTGCGTCTCTTGGAAGAGGCGCAAAGACTGCTTGCGTCTGTTCCCAGGAGGTTTCCTCTGTCAAGAAAGATTTCGCGTTTGAGTTATGGTAGGACGGAAATAATTCGATTATCTTGTGAATATTACGGGATATTATTTGCCAAAAGATAAAATTTACGAAATATGGAATAGAAATATCCGGAACATTCCAGAACATTCTGACTCGGGATTTAACAGCTATCAGAAAATGGAGACGGTTTTTGACCCGGACTCCGAATGTACTCTAATTATCGCCAAAACGACCGTATCAGGATGTAGATGACAACTAAGAGGTTGACATTAATATTTGAGCAAACACTTGACGATAATCTTACGAACTGTCACAAATCGTTCCGCGAATCAAACATGCGGCCCAATCATCACCGGGTGGTTTGTGGGAGGTGCAGAAACGAGGTGTCTACAGAGCCCCCACTTTGACTGAGGCTTGGACAAGGCGAAAGTCAAAGTATAGCCATCAGGTCAATCGAAGATTACAACCTGACGACTATGGCGACACGAGGCGGCTCAAGGGGTCTGAGCCAAGGACCTATCGTCGGGAACATTTTAGAGTCTGTCGACTATCGGGGAGGGTCGTTTAAAGTCCATTAGACTACGTAAAGAAGCTCGCCAGCCATAAGGAGAGATCATACCTGAGACTCAGTCGAACTTCGCGGGGAAACAAGAAATATTGAAAGCAGCAGGACGTCGGTAGAAACTGCTGAGGAATCCGCTTGCGTCGGTCTCAAACGAACTCTGGCGAAACTTGAGGTTGAATCGCTTGCGTCGGTCTCAAACAAACTCTTCTTGGGAACATATTGACGACTAGGAACATCTTGATCGTCGTGAGAGAAATCTTGAGTGAGCAAGATCGCAAAATACTATCGCACGGGGACGGACGGGCCGGGAACATCTTGATCGTCGTGAAAGAAATCTTGAGTGAGCGATCTTGCAAAATACTATCGCACGGGGATGACGGCCGGGAACATCTTGATCGTCGTGAAAGAAATCTTGAGTGAGCAAGATCGCAAAATACTCTGCGCCGGATAAAATGAGTTGAGCAATATCGCAAAAAATATCGCTGCGCGGGATAAGATGATCTGGGACAATACTGCAAAATACTGTTGCGTTGGATAAAATGCGGACCGGAACGAAAGAAAATCGTCGAAACGGACCAAAAGAACATAATAGCATTGAAGAAGAGGCGCACCCAAAGATGGGCCCACTAATAACGAACTCATAACGGATTTTTGAAAATTCGTATGGAGGGAACACAAGGAAGAGGCGCAGCAAGAGCTGCGTCTCTTGGAAGAGGCGCAGCACTGCCCGCGTCTTTTCCCAAATTGGCAATTCTGTGTAAAAACGCGAAATCAGAAGGTTTATGTCTCATTATTTCGAAACTCAATTCCTTCAATTTCTCTCTCAAATCTTCACCATTTCCGTCAAGGTTGGATTCAAAAGCTTGCATTAAACATGACTAATCGAGGTATGTGTCTTAATCTTGCATTGATCATTTACATTTGTCGAATTTTGAGCCGCGAGAATTAGGGTTTTCGACCCTTTTGATCGAAAACTTGGGGCTTTTCCCCCAAATGAATTTGTTTTGCCAAATTGATGCTAGAAACGGATAGTAGGCAATGTTAGGAACATAACCATGTGTTTGCTTTGAATTTCCATCGAGTTTTGAGCCCTTGAGCAAATTTTGAGACGGTTTCACAGCTAGACCGTAAATTGCTTCGAAAATAGCCTTAGGATTGTCCATTGGCGATGAAATTTGATATTTGGGATCCTTGGATGATGGGTAAACTTCCTGTCATCTCGAAACTTTGATTTGTGACAACTTTTTCGGGGCACCTTTCTAGGGCATAATCGCCGTTATAACGAAATCTTTGCCGAATTTTCGGCTTGAACCCGGAACTAGGCTTTGACTTGGACTTGACTAGACCCCATTTATCACATGAATGATTGGGTTGGCGGGAATATGGCCAAAGATGGCATGGAAGGGGCGTTTACAGGGCTCCGGAGGCTCGAAAACTCCTTAACAAAGGCTTGTCGTCATGTGACGCGGCCTAAATTTACTTTAATGTTGCAGGTGATGAGGCTTCTACTTCTGGGAGGACTCCCATGGAGATAGACGACGCTGTTGTTGAGGAGGCTTTAGAGCAGGCCTTCACCGATGCGGTGATGGCCACTGGAGGCGAGGCTCACGAGGAGGAGGCCGTCGAGGAGGAGGAGGAGGCCCCGAGACGGGCCAACGTCAGGCAAGGAGGTCGTCAGCTGAGGGGAGCCCCTGCGTGGGCCGAGACACGGGAGAGTAGGCACCTCGTGTGGGGGCTGCAGAGGGTCACCGTCCTACAGACGGTGAAGAGTTTGGTAAATAAGAATTCACTACTCATTACCTATTCTCTTTCATTTTTTTGTCCAAACTTCTTGCAAATTTCATTCAAAACTAAAGATAGCTTTGTTTCAAATCATAATAGGAGGCCGGGAATATCAGGTCGTTCTCGGGTTATACGACGGCGATGGAGCACTACGAGCGGCTGTCGGCGGAGGAGAGGGCCATGATCGAGCGTGGAGCGTTTGGTCCTCTGGTTCAGGTCTGGAGGGATATCGTGAAGAGGAAGTTGCGGGCCAACCTTAGCCTGGTCCGCGCTTTCTTGGATCGATTCCCGGGACACGACTTCCACGTTTCACCCGCCTTTTGGTGAGGTGGGAGTTACTCGGAGGATTACGGCATGATTTCCGTGTCCGCCGTGGGGACGAGAGGAGGTGGTGTGGCCGGAGACCGCTATGAGGGCGGATTCGGCCGAGGCGAGGAGGTTGATCGGTTGGAACTTATCGCCGAAGGTGTTGCGATCTTCGGGCTTGGTACCCGCACCTACGTCCGAGACTACTTTGCGGGGAAGACCCTGAGTCGGTGACGATCGATGGGAGGGAGACGGCTCCTCCTCCCGTCTGGTGAGCAGAGAGCCTCTCGTGGCTTTGGTGGTTCTTGTCTTCGATTTACCTCGGAGACAAGGGCGAGAGGCTATCGACGAAGCTTCTTCCCTTTCTTTCTGACCTGAGTTCCCTAGGACGCTGGGACTGGGTTACTGCTGGTTTTGCGGTCCTCATCCGCTTCATGAGGGCCATGGTTCGTCCGGAGTTGATGGAGAAGGGGACTTCTCCGGCGCCGTCGGACGGGACTACTGTTGGAGGTATGAACCTTCCTTTAGGCCAAAGTAAATTCTTTTCTTTATCGAATCACGAAAGATCGTTTATTGATCATTCTGTTTTATAGGCATGGGTGTACTCCTACTTCCCGAGCTTCGCGCCCAAGAGGACAGAGCCGTTGGAGAAGGCCTATCCCGTGGTGAGGGTTTGGGTGATGTGCCGGACGAAGAGCAAGCGCTCTTCTCACAATGTCTACCGGCGGGAAGTGAACGCCCTTCAGCTGAGCAGTGTGAGTATCCCACTCGTATTCATTTATATTTCTTGTCCTTTGCTTTTAATTGATCATAGGAATGATCTTTGCCTTATCTTGTCGCAGTGGGTGCCCAGACCTTGGGCGGAGTACGCTGGAGCGCCTCCTTTTGTTGCTGAGGTCCTTCGACCTAGGAGCCCGAGCCGGCTGCTGTTGTGGACATCGATGGGTCTTGTGTGGTACCTGGGCGAGCGTTTGGCTCGCCAGTGCTCTCGGGGCGCGTTGACGGTTCCCATTGACCCTCCGAGGACGATGTTCAGGGAGCCTACTGAGGCTGAGAGGGAGGCGGACCTGGCTGGTGCCGATGGCGACGACCTTCTTTCGCTCGGTGAGGACTACTCGGCGTTCTGTACGGGAGGTTGGCGTGACCGCCGTAGTGGTGAGTATCTTTTATTTTTCTTGATTTGATTTCGGGAATTACGACGAAAGATCATCGATTAATGAGAGCTATTTGTCTTTGCAGGAGGTCGAGGCGGCGGGCATCGAGCCCCCAGTGTACCCCGAGACCCTTGAGTACACCGACGCGGCTGGGAGGACGACGATCTCCGAGTTGCGTGACTTTGACGTAGCCGTGACGGATTTGGCCTAGACGATCGGGCAAGATCTCGATTCGGAGGGTGAGCCTCCGGCTTATATACCCTTCGTGTAAGAACACATTTGATTTGAACTTGTTCACTTTTCGAGAATTTCTTTTGACATGTAGGTCGCGCCATCTCGGTTCGTGGCACTATGGAGGGTGGCCAACCGGCTACGAGCTACCGCCATCGAGGCGCTCGTCGGTGGTCGAGATCGTCAGGTATGAACCTCATTTGATTTCTTTTGATTTTTGATTTTTAGTTTTGTTTGAGTTGATTGACATGAGCCAATTTCTTTTTTGTCTACAGGTGGTCGTGAGTGGAGCGAGAGCCGACCTGGGTCTCGGGAGGAGACGGCTCGCCTGTCGAGGAGCTCGAGTTTCGGGACGCCGAGATTGCTTTGCTCTTACGGCGAGGGTTGCTTTGAGTTGGAGGGTGCCCAGCAGAGTCCGCGTAGTTCGTAGACTTGATTTTGAACATTTTTGGACTTGTTTGGGCGCAAGCCCCGGTTACCGGACTTTGGAACTTGATTCGGCGCAAGCCCCGTTTGCTTGTACATTTGTATATATGATGGCCCGAGTGCCTTTCTTTGCTTTGGGTTGTGTTGCTTGTACCGCAGTTAGTTCTTGAACAGGTTTGGTAGACAACGGTTTACGCCGTTATGCTGCCGAAATTTACACCAAAACATACATTTTAATACACATATGGTCTTAATTAGCGCAAAAAAAGACTCAAAAGGAAAAAAAAAACGCAAAAATGCAAAAAAGCGAAAATTTTGTCGGAAATGACCGGACGGTAGGGAGGGTTACCCCCTAAAAAAAGAAAAAATTGAAACCTGTAAGTGTAGAAGTGAAAATGTTGAAATTTGTTAGAAAAAATGAAAATAAAAGAAAATTATTTCCTAAAAACGAAATTAAAATGAAATTTATTTCCTAAGAATAAATAAATAAATTAAAATAATAATAAAAGAAAAGTTAAATGCGATAAAAATGGCGAATGTGTCGACGTCGCCTCGAAATGCGTGCCCGCGAAGCTAGGAAACATGAAACATGGTAAACTGCTCATATTTACCAAAATAAAATCCCGTAGGAATAGGAAATTATTCGTTATAGGATTAGGAAAGATCCAAACACGGAAATCACGTAAATCTAGTCTGGGAAGAGGCGCAAAGATGAGTGCGTACCTTTGAATAGGCGCAGCAGAGTCGCGCCTGTTCCCAAGCTTGTCTCTTCGGCGGATTTTTGGAAACAAAGAATTAGTATAAATAGAAGCGTCGACGAAGCTTTAAATCATATAATTCTTCCGTCTCTTTTCCGTTAATCCTCATAAAAACTCCCAAAATAAATTTTCAAGAGAAAATTGTAAGCATGAATACTTTGGAGATCCGCTTGAAGGAATGGACTAATGAATTCTCGAATGTTGAGAAGCACGACATGGGTGCTCATAATCTTGGGTCTCTATTGAGTTTGAAACTCATTAAGGTGGTAAAACCGTTCTTGGATGCTTGTCTTGACTACTGGGACCCAAATTGTCATGTTTTCGCTTTCCCAGGAGGTGATATTTGTCCTTTTCCGGAGGAAATTGCTGCTATTGGTGGGTGGGATCCCGAGCATCTACCTGCCATTCCTTCCACTTCACAAGGGTATAAGACAAAATTCGAGACCGCTTGGATTGACTAGACTTGAGGTGGATCGTTTAGTTACCCCGAAAGGCGTGAGAATGCTGGACTTTGTAGACCGATTCATCAACAGGTGACCCCACTTTGTCTCTTATGTTGCTAGGAGGAGAGCATTTGGCTTCGTTTGCTTCATGTGTATGTCTTCCATGGACACGTTGATGAAGATTTGCGAGGTGATCCCCGTCTTTTGGGTCTTATTGAGCAAATGGAGCTGCGCAGGAGCCCAGCTTGTTTATGCTTAGGGGAGATTATCTTGGGTTTGGATAATAGGAAATCCAACCGCGATCTTCCATTTCTGGGGAGTCCCGTTATCTTACAGGTAAAAGACACCCTTTTTCTCTTTTTTTTTTTTTTTTTTTTTTTTTTTTTTTTTTTTGTTTTTTATTTTTTTTTTTTTTTTTTTTTGGGTGTCTAATACCTGCTTTTGGTAGGTTTGGCTTATGGAACGGCTCCGACTGCTCGAGCCCCCAGTTCATGCACTTTCCTATCATTCCCATATGATTGCGATGAGGACGCGGTTGTACATGGTGGACTTCACTCGGGTCTGCGACTATTGGAAGAACAAGCTGAAGAATGACGATGGCCCGTTGATTAGGTGGGTCGTACCGTGGTGGCACCTTAAGTCTGTCACTGGAGTGTCTTCTTTGGATCCTACTAGGTCCGTGCGCATTCCAGGGTTGGAGTTCATGGTGTGCATCTTTCCGGAAAGATTGATGAGGCAGGTTGGTTTGAAACAGACTATCCCGAGGCTTGATACCGTTCCGCAGACTGCTGTAGCGCTTACCACCGAGAGCCGAAGAGAGTGGGCTATCAAATGGGCCCAAAGGAACATGTGGTTCTTGAGCTTCTCCGCCAATGCTTTGTGGGTGTCGGATTCCTATCTGAGGTGGAGAAAGGCTGCAACTTCGGAAGAACGTGAAAGACTGAGGAAACGCGAGCCTGTTGACTACAAGGTGCGCGAGGGAGAGAAAGAGAAGGAGAAGCATCTGACAGAAGGAGAAGAAGAAGTTGGACTTGTGTCATTCGCCCTTCAAGAAATCAAAGACTACTCTGTTGCGGAAATGGTGGTTGGCAAGAATGGAAGAGTCAGGCCTCGAGAAAGACCGTTGGTGATTAGGTCTGAAGTGGTGCAAGAGCGCCCGGCTCGAGGTCGTGACAAGAAATACGACAAGAATGACAAGGGCAAGGGGAAGATGGATGAATAGCCCGAGTCCTTATTTATTATTTGATTATTATTATTATTGTTGTAATAAAAGGGAGGGATTTTTAGAATCCTAGCCTATTCTATTCTTTTTATTATGTATCGTACTATTATTATTAGAAAATGAATGAAATAAAAAAGGTTAAATGGTTAAGAAACCGCTGTGATTTTCTTTTATTATTCTTGTCGAATTTCAAATGCAATGCAAATGTCCTTCTATTTACATTTTAGGTATATTGGGTTGAATCCGGTGAAGGATTGCCTACGTATTCACTTAAAAAAAGCGAAATCAAACCCTTGCGCGTAGTTCGAGTAAATGTAAAAGAATAATTGTTAGAAGCAAGAGCTTGTAATGAACATAGAAAATAAGCATGAGCTTTTGCTTGTTCTCAAGGTGCGGGTCGGTTTATTTTGATGATGTGAGGATGACAATCTTGTCAAGATGCAAGAGCATAGTGACACTTAGCTTATTTCAGCTTGGCCAGGGGCCGTTTATTTAGTGCCACAAGAGCGACACATGGGTTTACGCGAGGCGCGTTTTTGTCCTATTCTAGGCATAGTATCGTTTCAGTTGGTCAAGGTTTGTAGGGTTTGAAAACTCATTCCCATCTAGGTCTGTGATTCTAACCGCACCCCCTGGGAGTATGGATTTGACTAGATATGGTCCGGCCCAATTAGGTTTGAATTTTCCCCTTGGGTCGACGGGTAGAAGAGCTCTAACCGATTTGAGTACTAAGTCTCCTTCTTTGATGTTTCTTGGCCTAACTCTTTTGTTGAAAGCTCGTTTGATACGTGCTTGATATGTTTGGACATTATGCAAGGCGCGTAACCTACGTTCATCCAGGAGGATGAGTTCTTCATACCTATCCCTCTTCCAATCGGCTTCAGGGATTTGACTTTCGAGTAAAATGCGCAAGGATGGTATTTCCAGCTCGACTGGTTGTACGGCCTCCATGCCATAGGTCAAATAGAAAGGAGTAGCCCCAGTGGGTGTCCTAACTGACGTACGATACCCCCATAAAGCAAAGGGTATCTTGCTTGGCCAATATCTATAGTTGTCAGTCATTTTCTTGAGAATTGTGACAACGTTTTTGTTTGCCGCCTCTACCGCGCCGTTAGTCTGTGGTCTGTAGGGCGAAGAGTGGTGATGCTTAATCTTGTATTTGGCTAGCAATTGCTCGGTTTCAGCCTGGAAGTGTGACCCATTATCGCTGATGATCTCATGTGGGCAACCATATCGACAGATGATGTTGTTTTGTATGAATTTTGCCACATTTTTAGCCGTAAGAGCAGTGTAGGAAGCCGCTTCTACCCACTTGGTGAAATAGTCAATTGCTACTAGGATGAAACTGAAGGAAATGTAGATCTATATACATACTAACATACTCATATATGTTAAAATTAATTTGTCATAAAATTAAATGTGGATTTTATGCATGCAAACATTAATAAAATAAGATAAGAAAACATTTTCTCACCATAAGGATTTCGGTCATAATGGGCACTAACAAGATCTCCTTCTTGTTAGTTCTTGAGCTTTCCATTAATGGATGAACATTCTTGACTTCAAATTAGAAGCCCTCCAATTAGTAGCACCCAAGACAATCCCTTAATCCCACAAATAAACATGTACTAGATGTTTGTATTGTAGTTTACCTTAAAATCTATTACTAATACTCATATACTACTTCTAGTAATCTTAGTAATTTATATGAACAATTTAGATTATAATCTCATCTTTTTGATGAAAATAAAAGAGAGAGAAGAGAGGATACATGAACATTTGCATGTGTATTGAATGGTTGTGTAAGAATAATCATATAAAAGAACTAAAACTCCTCTTTTGGAGTAGTAGAGCCGGCCCACTCAAGGCCAAAGGAGAGCATCTTGCTTTCCTTTTTGTCTTACCAATATTGTAGGTGTAAGGCTATGCAATAATAGGTATGATTATAATAATTTTAGGCATTAAAATAATACACCCACTATCCTCCACTATCTACAATATTTCGGTCCATATGTAAAATGGACTACCATTTTATTTTGTCAATTTGTCACTTGTCACACAATATGTCACATGTTACATGATACATGTTATTAATTAATTTAATGCATATTTATCACATAAATACCATTTCATGAATTAATTAAATTATATACAACAAATTGACTAGTGATACTTGATCACATAAATAAAATGGGTCATACAGTTATAATTCACAACTTCTTGTAATTATAATTAACCATTCATTCTTATCTTTATTGTTTCTCAAACAATAAATAATTTTAGCAACAAAGCATTTTATTACTAAAATAAATCTTATTTAATCCCATTACAATAAGATATCAATATTCTCTTTCTCACAAATCGAATTGTTCAATTTTAAGGAATTAATTAATCAGACGGTATACAACTAATTAACCTTTTCAATTAAGGGAATCGTCCTTTAGGTGTGACCTCAAGGGATCAATTGATCACCACCGTCGCGACGACAAGTAATGTCAAACTCTAGCCACCAATCATTACCGATATGTGTGGACCAGTTGACTATATATATGTAATGTATCATCCCTTCCGTATTCTTGAAATGAGATTTAATAATGATATTTAAATCATGTGATCGCACTATTGTTGAGGACACATTTCCCAACAATCTCCCACTTGTCCTCGACAAGTGTGCGTCACCAATTCTCTTGTCCTATTACTATCTCCCACTCAATGCAAGGTGTCTTTCGGTCGTACTTGCAAGTGATCATATCGAGAGTGGTTTCCTCGATCTGGAGAATAACTGATTGACCGGATTTATCCACTCTGGATACCTTCCGAGCGTGGCCACGCATTTCCAGTTCATTACTCCTCGAGTGGCCCTGAGATATTATTTTAACCCTGACAAGGGGATGGACAATTCCTATCGCACTCATTCCCTTCGACTAGCCAGAGCCATCATAACCCAAAATATGCCCATTTGACCCCATTTACGAAGGTCGTAGTAACACAAATCAAAGTTAATCTGAAATCGTGCCATCTTAGGTGAATAGTCTTTAGTCAAAAGAATCGACTCATTAGAATACTATAGTAGCTCTCGCCACGACCAGGCTTTATAAATTTGCCAGAACTCTATAAGCGGTCACTTTGCCCGACAAAATGTTCGAAACAGTCTGCCTATGTGATCGACTAGTCATCTCACATGACTCTATGGCACTTGAACTTGCCATCAATCGCATCACACTCTAGTCACTTCGAGACGTCACCTCATACAAGTGACTATGGGCGAATACAATGTTAATCCGTGTTCACTTTAACGGGGTTCAATTGTCTCCACAACCCGTTTGGATGTAACAAAGTATAATAAAAGAGTTTTAAAATAAAAACTCGAACGACAAATGTGATTATCACATATGAATAGTCAATGCCCGATTACTATTTCATATTCTATAATCTAATTTGATCTTGTACGTAGTTGTTCATTTCAATTCAATTGAAATGACATGACTCATCATGTTTAGCCTTTGAGAAGGCTTTGGTTAGTAGGTTTTATCAACTTCTTGTACCTTACTCAACCTTACTACATACTCGTTTTCCTTTTTGTAATGTACACATTTGCATTACAAAACTTTCTGAGTACGTGTCGAGATCCAATCAAGACATAGGCCCTCTAGCCTAAGAATAGCTCCCACTGTTTTCACAGTGTGCGGGACTCATCCTCTTGCACATCTCATGATTGCAAGTGTACTCAATTTCCGTTATTAATATCTCTCATTGTTCTTTATTGCCTAGAACGATTCTAGAAAATCTACTTCTTAATTATCATAGCCATAATGGTATCTTAACCATCCTAATGTGTTTTGATTATGGTTTTGTCGGAAACCATGCGCAACCTCAATTGTCAATTGTCACTTGTGTAACACACTTACACAAAATTGCATCATAAACACTTTGCTTTACTTCCTTAATGCTTCTGCATGCACTTAAGGGTAATCTTTATGGCGTACTTGGCAAAGATTACTTAAATTCGATTTTGAAAACAATTCATCATACTCAAAGTATATGAAGTGTTATACATCATTACTCATTTAATTGATCCGCAGCGGAAGCAAATGGAATCAATCAAATATGTTCAATTTAATTGAACTAGTCATGAATCTTATCAACATAAGACTTCTTACTGACGCTAATATCATGTGGATTTATCTTCATAGATCCGGATATTAAAGATGTATTATAATACTCCAAAAGTCTTAAATCATTCGCAATGATCAATATGTCATCCACATATCGGACTAATTAAAATTCCGTAACTCCCACTAAACTCCATGTATAAACACAACTTCTCGATTTATCGAGAAATGTTTTATCACATGATCCAAAATGTTGATTCCAACTCATTGATGTCCTACTTAAGACCCTCTCTTAAGTTTCACATTATCTTAGGATTGCAAGAATCTTCAAAACTCAAGATATGTATTGAATACATTCCTTCTAATTGAAGAAGTGGGTTTTAGATTCACTCGCTATGTATTTCATAATAATGAAACACAATCCCTAAGAAGATCCAAATAGACTTAAGCATTTCAATTGGTGCAAAACCCTTTGCAACCAATCTTACTTTGAAATATCTCTTTATTAGTGCAAAACCCTTTGTCACTAATCAAGCCTTTTATTTCGGATTTTCATGGCTCTAAGCCTTGTATTGAGTTGTGACTTAAACACTCTTATGTAAGTCATATGTTCATTACTTTCAAGAAGTAATCAACTTGAATCAAACAATTTCTTTGTAAGTTATAAGCTCTTTACTTTCTTAAAAGTAGCATGAATTCATCCTTTTGACAAGTGACGAATAACCTCCTAGGTTTTAAAGAAACAATGTCTTACACAAAACGTCTCATGTAGCCAAGAAAGACCAGTTTCTTGCGACATAACATTCTCTGTGGCATTCTTTGTGGCTCTTGAATAATTTCTCCCACTCTGTCTTCTAAAAATATACTTGTATTTTAGAAAGACAGCTTCACGAGCCGCAAACCCGTCGTACTCGTGATAATTTAAGAGGGAAAAATGAGCATTTGTTTCTTGTGAAAACTTACAAACATGGTACCCTTACCATTTCATATCACATATGATTCGATTTAGTGGAAAAATAATCTAGACAAAATGATAAAATCCCCAAAAGGATCAAGTAACTCAAAGTAACTTGATCAAAGTCCAAACCTTATCGAATAGCGTTTGAATTCTTATCCAATCATACATTATCCCATAATGCGTGTTAAGAGAGATTAATTTGTGATACTATATCACAATTCATTTGGCTTATATCAAAGTCTTCACTTTGATAATCCCATCACGACTAAATCGTGATTACTTGAACTCTTTGAAATTCTTCAAAGATTTCTCTATTTACCTTATTAAGTGAACATATTAGTGTCAACTTAAATCGTTGGTAAAAGATAATGATCAACCTATTTTGGATCGTTGATTTACAACCTCGATCTCCTTTTCAACCAAAAGGCACGAGACATCTTGCTTTGAATACAAGATACGCATAAACCATTAACAATCTAATGACTTCAAGAGTACTCGATAACTCTTTGCGTTCATCATTCCAGAATTTAAGGTTTAATCTTGGGTTACCAATTTGGGTCTTACATCATCTACATGATATATCATTCTAGTTTGGTTTAGAATATATTCACCTTGATAATGGGCCAGCCATACATCAAATCGTGGTGTATAGGGTCACAAAAGTGAAACCTCTTTTGTATCTTAACAAGTTTATATTCTTATTTAGAGTTAATGCACTTAATAGTCATAATTAAGTACAACTTTAAATCCAAAAACTAGATTGAGTACACAATTACTCTATCTCTCGTCTTCATTGTTGCTAGTCGTCATATTCTAATCATCCTATGTATCAAACATAATGATGAAAACCACCACCGGTTTCTAATATTGACGAAGTAATACTAGCAAAACTTATGTTTAACCAAATAAACATTTTTAAAGAAGAAGGTCCCATTAGATGTCCCACAACTAACTTGATAATTCTTCAATAATTTGGGGTAGTTTCCTTTCTTGTGTCCAACATTTAAGACAATGGAAACTTTAACGGTCGGGATTGATAGGTTTAGTATCGTCATTCTCAACAACTTTACTTTTAACATTACCTTGTATCAATCCCATTATAATCTTTACTTTTTGAACCTCGTCCTCATCTTAACGGTTTAAGAGAATGCTCCCACTTATTTCAATGAGTCTTTGCTTTGAGAAGCAAAATTGAATTCATGAAGATTACTCTTCATTTGTTCGTTTTAGTCTTAAAACTTTCATTGAAGTGGTTGCGTTATTTTGGTCAATTACGAATTCTTGACAAAACTAATTACCAAAACAATTTATCGCTTCAAGGTACTTAATTCAATTAAGTATATGAATAATAATCCATTGTAAGTAGATGTGTTAGTCAAGAATCAAAAACCTGTTTGATAATGAATAACTTTAATCTATACTCTTTGCAAGAGATCCTTAGCAATGGTAAATACGAGGTCTTTGAAGAAAAATCAAATTTTGTCTTTAGTTACAATGTTTTAATGGAGTTTTGTATCAAAATCAAAATGATATCGTATATGAATTGTGGTAAAGAAATAGAACAATATGATAACGGAATAGTGGAAAACTTAACATTTATCGTTATATTAATACTTGAAAAACAAGTATAGCATTTACATAGTGACCTCTACCCAACTATGATAAATGATTCCAAGACCCAAATTCATATCGACTTAGGCACGGTAGGGCCGATACATCCTTTATCAATATAACTCGGTGGATTAACGTTTAATCGATTCTACTTTTAGAATTCTTGGTCGATAATATTACACTAACTATTATCTTTAGCCCAAAACACATTCGACAAGGGCACGGTAGGGCCGATACATCCCTTATCAAAAACTTTTGTTGAGTTCAATCCAAATTTCGAATAAATGTGTCCATGATCCAAATCCACATCAACTCGGGCACGGTAGGGCCGATTCATCCCTTATCAACATGAATTCGGTGGATTAACATTCATCACCCACTTCCCCTACGTAACAAGGTTTGTACCCGGTAGGGCCGAGTGCACTCCCTCGCGAAATAGGTTTTCATGGTTTCTACTATTTGGTAAGGCTATGTCTCAATTAATTGTTTTAGCGAGAGGTCATGTCAATTTATTATCTATCACGTTTTAAGTGAACTAAAGTGGTGAACTACGATAATTCTAATTGACACGGTCGATAAACTCGATAAAATGACAATGCATGTTTAGTTATGGCGATTTAGCGATGCATGAGACATAAAATAAAATGCAAGCATAAAATAAATAAATAAATCCTAGTATGGCCTTTCCTAAAATAGAAAAACTATTAATCTATTACATATTCGGAAACCAACTCCATTGGTCCCTTGAACTTCGGTTGTGACACGCATCTCGAGGTAACACCGTCTTTATGTATCGCCATTCTTGAAGAAATCCGTCTTTTGGAACTCCGGAATGAATAAAAATTACATAATAAATTACATAATTTCCTATTATACATTTGTAACTAAAATAAAATAAATCTATTAAATTACAAAACGGTGATACGAGATCACAATAAATTTACAACCGAATCGATATTCCCATACATTTCGGGAAATACCAATTAAAATCTAAGGCCATACTAAGTAAAATTACATAATTCAAAATTACATAAATTAAAATTATGACAATCATAAAGAAAAATGCAGCATTATAATATGTATGAACATGCTTCATTTTAAGCTAAATCGCCTTTAATTAGCCAATATCGTATATTACTCGGTTTTACGGATTTGCGTGATTTCAACATTTTATAATCACAAAAATACATAAACTCATATTTATGCATAAGTTAATTACCCTAACCTCTTAGGACTCAAAATAGAGTCTTCACTAATAATTTGACCATAATTAACTTTTATTTACAAATTTGTTCATAAATGGACCAAAATTACAAAAATAAGCTATTAAACTTCAAATAAATCCAAAAATTTCAAATAAATTCAAAATTTGAAATTTAAATTCATGAACATTCTGGAAAATTTCCATGACACTCATAATGTTCAAAAAACTTAGGTTAAAAATTTCGAAAATTTTCCGGAAAAACAATGTTGCGGTTTATCGATATTTAATAAAATAATCATAAAAACATGGAAAAATTATTTTCATTAACTTTTCAATTTTAGATCTGAAAAATATAATAAAATGCAACATTAGACGTTTTTCCTAAGTCATAGATTATGTTTTATTAATTTTCAACTAATAATGTCACTATTTATGCCATTTTTCTTCAAAAAATCATAAATCATGCTAAAAGACTTCTTTATAGCCAATTATTTTACACACATCTTGTAAAATTGCATGTGACAACATATTAATTTTCTATGACCAGATTCGAAATTTAACTCATATTAACCTATTTTTCTCTTAAATCCGAATTTAATAATGAAAAATTCATTTTTCGAGCATAACAAGTGCAAAAATTATGAAAATTTACAGGTTATCTCAAAATAATATATGTAACAACATATCCAAAAACCAAGTGAAAATTCGAAGTATAGCTAATTTTCGACCAAAAATGACATTTTTACTCATAAAATCACATTTAAATGTCATTATTATTAAATATGAACAATAAAAATCCGAAAAATTAACCAAAAAATCCTAAAACATTTTAGGACCAGAAATATTAACATGCATGGATTAAATTCGTGATATATCATAATAACACAAATTTTACAAGTTTTATATGTTAATCTTTATAACTCGGAAAAACTTTTAACCGATTTGCATGCAAACAACCGTGGCTCATGATACCGATTGAAGGAAATGTAGATCTATATACATACTAACATACTCATATATGTTAAAATTAATTTGTCATAAAATTAAATGTGGATTTTATGCATGCAAACATTAATAAAATAAGATAAGAAAACATTTTCTCACCATAAGGATTTCGGTCATAATGGGCACTAACAAGATCTCCTTCTTGTTAGTTCTTGAGCTTTCCATTAATGGATGAACATTCTTGACTTCAAATTAGAAGCCCTCCAATTAGTAGCACCCAAGACAATCCCTTAATCCCACAAATAAACATGTACTAGATGTTTGTATTGTAGTTTACCTTAAAATCTATTACTAATACTCATATACTACTTCTAGTAATCTTAGTAATTTATATGAACAATTTAGATTATAATCTCATCTTTTTGATGAAAATAAAAGAGAGAGAAGAGAGGATACATGAACATTTGCATGTGTATTGAATGGTTGTGTAAGAATAATCATATAAAAGAACTAAAACTCCTCTTTTGGAGTAGTAGAGCCGGCCCACTCAAGGCCAAAGGAGAGCATCTTGCTTTCCTTTTTGTCTTACCAATATTGTAGGTGTAAGGCTATGCAATAATAGGTATGATTATAATAATTTTAGGCATTAAAATAATACACCCACTATCCTCCACTATCTACAATATTTCGGTCCATATGTAAAATGGACTACCATTTTATTTTGTCAATTTGTCACTTGTCACACAATATGTCACATGTTACATGATACATGTTATTAATTAATTTAATGCATATTTATCACATAAATACCATTTCATGAATTAATTAAATTATATACAACAAATTGACTAGTGATACTTGATCACATAAATAAAATGGGTCATACAGTTATAATTCACAACTTCTTGTAATTATAATTAACCATTCATTCTTATCTTTATTGTTTCTCAAACAATAAATAATTTTAGCAACAAAGCATTTTATTACTAAAATAAATCTTATTTAATCCCATTACAATAAGATATCAATATTCTCTTTCTCACAAATCGAATTGTTCAATTTTAAGGAATTAATTAATCAGACGGTATACAACTAATTAACCTTTTCAATTAAGGGAATCGTCCTTTAGGTGTGACCTCAAGGGATCAACTGATCACCACCGTCGCACGACAGTAATGTCAAACTCTAGCCAGCCAATCATTACCGATATGTGTGGACCAGTTGACTATATATATGTAATGTATCATCCCTTCCGTATTCTTGAAATGAGATTTAATAATGATATTTAAATCATGTGATCGCACTATTGTTGAGGACACATTTCCCAACAGAAACAGTGACCTCCTGTTCCGGCTGGGGTTATCTTCCCGATTATGTCAATTCCCCATGCGGAGAATGGCCAAGGAGATGTCATCGTGTATAGCAACGAAGGAGGGACATGTTGTACATTCCCAAAGATTTGGCAATTGTGGCAGTGTCTCACGTATTTGATGCAATCAGATTCCATTGTGCTCCAATAATACCCTAAGCGTGTGATTTTCTTTGCCATCATGGGCCCACTCATGTGAGGACCGCATTCTCCGTCGTGGACTTCTTCCATCACCTTTCGTGCCTGTGAATGATCAAGGCAACGTAGGACTACACCAAGAGGTGTTCTTTTGTATAACTCTCCTTGCATCAGGATGTATTGGGAAGCTAATAGGCGTATAGCACGTTGTCCCCATTTGTCCATATCCGGTGGATAGGTACCATTAAGCTTGAAATTCAGGATTGTTTGGAACCAGGGTTCCTGTGCGGTTTCTTCTTCATCGGTGATTTGATGGACATAAGCCGGTTCTGATCGTCGTTCGATGCATAAAGGCATTTCCACCATGTGGTCTGGCATATTTATCAAAGATGCAAGTTTCGCAAGAGCGTCTGCAAATTGATTTTCCTCTCGAGGTAGGTGTAAGTAGGTTACGTGATCAAATAATTGAGCCACTTGGTCTATCCTAGCTTGATAGGGTGCGAGGCTTTCGCTTCGGATTTTCCAGGATCCTGTAACTTGGTTGATGATCAGTGATGAATCCCCATGTACTCGGAGGTTTTTGATGCCTAAGCTTACTGCCGCTTGTAGTCCGATGAGACAAGCTTCATACTCATAGCGTTGTTTGTCACCTCGAAGTCGAGTTTGACAAAGAATCGGTGTATGCTCACCTTCGGGAGAAATGAGCAACACTTCTATTCCGAATCCTCTTAAATTTGATGCTCCATCAAAGTATAGATCCCAAGAGTCTACGTCTGTTTGAAGTATATCCTCGTCGGGAAATGACCAAGTGTCTATGGTTTGTGCATCGTTGATAGGATTTTCCGCGAAGAATTCGGCGACGGCGCGACCTTTTATGACTTTTAGTGGCACATATTTGAGGTCGAATTTCGAGAGCATCGAGTCCACCTTGCAAGACGTCCGTTGAGGACGGGTTTCTCGAAGAGGTATTTGACTGGATCCATTTTGGAATATATCTTGACGGAGTAGCTAAGCATGTAGTGACGTAGCTTCTTCGTTGCCCACACAAGAGCGAGGCATGTCTTCTCGAGTTGCGAGTATTTGCACTCATATTCCAAGAACTTCTTACTTAGATAGTAAATAGCTCTTTCTTCACTTCCGACGGTTTGGGCCAAAGATAGCACCCATGGCGTTTCGATTCTTGTGAGATATAAACCAAGAGGTTGATCTCGTTGTGGCGGCATGAGCACCGGTGGTTTAGCCAATATCTCCTTGATTCGGTCAAACGCCTTTTGATAGTCATCATCCCACATGGTGTGGTCTGTTTTCTTGAGTTTCTTGAAGATAGGCTCGCAAATCATGGTAAGTTTCGATATGAATCGACTTATATATTGTACCTTTCCCGGGAATCCTCGACTTTTTTTTTCTGTTTGAGGTTGTGGCATTTCGATCGAGCTTTGATTTTTGAGGGATCTATTTCTATACGCGTTGGCTAACGACATATCCCAGGAGTTTTCCGGATGTTACCCCGAATGTGCATTTCTGAGGATTGAGTCTCATGTTGTACTTTCGTAGCCTTGCGAAGAACTTGCGAAGGTTTGCAATGTGCCCCTCTCTTTCCTTGGATTTGACGATCATGTCATCGACATATACCTCCACTTCTTTGTGCATCATGTCATGTAGGAGCGTAGTTGCGGTGCGTTGGTATGTAGCTCCGGCGTTGATCAACCCGAATGGCATTATTTGTATAGCAATATGTTCCCCATTGGGTGACGAATGCGGTTTTGTGCATATCTTCCATGGCCATCTTGATTTGGTTATAACCCGCATATCCATCCATGAAGGATAGTAATGCGTGGTCTGCAGTATTGTCCACCAATATGTCAATGTGAGGTAAAGGGAAGTCATCTTTTGGACTTGCTTTGTTTAAGTCCCTGAAGTCAACACAAACACGGATTCTCCCATCCTTTTTGGGCACAGGCACTATGTTAGCTACCCAGTCAGAGTACTCGGAAACTTTGATGAACCCGGCTTTGAATTGCTTATCAACTTCTTCCTTAATCTTTAGAGCCCATTCTGTTCTCATTCGTCGAAGCTTCTGTTTCACAGGTTTGAAACCCGGCTTAATCAGAATCCTATGTTCGGCGATATCCCTGTCGATCCCTGGCATGTCTTTGTAGGACCAAGCGAAAACGTCTTTGAATTCATTTAGGAGGTCTATGAAATCGGCCCTTTCGGTAGGGCTCAAGGTAGTCCCTATCCTAAGTTCTTTGGGTTCTAATTTGGTTCCTACGTTGATGGGTTCGGTGTCCTCTATTACTGGCCCTCCTTCCCCTTCCTGTAATATTTCTTTGGCTACGTAGGGAGGTATTTCGGTCAAGTCTGGGTCTTGGTCGTCCTCAGTATCATCATAAACAGAATTGCACTCGAAAGAACACAGAGAGTAAGCAGAACCTGATTTATTCATATTAAGATTTGAGTAAAGTTGAAACAAAGAAGCCAACTGATCCATGGTCAGTGGCGGAAAAGGGACAGTAATTGGGGCATTCCCCGAACTACCGTGACTACTTGAGGCTAAGCTAGGAGAAACGAAGGGAGTGGGGATGACAACAGGAGTAGACTCTCTAACGACTCCTCTAGACTCTGACTCCGACTCCGACTCCGACTCCGACTCGAACTCGTCGTCTTCTGGTTCTCCTTTGAACATCTCTCCTTCTCCAGTAGTGAGCTTGAAGAGCCTTCCTTGGTTGTTGGTCCATTTGATAGATTTTCTCCATCCTTTTCGCCGCTTTGTGTCGATTTCGTGATCAACGCGGTGGGGTTGAAGCGATCGTCCTGAAGTATCATAGTAATGATCTCATCCTGCGCGGCCCTAATGAATCGGTCCTCTCCAAACAATAGGCTAACAGCTTGTTCGTCGAAGCAAGGTGCTTGACGGGTTTTGACGGTAGGAACCGTTTCGGGAGGAATGAAGTAGCAATCGTGAAAGATCTCGATTCCGGCTAACCTCCTCTCAAGATAATGCCAAGGTTCAGGAAATCCATGAAAGAGTTCTGAACTTCCTTCTTGAACGAAGTATCCATTTAAGGTGGGGAGATATGGTCTCATTTGGACCCCCACGTGCTTGCGATTTTGGACTTGAGCGAGCATTTCGAGAACTTCTTCAATTGTGGGTTTGTATCCTAGTCCAAGTGGTATCCTTGTTGAGTTGCCTTTCTTGTATGGTGCAAAGGTGTTCTTCCGGACTGGGTTTAAAGGCATTCTAGGGAAGTATCCCTGATTCTTGAGTATGTGGTTGACCACCAAGTTAGAGTAGGGATTATAGTATAAGGGTGCCAACTCACTTTCTATGACATTCACACTTTGGAAGCCCCCAAGTTCGTATATGGGATCTGCAAGGACTTGATTGTTTGATTGCTTCTCGATTATTGCCTTGATGGGTGACGAAGTGATTGTCACAACTTTGCCGTTTAGCGGGATCTTGATCTTTTGATGAAGGGTGGATGTTACCGCTTTGGAAGCGTGAATCCAAGGCCTTCCCAGAAGTATGTTGAATGAAGCCTCGATGTCCACTATTTGGAAGTTAACTTTTCGTTCGATTGGTCCCGTGGCTATGGTTAGGCTAGCAAGCCCAACCACTTTTCGTCGTGTACCGTCATATGCACGTACACCTTGATTTGTAGGAGTCCAATCTGACTCCTTCATGCCTAGTTTGTATGCCGTTTTGAGGGGTATGACGTTGACCGCAGAGCCATCATCTACCAAAGTCATTGGCACGTTCTTCTTTAGACAAATGACGGTGATGTATAGGGCAAGGTTGTGACTAGCGCCGAAAGGTGGCAAGTCCTCATCCGAGAAAGTAATAGGATTACTTAGCTTAGGTGATTCTTGGAAGACCAAGTTGACTACATCTTCAGGAGTGGAGTTATGTGCTACATTCAATTTAGCCAAAGCTTGCAGTAAAGCTTGGCGATGCGGAAATGAGCTTGCCACTAGTTGCGGATGAAAGATCAGCCTTGGTTTTTGTAATTGCTTGAGCAAATGATCGGTGGGATCATCTTCGTTGTCATTTGGTGTGATGACGTTGGTTGGACCGTTTTGAGTAGTGCTTTGATATGGGCGACCCGAACGAGTTAGGTGGTCCACATCGTGGTCTTCTCCATTTTGGACTATCTCCTTGACCAAGGAGTTTTCAATGAGGTATTCGGAATCATCATCATCGGCCCAAACCCCATTGATTGCAGCTAGTTCCTTCATTCTCATGATATCACTTTCTAGTTGTATGATTTGATCGACTAGCTTATCGACCACGGCGACTACTTCTTGCATAGTGGCATTTTGAGAGAAGATCAATGGTACACGTTCTTTAGGCATTGCATTGGGATGGCTTAAGGCTGTTACCATGTTTTCTAATTCCCACACTTGTCTATCTACACTCCTTGCCCATGCGATGAAGTCGGAAATGGTAGGGGAGATGGTAGAGTAGAGCCTTTCTTTCTCAATTGCATGAATTTCATTTTCGGTGGGAGAAATGAGGTGTGAGCAATCTAAGGTAGATTCGTCACTTGTAATCACTAGAACTCCAAGAGGATTCTGAGTGTTGTTGGGCTTACCCCCTGGTGGAATTGGAAGTCGACCATCTTCGATCATATCTTGAAGCACGTGTTTCAACTTGTAGCATTTTTCTGTGTCGTGCCCTTTGCCCCTATGGTATTCACAGTAGGAGTTTTCATCCCAGAACTTGGACTTCTTTTCAGGTTCGGGAGTAGGTCCAATGGGTTGGAGTTTGCCTTGCTTCATTAGCCTTTTTAGAGCGTTGGAGTACGTGTCTCCAAGGTTTGTGAACTTCCTTGGTGGGCTTGTTTTCTTGGATGGCTCGAGAAGGTTAACTTCGTCGGTCAAGCTAGTAGAGACGTATGAACGACTTGTGGACCCTTGATATTCTAGACAAGCGTTTGCATTTTGTATGGAGTCGCCACCAATTTTTATGGGAAATTGGAACCGTTCGAATACCTCGTGTCATGTCAAGACACAAAGTAGTGACATGAACACTAAGCAATCGTTACCCTTAGCATTCTATGTCTAGAATGACTCTCGTGGATGCCAATGAACACGGGTGCTCACGGAGATCTGGAGTAAGGGGTGAGGGTACGTATTAGGAAGCTCTTTTGATCGAACACCTAATCCCGCCCGCCTCGATAGCGGCCTCTACTAATGATTAGGGAAGTTATTTATACTTGATATATCGTCGGCTACATGCATGCAATGCAACATCCATAGATTAATCCTAGCATGTGAAGAATTAACTAAGTCGGTTGACATGTAATTAGCATACAATTAGGTCGAAGTAGGATTTAATGTTGATTTACATGTGAAAACATACAAATGATAAAATAAATACAATGAATATAAATTACAATAAATATAAATTACAATAATTACATTGGAGTAGGCGATTTATGTCGAAAATACCGCTAAAACGGATGATTTGAGAAAAAGAATAAAAGAATAAATTAAAAGAAATAACGAACAGGAATTAACGATATTACGGATACTAGTTAATTAATTACGTAGACTAATTAATTACGTCAAGGCAGAAAAGGAGTTCAGAGACAGAACTCATCTCGAACAGCGCAGCAGAGATCGCGCCCTCGGAAGAGGCGCAGCAGATTCTTCGCGTCTGTTTCCAAGAGTGAGTTCTCGGGCGTGAAGCGAATCGCAAATCGTTAATGTCAATTGGTAAATTTAATGATTGATTGATACAATTACTCGGATGAAAGTGATTAATAGGTTATTTACACATGAATGATGGTCATAAAAAACGATAAACATGCGTAAGACGGAAATAAGACGGATTAATTATGTGAAGGGTCGATGTTAATGAATGATTAATTAGTGACATCGGTGAATAGAACAAACTAAACATGATGAATTAATGACGAATTAATGACGAACACGTGAATGAACAGATGAAAACTATATCAATGACGAATTCCAGAAACTCAATATGAACAAATTGAATCTCTAAAATCTGGGTTTGAATATTAATGACGAAAACCCGCAAATATGGATTACTTGGGATTTAAGTCGGATTTAAACGAATTAAACATATTAATGATGATAAATTATATACATGTGATTATTAAACTATCATGTGAACGAATTAAAGAGAAACATACGGAAACAAACAAGAAAGACGCAATTACGGAGAGGACGAAGAAGAAGAAAAGAAGCGAGGCTGCGGCGGCCTCACGAAGAGGCGCGCAGCAGAACTGCGCTCCTTCGAAAGAGGCGCGGCGATTCTTTGCGTCTTTTCTCGACTGTCAGTCTACTGAAAATCCGTAAAAAAGAGTTTTGAAAGACGGTTTTAGAAATCGGTTTTAATGGTGTTTTCGACATAAATCTTACAATGGTGATACGATAAATAAAATACAATAAATAAAGAGAATTATACACCCTCAGACTTACATGTTGACGGAACGAGATGAACTAAGAATCGACTAGTGAATGCTCGACGCGAATGCAAGGAAAGAGTGCCCTCGTAAGAGGAAAACGATTGATTAAATTAAGTTGATTGAGTGTAGTTGGTCAAATTGGTCGGTCATGCAACGGAGAGGCTGGTACCGGGAAAGATCCGAGCTTACGTGGTCGGAAGTCCAAGCACGTAGGCGCCAATTAGTAAGAACGAAGTCTAGAATGCAAAGGGAGAAGAGAAGGGCGGACACTCGCGTGAGAAATATGAGGAGCGAAGGCTCCTATTTATACTAATCACGTGAAAGAATAGGGTTTCGGAGACTCTTTGGAAGTGAATCTCGGAAAGATATAAAAAAGATACGTAAATCATGCAAAGAAGGGCCTGGGAAGAGGGCGCAGCGATCACTGCGTCTCTTGGAAGAGGCGCAGACTCCGCTTGCGTCTGTTCCCGTGAGGTTTTCTCCTTTGAAGAAAGATTTCAGCGTTTGAGTTATGGTAGGACGGAAATAATTCGATTATCTTGTGAATATTACGGGATATTATTTGCCAAAAGATAAAATTTACGAAATATGGAATAGAAATATCGGAACATTCGAACATTCGACTCGGGATTTAACGGCTATCGAGAAAATGGAGATGGTTTTTGACCCGGACTCCGAATGTACTCTAATTACTGCCAAAACGACCGTATCAGGACGTAGATGACAACTAAGAGGTTGACATTAATATTTGAGCAAACACTTGATGATAATCTTATGAACTGTCACAAATCGTTCCGCGAATCAAACATGCGGCCCAATCATCACCGGGTGGTTTGTGGGAGGTGCAGAAACGAGGTGTCTACACAAGCAAATCCAATTAAGCAGCTCAAAGCGCTCCAAATAATTAAACCACACGAACCCGATTATAAATTCTTCACAAATCGTCACCTAACATAAATATATAATATATTTACCATTACTTAATTATCAATTATTACCTTCTATTACTATTTAATAATTATTATAAATTATATTATTCATTATTCAAATTAATTATTATTATTATTATTATTATTATTATTATTATTATTATTATTATTATTATTATTATTATTATTATTATTATTATTATTATTATTATTATTATTATTATTATTATTATTATTATTATTATTATTATTAAAGGTCCACGATATAAAAACCCGACTCAAATATAATCCCGAGTCACCAAAGCAAAATCAGGGTTTCTTATACCCATAATATAATAATATAAGTCACGTATAAATTGTAACTACACAATACCCATTCACATACCCACAATAACCCGTACTCACACACCGAACACCAGCCACACCCCACGGGAGCCTACCACCTGGCCACGGTGGTTGCAGCCTTGCCCAACACCCATTGTCATCACCAAACACCAGTTCACAACCACGGCCAAACCATGACAACAGCCGACAACAACTCCTCAAAACGACAACAACACCGGCCACCATCACTTCCACCTACAACTCACCTGACCAACCACCACCATAGGACGGACCACCACCGCACCACAGCACCACCAACAACTCCTCCCTCATAGCCCACAAGCACCCGCACCAGACAACAACAACTAACAATAACCAACCCGACACATTCCCCTGTCTTTCCCCTATTTTAATGCAACTCCGGTCAACCACCACGCTAACCACCACCCCAGACCAGCCTACGACCACCACTATCACCGACCAACCCCCACGAATCCAACCAACCCAGGCTCGAATCAAATAAGTCACGGGTAGGTGTATAAAACCGGTTTTATGCGAAAAAGACAACCACACTTTTCCCGCAACTCCGGCCATGTAGCCACCCAATTCACCACCTTTATCCATCCCAGACCACCGACGGTGTCCGACGCAACCTCAGGTACCATCTTAACCCAACCCAAGTCCATCACGATTTGCATATAGGTTCAATACAGTATAGTAAATGTGTTAAACAACACCCGCAACCACCACATAAAAACCCCTGCAAACACCCTCTCCCGTCGGTCAACGGTGGTCAACGGTGGGTCTGGCCATTCCCTGATGTCTCACAGTCAAGGTCACGGTCAAATCAAGTCATATGGTGGTCTTGTTTACGAGTTATAACATCTCAAATTATATACATGAGACGGTCTTAAAGTATTACCTTGAGACGATAAATTCCTTGCTATTCCCCTTTCTTATTCTCCCTCTCTCTTTATAAATTATTTTTCAGATTTGATGAATAATATGGAACATTGTTTGAGGTTTCATCTATTTATATTGGTAAGCTAAGGTTATAAGGAACCAATTAGGAAATATAAAATATATTTATTATTATTATTAGTAATTATCCGATCCCGACAATTAATCAACCAATTTACGCAACATATATAGTCGACCCAAGCCCTATAGCACATGATCCAACTCCAATCCCGTCTTTCTTTATTATTTTATTTATTTAATTACCGTCTCATAATAAATATTATTATTATGAATACAATTATTATTATTATTATTATTATTATTACTATTATTGTTATTATTATTATTATTATTATTATTATTATTATTATTATTATTATTATTATTATTATTATTATTATAACATAATATTCATTCACTATTACCATATAAGTTATCGTATATTATTATTACCCAAATTACCATTCCGAACCATTACTCTATTATTCTATTATTTTATTATATCATTTCGTCTTATTCAAAATTATTAATTATAACTGTCATAATCAATTATTCGAATTACGTAATTTAGTTATATAAACTTCACTAAACTACGGGGTATTACACTCACGCACTATGCAAAAAAATATCACGATTTTTTTTTCGATTTTTTTTAGTGCAAGCTGTGATATTGTTTACTGTGATGTGTGATATTTTAAGCTCTGATATTGTTTAACATAACGTGTGATATTGTATTATGAACTCACGGACTCAAAAAGATAGGGTGGAATAATGTGATCCTAATTATATATATATATATATATATATATATATATATATATATATAGGATCCGGTACGAACATTCGGTGAGAACGACCTTATTAATAAACATTTAAAAAAAAAACAAATACGCAAACACTAATACACTCACGACTCTCTCATCAATACTCCACCTGACATCTACCATCAGTCAACTCCGGCAGTCTCCACCGGCACCAACTCCGTCACTGTCGTCCCCCGTCGCCACCAAATACTCGCACTGCGCCGACGACACCCACAACGTGATTCCGGCCACCAGCTAAAAGCTTCTCTTCTCGTCCCTTCTTCTTTCGTTTTCGTCGGTCAAATTAAGGATTACTAATGACAGCGGTTTTGGTGAGTGGAGCTCCGACTAAATCACCTCCATCTCCTATCTCTTTCGTCCTTCCTCGCCAGAGATTCCCTTGTTCGTTGCCCCTTCTTAAACATCATACCTCCTCGAATTATCCATAACACCAGAGATCCGGTATCGTACCCATCGCGGTATTAGAACATAAGTTAAACCCTCTATCCGATTTTTTCTAGCCTCAAACTTACACATTCAAAACTTATTCATCTCCATACAACATATAATATATGATGACCGTCGTCGAACACTCTTCCTCTTCTTTAAAATTCAATACAAAATCATGTATCTAATACACTAAATTGATGTAACTCAAACCAATTTTAAGGTACCTAATAACTAATTTTGTGTATCTATGTTAAGATATATTAAAATAGTGGTAACATACATTAAAAATTGGTGTAGATATCAACAATTTCGAATGCATCACCGACGATATAACTGGACAACAAACCACCATTTTGAATTTATAACTTGGATCGTCGGAGATAGATCGGCGGTGACGAAGGTGTGGTGGTTATTGGCGGCATATAAGGTTGTGATTGAGGAGTAGTTTAATTTTAATTGCATAATGGAGGCTAACATAGGAAATGGTCAACGCCGGCAATTCGCCGGATATCAGATGTTCACCGTCGTAGGTAGTAACTGTGAATGTAAAATTATAGAGACTGTGTGAGTGAGTGACTGATGGGGCACGTGGGTTGAAATGTTGAATCAGGTGGAAAGGTGGGGTTTGTGAGTTATAAGTATATTTGATATTTAATATATAGTTTAAGCGAGATTTAGTCAATTAGGTGAGCTAGATACGTGTTCTCACCGTTCTCACCGGATCTTGACCCTATATATATATATAGAGGTTCAATTGAGTCCACCATATTTTTTGAGTCCTTGAGCACTCTTCTCAACCACATTCTTCAAAAGTGTATCTTTGATGTTTGATGATTATAATTGTTGACTTTCAGTGATTTGGGTTTTGACATTTAGATATTTATAAGTGTAACTTTGATGTTTTTAAGAGTGTAACTTTGAATTTTTAAGACGATTTTGTACATAAAAATTTGATATTATATAATTTTAACATTTTACGAGTCGAACTTTGCTGCTTTACTAGTGTAACTTTGGTCATTTTGGGTAATTTTTATATAAATATTTGAATTTATGTAATTTTAGCCAATTTTATGTAATTTAGTGTAGTTTTAGTCCTTTACGAGTGTAAGTTTGAACCTTTATGAGTGTAACATTGGTCCTTTAAGAGCGTAACTTTGGTCTTTTATAGGTGTAACTTGCCACCACAACATCAATATCGCCAACCACCATAACCACCCACCACCAAAAACCAGATCAAGGTTTTAAATTTGAAAAAAAAAAATAATAACCCCAACGACACCCACAATCATCCACTACCCCACCGCCGCTGACCCACCGGCCACCCTACACCTAACAAAGATAATGCCCTAGACACAAATGAATGTAGTAGTAGGGGTCGAACACAATGAGACGGGAGTTTCTAAACAAGTTGTCATGGAGTGAATTCTCTCAAGGTCGGTTATCGATTTTTTGTTTGGTTGGGTTTGTAAAACAATGATAAAGCAATGAAAGAAATCAATAATAAAGAAAGAGCCTAGGGAAGTTGGGTTACACATGGAAATTATGTAAATGCTCATGTCAAACTAGGAAATTGATAATACGATGTTTAGGCTTAAAGACAACCACCTCTTGGCCTTATTGTCAACCATAGAACGGGTTTTAGCGAGATCTCGCTATGGCTAAATTGGTCTACTTAAACATGCTTAGTCTAATTCAATTTCGTGCCTCTCGATTTATAAAAGTAAATTAACAAATTTAATCTAAGATAGTGGCCAACAATCAAAGACTAACAAATCAATACAAGCATGTGATAGAAACTATTATACGATTACTATAGCATCCTAATTCAACAATTGCAAAAACTATTTATGCATGGCTTCCCCAATCCCTAGACAAATAAACTATCCTGGACTCACCACCACCCACAAGCATCCTCATCGAAATTTTATAAGGGTTACAATTATATGATTGGTTTTTCGAAATTATTTGTATTTTTTAGTAGATCTAACATTTGGTAAATTAAAAAGAAGATAAAACATTAAAAAAAAAACTTAAAATGCAAGATCTACAAAAAGGGAGGGAGTTGTGTTTAAAAAAATACTTAGATCTGAAAAGAGGAGGGGGGCTGGCGTTGTGGTAGTGGGTGCGTGGTGTTGCTATCGTCGAGTGGTGTGTGGTGTTAGTGTCGTCGAGTAGTGGATGCGTGGTGTGGAGTTATTGTCTGATGGATGGGGGAGGAATGAGAGTGGAGGCAAGAGGACAATGATGGTGGTTTTATTGGCCTCGCAGTGGTGGTGTTGGTCTGGAGGTGGTGATGTTGTGGCAGCAGTGGTGAAATGGGTGGTGGGGGGCAGTGTGGTGGAGGTTGTGGTGCGATGAGTGGTGGTGGTGGTGCGGTGGTGAGTGATGAAGTGGTGGTCGGTTCTTTATTTTGGCGGGTTGTGGGTGATGAGAGGAAGAGAGAAAAAGGGAGCGAAAGAGAGAGAAAGAGAGAGAAGTGTATTAAAGAGAGTGAGAGAGGTTGTGAGAATGAGAGAAAAGGGTAGGATTTTTTATTTTTAAAGGGGGATTCTAGTCCCTAATTTTTGTTCTAATCCTAGCCTTCCATTCACCCATTTAGATCTAATCTCAACTCTTCATTCTCTTCATCCAATGGCCTATATAAGGACTCATGGACTCAGAGAAAAGGGAAGGATTCAAATAATCCCTTATATATATACATACATATATATATATATATATATATATATATATATATATATATATATATATATATATATATATATATATATATATATATATATATATATATAGAGAGAGAGAGAGAGATAGAGAGAGTTATAGAGATGAGTTCCTATGAGTCCTCCATATCCATTGAAAACCTAATCTAAGGGCCATTAGATGGACTAAATGGATGGTTGATATGGAAGGAGAAGTGATGAGTTAAAGACTACCTAAAAAAGGAAAAATTTGTGGATGGTTGGATTGAAATGGATAGTTGAGATTGAAGAAAAAAAAACTTATCACTAATCAATTACCTATACACTAATTAAATTGTCTCTCTCTCTCTCTCTCTAGCCCTAATTAATCAATTTTGAGTTTCAGATTTTATGAGTGTAACTCTGATGTTGTGTGAGTTTTATGAGTGTAACTTTGATTTTTTAAGGCGGTTTTGTATTTAAAATATTTGAATTTATACAATTTTAACATTTTACGAGTGTAACTTTGGTCTTTTAAGGCGGGTTTGAATATAATAATTTAAAATTATAAAATTTTAACATTTTACGAGTCTAAATTTGATGCTTTACGAGTGTAACTTTGATTTTTTAAGGCGATTTCTTATATAAAAAATTGAATTTATATAATTTTAACATTTTACGAGTGTAACTTTGATGCTTTACGAGTGTAACCTTAGTATTTTAAGAGTGTAACTTTAGTAGTTTTAGTTCATTTTGTGTGAAAAATTTGAATTTTATTATATCTTGAATCTATATTTTATTTTAACACAAGTTTATTAGTGTAAGTGTAAACTCATTATTTTATGAGTGTAACTTTAGTCCTTTATGTGTGTAACGTTGGTCTTTTATGAGTGTAACTTTAGTCCGACCACCGACAAACACCGCCACTGTCCTCCACCACCAACCCACACCCAGAAAAAAAGTAGATCTAAAAAAAAATTACAAAATCTGATTATTAAAAACTAGATCTTTATGAGTGTAACTTTGGTCCTTTTTTAGGGTAACTTTGATTCTTTATGAGTGTAACTTTTGTCCTACCTCTGACAAACACCATCACCATCCCACAACCACCAAAAAGGAAACTTTATCACCAACAATAACAATAACAACCAACTTTAATAAGAAACTTAAAAAAAGAAACAAATCATAAAAAGAAAAAGTATCTATTTTATAAATCTAAGAATAAATGTACATCTAAGGTTTTAAAAATGCTTTTCGAGTGTATCTATTTTTGTAGATGTAATAAGAATAAATAAAAGTATCTCACAAAATAATAACGAGATCTAAACAATATAAAACAAGACGAATTTGAATAAACGGGATTTGAAAAAAATATAAATCAAGACGATACAAAAAACCAAAAAGATTTAAAAAAAAAACGAAAAAAAGAAGATCTAAGTAAATAAACCAACCACTCACTTATTTGTTTTTTAAAAAAACACACCTTCCCCAACACCACCACCAACCACCTCACTCACCACCACCACCACGGCAACCCCCACCCCACCCCCACGATAACAACAATAACACCTAACAACAACCACACAACACACGTCCACCTCCAAATCTTGAAAAAAAATGAGAAGAAGAAGACGTGGCAGCCACGGCAGAAGGGAGAAGACATGGCAGTCGTGGCAGTGATGGGACACCGGCTGAGGTGGTGGCGCATGGGAAGGGAGCAGATCTGAAAACAAAAGAGGCTTTGGTTGGTAGTGGGTCGTGGGTGGTGTAGGTTGAAGGAGAGAGAGAGAGGATGGTGCGTGGTGGGTCGTGGTGGTCAAATCTGAACAAAAAATGGTGCGTGGTGGGCTGCGGTGGTGGTGGCAGAGGTAGTGGTGTTTTGGGTAGGCAGTGGCCGTGGCTAGTGGGGTCGCGACAAACAGGAGAG
The DNA here is from genome assembly GCF_048544455.1 of Silene latifolia. Classification (NCBI taxonomy): domain Eukaryota; kingdom Viridiplantae; phylum Streptophyta; class Magnoliopsida; order Caryophyllales; family Caryophyllaceae; genus Silene; species Silene latifolia. The sequence goes on along the minus strand of NC_133527.1, from coordinate 69,254,119 downwards.
ATGAGGCAGGGAAGGGAGGTCGGGGTGGGGTAGGAGACGTCTGGTGGTGGTCGGGTGGTTATTGTGCGTTAGGGAGGTGGTTGCGTGGGTGGTGGTGGTGGGTGAGTGAGGAAGAGAGGAGTAAATTATTTCTTGAGTTTTTTTGGTTTTTAGAGAGATGAGAGAAATAATAATTGTATGAGATGAGAGAGAAGTGAGTAGAAAATAAATTATATATAGTGAACTAGTAGTTGATTAGTGAGGATAGAGAGGGAAAGTGTTTAATTAACATTAATCCCATCTTTTTAGCATTAATCCACTCTTTTTCTCTTTCAATCTCAGCCTTTCATCTCCCTCATCCAAGGGCCTTAAAGATGACTTATGGACTCAAGGATTTTTTGTGGACTCATTTTTGGAATTATATATATATATATATATATATATATATATATAGAGAGAGAGAGAGAGAGAGAGAGAGAGAGGGGGGGGGAGAAGAGATCCCATAAGTCCTCTTAGTATATATGAGTCCATAAGTCCTCTTGAAGGGATCTTGTGATTAAATGGCTTAGATCAAACACAAAAATGGTGTTTAATTTCACTCTCTCTCAACCCACCCTAATTAATCACTATCCCATTAACCCACCCTAATTAAATACACTTTCTCTTATTCCTCTCATTTCTCACAACCCCCTTTCTCTCTGCACCACTTCTCTCTCTTTTCACCTTTCATTTCTCTCAATTTAAAAACCACAAAAAAAAACCCTCCCTCCCACCCCGACATCACCACCAGCCCCCATTCACCCCCACCACTCATCCCACTATCACGCACACACTACCACCACTCACCCCACCGCCACACCTCCACGGCCACCAACACCACACCTGCCACTCCGCCACGCCGTCGCATGTCCTGCCTGAAAACCACCACCAACACCACACCCCGACAACCCAGTACTGCCACCTTCGGCCACGACCCACCCCGCCACCTCCCCCCCCCCCCCCAACCGCCACCTTCCTCCTTTTTTTTCTTCAAATCTGAACAAAAAAGGCCGGCCACCACTGTTGTCGCTTACAGCCTCACTTGCTCTTTTCTCCTCATATCTGTTTTTTTTTCTCGATCTCTTTTTTATTGTTTGTTGGGTGGTGCGACTGTGTTGGTGGTGTTAGTTGTTGGTGTTATTATGGAGAAGGTGGTGGGTCATAGATGGGGGGTCGGAGATGGTGGTACGATACTGTAGTGGGACACGAAAGGGCGGCTGGTGGTGGGTTTGGAGTCTTTTTTTTTCTTGTTCTTGTTTTATTTATTTTTTCCCTTTTTTTAGATCTAGTCATATTTGTTATGTGGGTGGTTGTTGGTCACAAGAAGGGGGTGGTTGTTATGTGGTAGTTGTTGGTCAGTTGCGTGGTGGCGGTGAGGAGTCGTGGTGTTCGTTTTTTTTAGATCTTGTTTTCGATTTTTTGTTTTTCTTTGTAAAATTCCTTTTAAAATGATGAGGATGAATGCTAGTATTGAACTTAATGCATGACTCATCCGTTTATTTGTTTTATTTTAAGCGGTGTTGTCGACTAAAGTTATACTCTTTACTACTAAAGTTACACTATTTACGACTAAAGTTATAATTTTTACAACTAAAGTTATACTATTTATGACGAAAGTTACACCCTTAAAAAAAGTTTTTTGATTTTTCAGATTTGTTTTTTAGTTAAATTTTTTAATCTTGTATAGTTTAGATTCGTTATCTAGAGATCAAGTTGGTTTTATTGGTTAAAAACACACTTTAATCTCCTATTGTTTTTTCATATTTACTAAAGTTATACCCTTCAAATATTAAAGTTATACTATTTAGCACAAAAGTTATATCATTATAAGCTAAAGTTATACTCATAAAATATAAAAGTTACAGATCTATTTTATACTACTCAATTTGTTATACTATAAAAGTTATACTATCATTTTGAATTTTTTAGAACTACTTTTGAAATTTTAGCAACAATTTTTTTTTTCATTGTTATTTTTTTTTTTTGGCGAATCATGACATTTTAAGATCTTTTTGTTATTTTCTTTTCATATCTTAGTTTATATATATATATATATATATATATATATATATATATATATATATATATATAGAGAGAGAGAGAGAGAGAGATATTGGATTTGGTGATTTTGGTTCTTATGGTGAGTTGTGAGTTGGGTGAATCTCAGCCATTAGATTAAATTATAAATGAGTGGCCAAGATTAATCTTAGTTGTCATATAAAAGCATTGTTATTTAGTTCATTTTCTCTTTTTTGTTTTCTCTCTCTCTCTTCTTTCTGTCATTTACTCTCTAACTGTTTCCCTCTCTAATTAATACTCCATATTACTGCAAAACCGTTTATATAATTATTATCAACTGCAAGCGTTCCTCTCTCTTCTATTATTCTTGTGTTATTCTTCTTCAACTGTTCGTCTCCTTCGTGTTTTCTGCCGTTTTCTCTTCGCCGTTCATCATTTTCTTCCGATTGAAGGTAATTTCATGACATTTCCTCTTTTATTTTGTTATTTTGTTTTATTTCATGCTTTTGTATGCTTTTTTATTCGTATTTCCAGTTTAATTATCGTTAGGTTTACTTAATCGAGTACTTTAATGTCGTTATTGTGTTTATGTAGTTTCTTCATTGTAATATTATGCTGCATTTTTGAGTTTCTGATTTTTTCTGAACTGATTTGCATCTTCTTAGTCGTTTCTGCAGTTTTCTATTGTTTTGAAGTGATTTGCATGTTCTATGTGACGAGTTGTGTTGAGAACTTTACTATTGATCTCTACACACTTTACTTTTTGTGTTATTCCGCTGTTATTCTATCGCTTAGTTTGTTCTCAAGTTATTTGTCATGTTTTAATTGTTTAATGTGTTTTTCTAGGGTTTTTGTGTTTGTTCGTGTTGTCTTCACTTTTTAGTACTTCTGTTATTCCGCTGTTATACTGGTCCTATGGTGTCATTGCAGCGTTACTCTTCCTGTCATTGTAGTGTTTTTCCTGTGTTTAATTTTCTGTTATTCTTTTTGTGTTATTCTGCTGTTATTCTAGTGGTTTTATTTATTTGGCTTTGTTTGTTTATAGGTTTCAGCATCACTAATGGACTTAGTTTGGGAGGGATGGGCAATAAATATAGTGAATGAAGATAAATTGTTATTTGCTAGAGAGTTCGCTACTGAAAAGAAAAATAAATTGGGTTGGTTATTGGAAGATAAGAGTGATAAGTGCTTTGAAGTTAATGTACGAGTTCGTCGTCGTAATCAATCAATGTCGGCAGTTTTAAATAGCCAGGACCTAATGGAAAGAGTATTCGATCATGTAGAGACTACTTTGGACAAGAGCAATATGTGTCTTGTTTGTAAGAAATGGTCACAAATGTTCCTATTTCATAAAAGTGCGCCCGGTGTTCACGCTGAATATATGAAAGTTCTAACAACATGTCACTGTGAAGGTTTTAAGATTTTGTCAAGGGGCTCGAAAGTAGTTTCCAAACGATGCAAGTGCTACATGCTTGCAAGTGAGCCAGCAAAGGCGGTGTTGCATGCTTGCCGTTATATACACGATTGTGACTAGATCCTTGATGCACCTGTATCTGAACGGATCAGGCTAATTCACGAGTACTTTGAATCACTCAGGGACTATCCTGCTGCTTATGATCTTGCTTACGAATTGTATTATAAGTCAGTCGATGTTGTTGACGTTGACTGACTTTTTACGTTATGTCCTTTATTTTCGGAAGTACATTTTGGTTCTTTCTCGGAAAGAATGTATTTTGGGTATTATGTAATTTGAAACTGTCTCTGGTTGTAATTTAGTACGTTATTTTGTTTTATGAAGGCTTATGTAGGCCGTATGTAATTTTGAAACTGTCTTTGACTCTTTATTCAAAGAGGCTTTCTTTTGATTCCCTTTGTGTTTTTGTTTACACTTCCGTGTTGTTCTTTTTTGTGATTTTTCTGCTGTATTATAACGGTTCTGTTATTAGTTTGACTAATTGTTAGTGTTCTGTTATTCTGTTGTTACGGTACTCTCATTCTGGCGTCATTATTAAAAAAATCCAGCTGAATACCTATTTATAATTGAAAATGATCCTTATCTTTATTTTCTGAATAGTACAGCTGAAAATGAAGTTAAAAATCAAATCCGCCGCTTCATCAAAGTCTACTCAACCGTCATCATCAAATTCTCCGGGTCCGTCTCCATCTAAATCCCCTGTCACATCTCCATCAAAGAGCACTGCTTCTCAGAGAAGGAGTACTCGTAGTCAAGAAATATGTCCAACCGAACCACCCACTAAAAAAACCAAACGAAAGGCTGAGGCCCAACTTGCGAAGTTGTCGTCTAGTCCACCAAAGACTAGTAGTAAGTTGGCTGGTAAAGTTAAGCATGAGAAGGGAATTGTGGTAAGTAGCAACCAACCTCAGGCTGGAGTTGCTGCAGGAAATAACCCAGTGTATGTACTACTGTTATTCTAGTTTTATTTTGCTGTTATTTTGCTATTAATATGTTACTTTTCGTGTTATTTTTTGATGCTCTCCTGTTATTTTGCTATTATTCTGCTGCTTTGCTTATGTTATCTTAAATGTTTTAATGAATTGTATATTTTTTCCCCTTTGTGTGCACAGTGCCGATCCATTTGTTAGCTGCTGTCAGCCTGCTTTTCTTTTCGGAGTTATTGAAGCCCTCACCGAGGAGCAGAAGGAGGTTGTTAGGAAAATGGGATTCGGGGGTTTACTTGAGTTGAAGCTTTCTTCCCTCCCCCATACCATGTTCCGGGAGATTATATATGCTTTTAGGAGTGGGAAGTGTTTTGAAATATCTAAAACGGAGAAGTTCGAGTTGACTGCAGATGATGTGCACGATGTGTTTGGTTTACCAAATTCTGGTCCAAAATTGGATTTGGTTATTACTGGGTTTCCTGGTTCTGCAGACGCTGATGGAGAAGCTTTGAAGCGTGCTTGGCGTGAGAAGTATGGTATCGCCAATAACAAAAGTGGGATACCACTTAACAAAGTTCAGGAGACCCTGCTAGAGTCTTTGGTTGCGGATGATGAGTTTAAGAAGACTTTTGTTCTGTTTTCTATGTCGTGTTTCGTTGCTCCTGTGTCGAGTTATGTGGTTGATCTTAGACTTCTAAGCGTTGTGGAAGATGTTTCTAGGATCAAGGAATTTAATTGGTGTCAGTTTGTCTTCTCAGACATGGTGACTTCTGTGCGTGAAATCCTTAACGGGAGGAAAAATATTCGTTGTTGTGTAGTGCTGTTGGCTATCACCTATTTTCACCGTTATTTCTTTAGCGGTGATCAGGTGAATAATGAGCTACCGCTCATTAAACATTGGGATTTTAAGTCTTTCAGTGAGAGGTTGCAGCGTGAGGCGCTGGCTGGTGCTGGGGGCAATCGGGAGCGTTCAGACGTTACTTTCCCATTGTCTCGTCCAAACATCGTTGGCTCTGGTCAACGTAGTCAATGTCGATGTCTTGTGCTGGATCTACCTGATGATATTCTTACGGATGAGCAAGTACAGTCCGCAGCGGTCGACGTAAGTACCTGTTTTATTGTTTTTAAACGAATCATATATTCTAAAATGTTATTCTGTTATTGTCTTTAAGCATTAGTTGTCCTACTGCTATTATTTTAAGATTATTCCACTGTTATTCCTCAGTTTTCCTACTGTCATTCCACTGTTATTCTAATTTTCATTCCAATTGTTACTCCACTATTATTCTACTATTATTCTACTACTACTCCACTGTTATTTATTCTGTTGTTAGTGTACTGTTATTCCTTTGTTATTTTATTACTGCACTGTTATTCTACTATTAATCCACTGTTATCTATTTTGCTCTTAGTGTACTATTATTCCTCTGTTATTTTACTATTATTGTGCTGTTATTATGTTTTGGAATTCAGTTTTAAGTAAAATTTTGGGATTTTATCTTGACAGGATGTTCATCAACTTATACTGCTTAATGAGAGGGACTCTCAGATTTTATGCCGCCGATACTTGGAACGGGAGGAACTTATAACGTCGAAGATGATGAAGAAGAACCAGCAGGCTATGCGTCAAGCACCTGCTGCTAAGTTGCCCAGCCAAGTAACCCGACGAGTCGCTAAAGAAAGCACAATGAACAGTCAGAAAAAGTTGGTTGTGAAGGGTCAGAGAATTTGGTTGCCACCCCATCTTTCTTCACGGATCAAGTTATCCGTGAGCTGGACGAATGGGTAAAGCATGTATTGGCTATGCAAGCGGCAAATAAATCGCGATCAACTGTTCCTGAAGAACCAGCTTCCAAAAAAGCTAGACATGAAGATGTCATCATTGAACCCCCATCATTTAATCTGTTTTCTCAATTTTATGAGGAGTGTGTCGGGCTTTCGGATGTGCAGCCGACTATAGCTGAAAAGAAGGGTGTTGAATATAGTCCCGTCATTCAACAAAGTGCAAAGGTGGGGACTCCACAATTCTCACCACTCGGTTTAGATTCTATTACGACGGATATCTGTGCTGACATTCAGTTTCATTATGGAGAGCCGGATGATGTCGGTGAGAAAGCAATTGATGTTGGGGACATTACCATTGACGTGGAGGATGTTAACAATGATGTGGAGGACGTTAACATTCAAGTTGAAGACTATCTTGTTGATAATTCGCCAGAGGACGTGCCTAATACTATTGAGTGTACACCGGTAGAGGTTCAAGCAACTCAAATTCCAAAGACTGATGCTTGTTTGCCTGAGACGGAGGTGACGGATATCGGTGCTGACATTCGATTGCGTAATGACACTCAACATTCCACTCAAATTGGCAGTGAAGCATTTGTGACTGCAGAAGAGGAAGTAGCGGATGTGGTGATGTCTTGTCATGCAGACTTGTTGCTTGGGGCTGCGTCTGAGATAGATAAATCTGTTAAACAGGATTCCGAGTTTGTGTTGGAGGCTGGTACTGTTGTTGGTGAGGCTGTCCGAGAAGACAATGGCATTGTTGGGTTGAATGGTCCTAATATCGGTACAAGTTATTTGCTGCACTCTGCTGCACATGAGGAGCTACTGTTGTCTGTTGTGCCTCAGAATTTCGGATGCACCTATGATTGTGGTCCAGTGGATCCTCAGCTAGTTGTCCTGTCAAAATCAATGATAACGATGGGACATGTTTTTAACCCAATGCTAATCGATTCGGCTCTGGGACCCAAACCTTCCTAGGATTGTAAGATATAAACCAACTCGATCCTATCACAACAATAATTGCTTGCTTATAATTTGAGAATATGTTTGTATGATCAATTCACATTTATCCCCTATGAACTCATGACACCCTAGTGCTTTTAATCAATTGTTTACATCTCATTTTAGTCATCTTGCTTGTTTATTTACATTGTTATTTAGTTTAGTGATCTCTTATCTCAACCCAAATTGTGACACCCTTAGACACGACCATTTGCAATCGAAAATCCTACATCAATACTCGTCCCTTTGAATCCGACCTTTAAGTAGAGTAGTTTGTGAATTTATAAATATTGTTTTGGTCTAGGTACTCCTAACGGCAAGTAACCGAAAACGATAGTCCGACCAAAAATGGCGCCGTTGTCGGGGACGGTGTTAACTTGATTTGATTTTCTTTGATTGTTCTTAGTTGTGTCTTTCTTTGCCTTGGGGAAGTAAAACTCCTCAAGGTTTGTTCTAATTGTTTTCAAGTTGTTTCATATTTTGCATGTCTAGAAGATCACAAGGTAACTTGTTACCCATTGATCACGAAATTGAAAGAACTTTGACAACCAATAGAAGACTTGCTAGAAATACTTTGAGAGGTATTGGTGAGATTGTGGATATTCAATCAAACAATATTGAGTTCATCAACCCTTTTGCAAGAGAAGGAGAAGATAACCCAACACATAACCAACCACAAAATCAACCCACAATGCCTAAATTTTCATCACATTCCGTACCAACCGAGGAGAACCTACCAAATGGTACTCCCACACCACAACATTTGACCGGTAATTTCATTAAAAAATCCGCATTTATCCAATTAGTCGAAAGAAGCCAATTTGGGGGGATGCCTAGTGAAGGCCATCATTCTCACATGGAGACTTTTTGTGACTATTGTGATGCTATTTCACAAACCGGAGTGACTCAAGACCAAATTCGATGGGTCTTATTTCCTTTTTCTTTGATTGGTACCGCGAAACAATGGTTAAAGATCCTTGATAAGGCTACTCTTGGTATTGACTCTTGGAAGAAATTGGCACGTGCTTTCTCAAGAAATTCTACCCTCCGGAAAAGACTAACATGCTAAGGGCCCAAATCAGGGGGTTCAAGCAAAGGGACAAAGAATCTTTGTATGAAGCTTGGGAGCGATTCAAAGGAACTTGTCGCTCATGTCCTCATCACGGACTTAGCGAGTGGTTCTTGGTACAACAATTTTGGAATGGTCTTTATGAAGACTCCCGAAACATTCTTAACATGGGATCAAATGGTATGTTCACCGAAGTTGACGAAAATCAAACATGGAATAAGATTGAGGAAATGGCGGTCCATAACTCACAATATAGTAGACCTCAGAAGGCTACTAGAGGAGGAAAGCATGAAGTGGACTCTATTACTCAATTGGGTGCTCAACTTAGTGCTCATATTAATACCATTAATTTGAAGTTTGATAAGGCTATGGCTAAGCTTGAAGAAGCCTCCAAATCTAAGCAACGTGTGAATGCCATGGTGGCATCTTCATCAATTCCAAGTGGAATATGTGAGAGTTGTGGAACTTTGGGACATGACCAAAGTGAATGTAGGGGAACAAGTGAACAAGTGAATGCTTTCCAAGCATACAAGAGTGGTACCCCTTATTCCAACTATTACAATGAAAACACCAAATTTCATCCCAACCTCTCATACAAAAGCCAAAATGTTCAAAACCCTCAACCAACATACACCTCACCTCCAATGAGAAACCAAAATCAAAGACCATTTTACAACCAAAACCAAGGTTACCAAAATCAAACTTCATACACTCAATCAAATGACCAAGGTTTTGATGTTCAATAAGCGGTCCTCCAAATGCAAAAGAACCAACAAGAGTTTTTCACTGAAATGCAAAAGGATATCCAAGCAAAAGACATCACCATTAACAATATACTAGCTCACACAAAGATGTTGGAGACCCAAATGTCTCAATTAGCATCTTCAAGTTCACAAAGACAAAAGGGGCAATTACCACCTCAAGGTAATCCCCCAAGACAAGAATCGGTGAGTGCCATCCATTTGAGGAGTGGTACAAGCTATGAAGGGCCGAAGAGGCCCGTTGATGAAGATGTTGTGAATGCTAGTGACAAGGAAAGAGTTGTGTAAACTCTAGGGAAGAAGAACCCGCCATTCAAGAAGCTTTAAAAGAGAATGAAGAGAAGGATAAAGAGAAGGAGCTTATAGTGATTAGACTTCCTTTTCCAAGTCGTCAAGCTAAGCCTAAGTTTGATGACTAACTTGAAAAATTCAAGGAGATTGTGAAGAATTTGGAAGTCTCAATTCCATTTACGGAATTAATCAATCATGTTCCGGCCTATGCAAAGTATATGAAAGATATTCTTATGAAGAAGAAATCCATCCGGAAGCTTGAAACTATTGCTTTCACTAAAGTGAGTAGTGCCATCCTACAAGGAAGTTCACCTCCAAAACTAAAGGATCCGGGAAGTTTCTCCATTCCATGTTCTATTGGCGACACTACGATCAACAAAGCTTTATGTGACCTTGGGGCAAGTGTGAGTGTCATGCCATATTCGGTAAGCAAGAGGCTAGGAATGGGAGAGCTCAAGTGCACTAATATCATGCTTCAAATGGCGGATAGATCGATGAAGACACCTTTAGGGGTATGGGAAGATGTGCCGGTAAGAATGGGCAAGTTCTTTATCCCGATGGATTTTGTTATTGTTGACATGGAAGAAGACTCCAACATTCCTATTATTTTAGGAAGACCTTTCTACACACCGCGGGAGCGGTGATCGATGTAAAACATGGAGAGCTCGCCCTTGAAGTGGGAGATGAAACAATCACTTTTAATCTTGACAAGACAATGAGAGCTCCCCGATTACATGAGCCATGTTTTATGGTTGATCACTATAGCCGGAAAGATGATAGAAAGAATTTGGCATTTCAATGGAAGAAGAAAGTGGATGATGCTCCCTCAAAAGAGCAAGGAAATTGTAGCAAAGAGAGCTTGAAAAGCTCACCCATGACAAGTGAAGAAGAAGGCCTCATTGGCCAAGATAAGAAAGAAGGAGAGTTGTCTTCATCAACTCATGACATTTTTAGTGACCAAGTAGATGAAGTATGCGGTCTTTGGGATGATGAGTTTGAAGGGATATTCAATCCCTATATCGGTAATGCTATGACCCAAGACCACCATGAAGAACAACAAGTGCAAAGATCTATTGAAGATCTTTATCATGACAATGAACAAGCTTTCGACTACTTTTTCAAGGTGTTGAGCAACATCAACAACACCTTGAACATGCCCCCTTGACATCTCATTATTGGATGAGAGTTTGGTGGAGTCCTCCCTAAACCACCACTTGTAAATATTCTAACTCCCTAACTTGCATTTTATTATTTTATTGCATTTTTGACAATTTTGGATTTACATTTTTATGCCTTGATCAAGATTTTCATCATTTTGAGAGAAGTGAGGGAGGGACTTATGAGTTTATTGATGTGTAGTGTTTCACCTTAGTGTGGGGATAGCAATTGCCTAGGCTATCCAAGCCTTTGTAGTGCCCCCACAATGAAGACCACAAGAAATGAAGAATGAATGACACGGGTTACGAAGCATCCACGGATGGACCTGAATCCGTGAGGAAGAGGGACAATCCGAGCGACCCGACGAGGATCCGCTCGTCTTGAAGGGAACCCGAGTGTCCAGGGTCAAAGACGCTCGTCCTGTGAAGCTGGGAAAATCAACTTTTGGGTCTGACTGAGAATCCGAGCGTCCTACAAGGGAATCCGCTCGTCTCAGCCAGGATGGTCGTCCCAGAAGAAATCCGCTCGTCTTTACACTGTCAATTTTTGGGATTTCTCCCTGGAAAGGAATACGATCGTCTCCCACTTAGGACGCTCGTCCCAGCTCAAGAACCCGCTCGTCTTGCCTATAAGACGCTCGTCCCCATGCGTCTTTTCCTGAACCCAGAAACCGAAGAATCCGAGCGTCCCGAAGCCTATCCGCTTGTCTCCCCTCTGGTTTTCAAATCAAAAGGGTTTTAAAAACCCCCTTTCCCCAATCATTTTCATTCTTTCAAACATAAACACTACCCAAAACCCCAAAACCCTCATTCTCTCCATCAACCAACAACAAATTTCTCAACCAAAATCAACCAAATCAAATCCAAACTTCCTCAAAACAAAATTAAATCACTCCTTTAGCAATAACAAGTGATTAAAACACCAAAATCTTCAAAGTTTGAGTCAATTTTTGGGATACAAGGCAACATTCGAATATTCTAAATCGATTTGGGTATTACTAGAAAGTGAAGATTTCAAGCTTTCTTTGGTGTTACTAAGTAAAGGAGCATGGCAAGAATAAAAGGTGGAAGTAAGGCACCCCAAAAGAAGAACCTTTCTAAAATACAATAAGCTCTTCAAGCTATTCAAGCATCAAAGGCATTGGTAGTCCATAATGCAAGGTTGGAAATTCAAGAGCAAGATCCTCCTATGGAAGCGACTACTTCTACTACTCCAGTTGTTGAACAACTAGCCAATTATCCGGAGGTAATTTTCACTTCCGACTCCCATAGGAAGAAATTTATTTCCTTGGCTAAGAAAACTATCTTGCCCACCAAGTTCATTTGCTAAGACACTTTGTTAAAATTGGGTGTCCTAGAGCAAACAAAGACCTTTTTCGAGTCTATGGGATTGAGTACATTGTTTGAAATGCAAGAATTGACTTACTCTTCCCTCACCTTAAAGTTTTTGGTCTCCTTAAAAGTCACCAAGGTGGAGACCCGAACCAATATTGAGTTTCGTCTCGAGAATGTTGATAGATGTTTGTCTTATAGAGAGTTTGCTAAAATATTTGGCCTTAGTGATGACCCAACTTTTATAAAGAAGCTTACCAAGTATGACTCCGCTCCTCCATGGAAGGCCATTTCCGGAAAAGAATTTACATCTTATCATGATTGGCGTGCTCTCTTAGTCCATCATCTGGGCATAAGAGTATGGCACAAGGTTGTTGGGCATACCTTAATAGCTAGGAAAGGTACAAATCATATCACCGAACTTGACTTTATTCTTCTCGAGTTGACTTTGAACATTAGAAGAGAGTTCACAAAGCCATACAACGCTTTACGACTCTTGATTGAAAGATGGCTCAATGTTGATTGTGGCAAAGAAGGCACGGCCTTTATTGTCAATGGAGGATTAGTGACTTATTTGGCTAAGCACTTTAACCGGGATTTCAACAAGAATGACACTTATACACCGGTAAAGGGAGGCTATATTATTGATTTGCACACCATGGTTCAAAAGTTCAAATGGGTCAAAAATGATACTCTTGATAACAAATTTGGGTGGTTGACAAATGATGCTAAATCCTTCACATTGCCTAGCAAGATTTGTCGCTTGAATGTCCATAGACCGAATTACCTTCTCCCACTCTCCGAAGAAGCCGAATATATTATTCAACACCAAGAGGAAGATATTACCGAGCCCTCCTCCTCCATTATCACCCCACCTTACCCATTCACCTACCATGAATTTCAACCTGAAAATGTTTAAGGCGGAGAATGACTACTTGACTCTCTTGATGAAATAAATGCACAAGCAAGCTTATGAAGATAGAGTCAATGCTTACAAAGCACAATATCCTCCCCTTCTACATCTTGCTAGGCAAGGACTTCTCGATCCATCTTGTCCTTTGCCTAGTTGGGCGGATAAGGAAACATTATTTCCTAGTGCTTCTAGAGGTGGTAACTTGGGTGAAGGGGAGATGGTTGTTGATGAGAGTGGTGAGCAATAAGGTGAAGAAGAAGAAGAAGAAGAAGAAGAAGAGAATGAAGAAGAGGAAGAAAAGGGAAGTGAAAGTGAGAGTGGTAATGACTCCACATCCATGGAGGTTGATGATGCCTCATGTGAGGAGGTTGATGATGATGGTGATGACGCAATGGGCGAGGACTAGCAAACTCTTGGGAGGATCCTACATTCCTACACCTCCTTTATGGTTTATCTACTTCTCTTATTTTTCTTATAATTTTATCTTCATCATGATTTGTGGAGTCCTAGCATCATCTAGAGGACTAACACCTTGGTCTCTTTGAGGTGTTCATTTTATTGTTCCCATTTTCAAAATCCAAAATGACAAATTTTAGTTTCATGTATTGCATTTTTGTGCATGAACTCCCCCAAAAATTTTGACATTAGAAATAGTGTCTATTTTGGTTTGGGGAAGTATATGCATATGCATTGGGAGCTAATCTAAATTATGCTCTCCACCATAACAAAAACTCATGCATCATGTAGTATAGTTTAGTCTAGTTTGCATTTAGTTTAGAAATCATGCATTTTCATATAGATTGCATAATTTCCTATCGTATTGGCCATTGAGGACAATGCCCATACTAGTGTGGGGATGGGAAATTCTAACTTGACCTTTTTAAAATAAAAATGATAAAAATTGAAAAATTATTGAAATTTACAAAAATATGTCTTTTAATTTCATTAAAACAAAATAGAAAAAAATTCAAAAATTCAAAAATCCAAAAACATGTTCATTTCCTTTGTAGTGTAGTCTTGTATATATCGTTTGTATATATTGTGTTTGTCCACCCTTTTTCACATTGATCGACTACGCCACATCCGAGACATGAGGATATAGAAGACCGCATGATATGATCTTTCCAATGTCCTTTTTCCTCTTTATGTTAATGACTATGTGGCTTTATTTTGTTTGATGCGGTATAAACAATGTGAAATTAGGATTGCATTTAGAGTATTTGGCATACTAGTTGGTAGAAGCATATGCATTAGGTTGTATATATGTTAGTTGCACCATGGCATATAGTTGCATTTAGGAAAAATTTTGTGAAAACATCTATTTGGGAAGCTTGACAAGTGTATATAAGGCCCTTGTAGATGCTTTTTCTTCTTAAGACTTTGCTTGTTAGAATACTTGTAAAACACCCTAGGATGTGTCATGCTAGTATCCTTTGACCCATGGATTAAGGCCTAGTCAAGAGTACCTTGTGGTGTGATAACTCCTTGGCTACCGTTTATTTTAAGGTGACCCTTAAAACCATGCAACCATCATCCATGTTCTACCACATTTTGTCATCAAAGGGAATGGGCACAAAAAAATTGTTTAAAATTTGAGTTTAAGCATTGAAAAGAAAAGAAAAAGTTTGCAATTGCATCAAAAAAAAAGAGGAGCAAAAATAGACTCCTAATGCTTCAAATATAAGCACCTTCACTACAAATGGAGTAGCTTTGAAAATGTTCAAAAGAAAATGCAAAGAAAAGTTGAAAAATTGTCAAGTGTTGAAAATGCCAAACATCAAAAGAAAAGTGTTCTCAAATGTAAAATGCTACAAGAAATTGGGGGGAAAAACAACAACAAAATAAAACTCCCAAAATGAAACTCAAATACTATTGATCCCTTTTCCATCGTATCCACTTTTGTGCATGGTAGAGAGGGGACGACCCTTCTTCTCGTCTAGGCAAGAAGGGGAATTCCGCGATCCTTTAGTGTTTCTAACACCATATGGAGTCTATTCTTGATAAAAAGCATTTAACGATTGAGGACAGAGGTAACCTAGCTTGACACAACTTGGAGGTGATTTATTGGTATCCTTCTAGGCTTAGTAGTTTGAAGAAACCATATCTATAATGGAATGTGTACCCTTATATTGCTTCCCCTTTAGATAATTTCCGCCACTTAGATGAGGAAAGTGGCAATTCGTTTTTGTAGATGCATCCATTACTTGTTTTGTGTGCTTTAATGTTTGGATGTGTCGCCATTTTGGCAAGACCCACCTTGCCTTGCAAGAAGGCATCCTACCTCATGGTGATCTTGTTGTGAGTTGAAGGGGCGGAGTGAGACCCGTTAATTGTCTCATATCGGCTATATTAGTAGGTTAGTTTAAATAAGGGTCCTAGTTTGCCACCTCTTTACTCGGGACGAGTAAAGGTTCCGTTTGGGGATATTTGATGTGACTCATATTAGAGCATATTTAGTCCTCGAATTAGCCTCATTCCTATGCTTTTTAGTGCATAATTGGGTCATTTACTATCTTTAGTCTTTCGTTTTGCATATTATTTGAGGTTTTGATCCCTTGGTAGGAAAGGAGTAAGAACCTTGAATTTTCATGGCGAAATGGAGCTAAATTTACCGAATCTAATGACCAAGCATCAAAGTGAAGACAAGACTAAAAGGCCTATGTAAATAATAAAGTAAATGGGCAATAATGGGAAGATCCTTGCATCCCCAACAAGATCCTTGAGGATTGTTGGAGAAAGAAAAGAAGAGAAGCTGACGGGCTAACAATCCGGGTGTCGTGCACGGGACGAGCGTCCTGGCCTGCTACAATACGAGCGTCCCAAGGCCAATCCGCTCGTCCTGGCCCCTCTCAATCCGAGCGTTGCCCTCACCAATCCGCTCGGATTCCTCTCCAGTGCAGGCTGTCCCTCCCTCAAGCCGCTCGGGATGAGCATATTCTAATCTTCTTATGAGATCTTCGAGTATAGGCTACTTCATCATTCAAGCTTGATCAATCTTTTGATGAGCTTCATCTTCTCATGACGCTTGAATAATTCTTTCACTATCTTGCAATATCTTGATCCTTGATTGAGGGCTTGGTCACAATAAGTTCTTGTATACTTTCATCACAATCCTTTAAGCTTTGCAAATAATAAGTCTAATCTGAAGAGACTAAACGAACAATTACGCGCAACGAGTATATATAATATAAAGTACTCTTGACATCATCAAAACATAAACATATATTCTATATGGTTCAACTAGAACAAATCCTTAGTCCTTCTCAAGTACTTAAGGATGTTCTTTACGGCTATCCAGTGACTCTCACTGGGCTTGGCTTGATAACGACTTGTCATGCTCGAGGAATACGCGACATCGGGATGAGTGCAAATCATAGCATACATGATAAACCCAACAGCGGAAGCATAAGGGATGGTCTTCATGCGTTCAATCTCCTTAGGGGTTGAGGGAGACTGTGACTTGCTCAAAGTGATCCCTTAGCCCATAGGTAGAAATCCTCTCTTAGAGTCTTTCATATTGAACCGGTCAAGAACTTTGTCAATATAAGCTTCTTGACTCAATACTAGTATCCTCTTGGACCTATCTATATAGATCCGCTACCCAAGATTCGTTGTGCCTCTTCCAATTCCTTCATCTGGAAGTGATTCCCTAGCCACTCCTTAACGGAAGTGAGCGAAGGAATATCATTTCCGATGAGCAATATGTCATCCACATATAGGACAAGGAAAGCAACCTTACTCCCACTAAACTTCATGTACAAACACGGTTCTTCAACACTTCGAGTGAAACCGTATTGTTTAATAACATGGTCAAAGCGATGATTCCAACTCCAAGATGCTTACTTAAAACCATAGATGGACTTCTTGAGCTTACACACCTTCTTAGGGTTAGATGTATCCACAAAACCTTCAGGTTGTGTCATGTACACTTTCTCTTCTAAAATCCCATTCAAGAAGGCAGTTTTGACATCCATTTGTCAAATCTCATAATCATGAAACATGGCAACCGCTAAGATTATCCTAATAGACCGAAGCATAGCGACTGGAGCGAAGGTTTCATCATAGTGTAGACCATGAACTTGGGTGAAACCTTTTGCCACCAATCTAGCTTTGTAAACATCTATATGTTTATCCATACCGAGCTTAATTTTATATATCCATTTACACTGAAGGGGTCGCACTCCCTCAGGTAAATCCACCAAGTCCCATACTTGGTTCTCATACATGGAATCCATTTCGGACCGCATGGCTTCTAGCCAAAGTGAGGAGTCGGGACTAGACATGGTCGATTTGTAGGTAGTGGGTTCGTCACTTTCCAAAAGTAACAAAACACCATCCTCTTCGATGTTACCAAGGTAGCGGTCGGGTGGATTAGAAATCCTACTTGACTTTCTAGGAATGATTACCGTTTCAGAGGAGGAGGGAACGTTATCCTCCACATTCTCCTCTACCTCATTCTCAGTTTGTGGCCCTCGAACTTCGTCAAGTTTAAATTTTCTCCCACTCCGTCTTCTAGAAATAAACTCTTTTTCTAGGAAGACAGCATCACGAGCCACAAACACTTTGTTCTCGTTTTTATTGTAGAAGTAATAGCCACGTGTTTCCTTTGGATATCCTACAAAAAGACATTTGTCAGACCTGGGTGCAAGTTTATTGTCAGACTTTATCTTGACATAAGCTTCGCAACCCCAAATGCGCATGAATGACAAATTGGGACTTTCCCTGTCCATATCTCTTATGGAGTCTTATCGGCCGCTTTAGTCGGGCTTCGATTTAGTGAAAATATTGTAGACAAGAGGGCAAAACCCCAAAACGAATCAGGAAGCTCGGTTAGACTCATCATAGACCGAACCATATCTAATAAAGTTCGGTTTCTCCTTTCGGCTACACCATTTAATTGTGGTGTGCCAGGAGGAGTCCATTGTGATACTATACCACATTATTTTAGGTGTGAATCAAATTCATAATTTAGGTATTCACCACCACGATCCGATCGTAGGGTCTTAATCCTTTTATCCAATTGGTTCTCTACTTCATTCTGAAACTCTTTGAACTTGTCAAAAGCTTCACTTTTGTTCTTCATCAAGTAGATATACCCATATCTACTCAAATCATCAGTAAAAGTAATGAAGTAGTGAAAACCTCCTCTAGCGGTGATGGTTAATGGTCCACACACATCCGTATGTATGAGAGCCAAAACCTCACTTACTCGTGTCCCTTTTCCCGCAAAAGGTGCACGAGTCATCTTGCCTAAAAGGCAAGAGTCGCATATACCATAAGATTCGAAATCAAATGGTTTGAACACTTTTGATGAAGCAAGTCTCTTAATGCGTCTTTCGTTTATGTGACCTAAACGACAATGCCAAAGGTAGGATTCATTTGGATCACCCGTTTTGAGCCTTTTGATTTCCACATGATAAATGTCGTTAACATCATTTAAAACATAAATTCCTCCAATTGAAATGGCCTTGCCCTAAACCAAATCATTCAACGAAAAAGTACAACTATTGTTCTTAATCATAAAACAAAAGCCTTCCGCATCTAACGCGGAAATAGAGATGTTGTTCTTGGTTAAAGTTGGTACAAAATAACACTTATTTAAAACCAACTCTAAACCACTAGCTAAAGTGAGCACAAAAGTCCCCATGGAAACGGCCGCTACTTTAGCTCCATTCCCCATGCGGAAATCCACATCACCGTTTGTTAGAGCTCGCACGTCCCTTAAACCTTGCAAATGATTACAAAGGTGAGAGCCACATCCGGTATCTAATATCCAAGTGGAAGTGCAAGCATAATTAACGTCTATCACATAGAGAGAGGAGATCATACCAATAGGCGTCACACGCCCTTCCTTGAGGTCCTCCAAGTATTTGGGGCAACTCCTCCTATAATGCCCCTTCCCATTACAATGGAAACATTCGGTCTCGGAGAGTTTGACATTCTTTGCCTTGGGTTTGCCATTCTCAATGGCTTTCCCTTTTCTCTTGTCTTGTTTCTTTGATGATTTCTTGAATTGGGACTTTTTTTTCCCCTTTCCCTTCCTAACTCCAAGGGACATGTTCTTTAACTTCATAGTGAGAACATCCCCTTTCTCACTCCCACTAGCTTCCATATCCCTCTCCGCTTGGGTGAGGAGCGCATGAATTTCATGATAACTCTTATCCATGCCATTCATGATATAGTTTACTCTATAGTGGGAAAACTTGGTAGGAAGTGAGTGGAGGATGCGATCCACCACAAGAGTTTTATGAATGTTATACCCCAGACGCTCTAAGGTGTCGACATGTTTGACCATTTTTAGTACATGGGGACCAACCTTTTGGCCCCTCTCAAGCTTTGCTTCAAAGAAGCGTGCCCCGCTTCGTATTGGCGGACTTTGGGTGTTTGTGAAAACATAGTAGTCATACGAGTGAATATCTCGTACGCATTCAAGGAAATGCATGAAAGCTTGAGACTTGGGGACATCGACCATATCAATACATTTTTGATAATCATTGGACATCCTCATATAGTCATCATAGGCGGTCTGCATCGCCGATGAAGCCCTTGGACCGGGCTCGATGGGAGGGACATCGGTCAAGTAAGCGAGTACGTTGTCGGACAATGTGGCACTTTTGATGTTGGATTCCCATTCAAGAAAGTTACTACCGTCATCTTTTAAGGTACATTTGTCCATTACGGACCTTAGCCATGAATCTTTTCCTAGTGGAGTAGTCGATGGAGTTGTTGAAGATGCCATTTCGAATTAAAATGCTACAACAAAACAAGGAAATATGAACATTCATTGTTTTAAATTTACTTTTAAAACATTTTTAACAAGTTTGAACATTTATATAATGATCTCCCACTAAATTATATAAATGATTGCAAGATCCGTTTTTAAACAAAAATGAGCAGCGCTTGGGCGAAACATCCCATAATCGTGTAAATTCGGTAAGTCAATGTTTGACTAATTCTACCTTTAGAACTCTCGGTCGACGTATTTCATAAAATCCATCTACTAGCCCCAGAATACAAGACCGTCTTAATATCCCGTTGAGTCCAACCAAGTTTGGCGCGTGATAACCTTTTATCACCCTACTTACCCGAGGTAAAAAGAGAACACCCCGCTTGGGCGAGTGTGGCTCTAATGAACAAGGGATTCATAGGTGTTAATAATTGGTAAGGCTAATCTCAATTTTAGTTATGTGAGAGATCTTGTCAATTTTAGTCATAAATTCCCTATAAGTGAACTAATTCGGCGAATGTAAATGACGTGAATTGACAACCGCGAAAATAAAATGCATGTGAATGGCGATTTTGGCATGCGCGGAAAAAATAAAAGCAAACAAGCATATGAATAATCCTAGTATGGCCTCCTAGTTAAAAATAACTAGACTATTACATATCGGAAACCAACTCCTTGGTCCCTTGCCTCTTCATAGAAACATCTTCCAAAAGTGGCTCCTTCTTGTGGGATTTGGAACACCTTTCCAAAAATAGACTCCGTCTCGATGTAAATCCGTCTTTTGGAAACGCCGGTAAAAATAACTATTACAATCAAATTACATAGCTATTCCTATTATACATTAATTAATAAAAATAAATAAAAACTATTAATTAATTACAAACCGACGATACGAGATCGTATTTAAATTACAAACAACTCGTTATTCCCATACATCTCGGGAAATAACGATTAAAATAACTAGGCCATACTAGGTGCAACAAAATAAATACTTTAAATAAATGACCTTCATTCATTCAACATAAATAAATATGCTTAAAAATGCTGTAAAATGATGCCAAAATCGCCCTATCGCACAATCGTTGGTATCTAGCTCGGGTTTGTGGATTTACTCGATTTTTAACGATTAAAAATCAATAATAAACACTTAAATCTCATTTAAGTCCAAACTAATTGTCCAAACTGTTTTGGACCTCAAAAATTAGTCCTCACTAATTTGATGATGAATAATTAGTTTGATTTGGTGTTATTTGCTAATTTTATCGGTAAAATCATATCTCATAAGTAATAAATCCAAAATAATTGAAAATATTACCAAAAATTGAAACTAAAAATTTTTAGTATTCTAGAACACTCCCAGGAACACCAAAAGGTCAAAAATATTGCCCAAAAATTCGGATAAATTTTATGAAGAAATAGATCGATATTTATCGGTTTTTAACCATTAAAACCAATAAACATCAAAACAAGGTGAAAATACATTTTAAATTTCACTTTTAACTTTTAAAACATATTTTTGAATGTACATAAATTTATCAAAGGCAGAAACATTCGTTTCAAATTTATGATTAAAATAATTCACTTTTATCGACTTTTATCTCATAAAAATCAATAAACATGCAAAACTTCAAACCAACCTTCTAGATTTTACATACAATATGTAGAAAATATATATGAAACAATATAAAAATTTCAAGACCCGAATCAACCTTTAACTATTTTTAGTTAACTCTTAACCAAAATACGGCATTTTTGACTCGGTTTTCTACAAAAATCATTAAAAATAGCAAAATAACTTCACAAGTCACCAAATTTTACCACAAACTCTTTGAAACCAATAGGTATGCATGCCCAAAAATTTCCGTGCTAAAACCTCTTTTAACACCATTTTTTTTCAAATTATCTCATAATTTGTTAAATATGCTAAAAATTAACATGCAAATTACAAGCCTAAGCTCTGATACCACTTGAAAGATCATAGATCCTAATTAGACTCTCTAATTAATAATCAAATTATCTCGTAATTTGTGTTTAGGTTAGGGGCGGATCCGGAAATCGAATTCACCTAGGGCTAAATTTTAAAATTTTATAAATCGATAATAATTTTTTTTCCCGAGATTTGAAATATAAAGTAAAATATAACATATGATCAACCGATAGTTTCTAAAAGTATTAACAAGTTAAAATTTAACGTGTCACTTTCGTAATCTTTGAGCGAAAAAAAAAAACTACTATTTACAAGCTATTATTTTGTAATGATATTATACTATTTATATTGAATGAAGCTAATTTATAGTTGCTCTAACTATTTTAACGACAAATTATTTAAATTGAACCTCTAAAAGATTTTAGCAAACTACATTTAAATTGTTGTACTCATACAAGGGAAGTTATGAAAAATATACACATTATTGTAAGAAAGTACATATCTTTTTCATATATATTTAACTCATCTATTGTAAAATAATTGATGAGAAGGGAAAAAATCGTGAAGATAAAAAGACAAACACCTATAGAAAATGTAAGAAAAAAAAAAAAATATACATACAAACATGAAGGTAACTCGTAAGTAGAAACAAAATAGAAAAAGGCAAAATAAAAGTAAAGGAAATCTTTACTTTTTAACAATTAACATCAAAAATTTAGTTCACTAAGGGATTCGAACGCGGGTTGTTTGTGTAAAAAATAAATATCAGACCACCAGACCAGAGACATAACAGTGATTCTCTTATTACTTGATATAGTATATATTGTTTCCCTAAAAACTACTCGGGCTTTAGCCCGAGTAGCCTAGCCCTAGATCTGTCCCTGGTTTAGGTGATCTATGTAACATACATGCAATATTAAAGCATTTTAATAAAAAGATGGAGGAAATAGAATTTCCTTACATTGGGTTAATGGTAAAATGGACACAATCAAGGTCTCCTATCTTGATTGATCTTGAGCTTAAAATAAAGGATGATCCTCCTTACCAAATCTTCAAATAGAAGATCTCCTAACAATATGCACCCAAGAACAAATACCCAATACCTTACAAATATTAACTAGATATTTGATAAGATACACCCTTGATCATATTTAAAATATTATTAACACACTTAGTAAATATTTTGATTACTACCAATTCTTAGTAAAATGATTTTTATTATTTTAGAGAGATAAACCAACTTGTTCTTTCATATGCAAAATGTTCAAGTGAGTAAGTAAAAAAAATGAACAATTGTTGGTCTAAAAAGAGGAGGGAGGTCGGGTAGGTGGAGTGTAGGAGAGTATTTTTTTTGCAATTTTTATGTCCAATGTGATTGTCCATAGAAAAGAACAAATTTGATGGGGAAGAACAAAAAGCATGAGTGTAATGATTATGTTTATAACCATCCACTTACACTCTATTTACATGGTCCAATGCCCCATTTACATGTCCATTTTGGTTCTTATATTTGTCGCACAAATACGTGTAATTTTACTTTAAACATCGTTTTATGTTTAAATGCTTCCCGATTAATTTTGTCCAAAACACTCCGTAATAATACGTGTACAGCTACACATATAATTTACGTACTAATATTAATCACATTAATCAATTAGTACAATTTTAGTGAATTAACAATTAATTAATTAAAACCCGTCTCATAAAATTTATTATTCAATTATCGCATAATTAAATAATAACTGTCGCGCCTCGAATTCGTAACTCGAAATCTCTCTAAAAAGATCGACTAACCTTTTAGTCAATAAATCAAGGGACTAAATAAATTGTATCTCATACAATTAATTAGTTGTCAATTGGGGTTTCTTCCTTTAGGTGTGACCAAATGGGGTCAGTTGATCACCGCCGTCACACGACAATAACGTCAAACTCTAGTTAGCCAACCGTTATCGATTTACGTTAATCAACTGACGAGAATCATAAAATAAATATCCTGATGATATTCCTTTAATAAGATTTATGATATAAACGCACTATTGTGAAGGACACTGACTCCAACAATTTTTTGCCTCCACCACCCCACTCGTTTGTCTTATTAGGAAAGTGGTATTGTATTTGACCCGTCTTTTATTATAGACGGATAGTGTCCGTCTATAATGAGAATTTATGCTAAATCTAGTGTTTCTACAGGAAGATTAGATCAGCAGAGGCAAAGCAGCTCAGCAACAGCGGTACAAAACGAGTCCAACCATCTTTGCAACAAGAGGGTTCCGTAACAATATTAGTTCACATATAATAGTTCGGGAGTCTCTCCAAAAACACCAAAAATTCCAAGTGTAGTATTTGGGAATCTCCGTCAAAACCAGTGGCACCCTAAATAATGGGGAGGTCGGTGCAACAATGAGGTTCCTCAATGACGAACAGACCTATGGGAAAGAAATTTTTTACCTTTGCGGATGCTATTAGGAGATAACTTTGTTATTACACTAGTCACATTGTATAAATAGGGCGACGTATAGCTGTATTGTAACGTATCATTTAACACTAGAATGACGTATCATTTCACACTAAAATTCATTCTACATTCTCAACATATTCCTCTGTAATTAGTTGTATATCTTCTATTACTGAATGCAAGTTGAAGCTTTTGCTTCAATGGCTTCTGCAGTGTACACATTTTTTTACAGTTTCACAGATCATTGATTGGGTTTTACTCAAACAGCATCTGAAAAATCAAAAATCCTGGCGTGTAATGAATCATTATGAAAATGCTGAATATTACGAGAAATTAAGTTTATTAATGCTAAGATTTCTGGCAACTGAAAAATACAGAATAATCTCATTCAATGACAATTCACTATACAAAATTACCAAGACCAGAAAACATACTCTCACTTGTCCTTGAACTTGAGTTGTCTTGCTAGCAACAAAAGTCCAATTGCAGAAAATCCCGACAAAAGGGCCGATGAATAGAACACGGCTAGTAAAGTTCCCCTCAAAGACTGCACAGCAGATAAATTCAGGTTTAGTGGGAGTATTATGATCTTCAGATTATGAAGAAGCCTATATATTAAAATGATCAGAAAACATACTTCATCTACTCGTTTCATTGAGATAAATTTGTTCAAAATTTTCCTCACATATTTTGAACAAACGTATGCAAATGAAATGAATAGAGGGAATAATACTCTGAATCAAATGCGGTAGTGGCCGCAATCATGTTAACGGTCCTGATTCATGATAGTGTACTAGATGTCCAGCTACTAATTGCGGCTTGTTTTCTTCAGTCACATTGTTTTAAGAGGCAATGTTATTATTATTTCTTATTCAGTACAGTCACCAACTCATCTCCAACAGCTTATATACATCTTACATAGAGCATTCTGGACCTATATCTTAGGAACTCTAGGAGACTCTAATTAATCATAGGGGATTAACTCAACTTTTCCTTTTCTCAACTGTTAGAGATCCTTCCAGAATAGAGTTTTCAAGATGACACTCAACTAGATAGGAAATGTGATACGCAAAAGGTCTCATGCATTAACACACATCTGTTGTAGCAGTTAGATATAAGCCTAGGATAATCCATATTGGTGATCAGCAGTCGCAGACTAGCAGGTCATATGCTTGCATAGGTCAACTATGGCCCCGACGACCAAATATCGTCTATTTTTAAAGGCAATCAATATTACCCGGGGTCCTTTGTATGCTTCCACGGGTTTGATGGTGGTGGATGGTAAACCCACTCTAGCATATATTGATGTATACTTAAAATGAAGCTGGACAGATCAAAACTCCTGTTGAATTACGGGGCAGCCTTTTTAAAAGTTTGCTTACCTATCGACAGTATTTGTGCAGTAGCTTGAAAACATGTTAGGTATCGGGCAATGCCCCATCACATTAAAAGCTGGGCCGCGAAACCGCATCACAGTCAATTTATAAAGGTTTTAAACGTTACCAACTTATGGAAAGAGCAATTTAAAGCAGTGATGTATGCATTTGAAGCAATGACCTATTTTGGCCGCAACATCTGATTGTGATATTAAGGCTAAATCTGAGATTTAATACCATGCAACATGCCAATTGTCAGTGGCATGCGCATATGCATACCTTTGCCAAAAGCAACGCGTTGTCGTTTGCATATTGCAATGAACTCTCTGGGATGTTTTGTATTCCTTGACTTATTTCCCATGATAGGAACCTGAATTTGTAACCAAAAACAAAATCAGAAGGCATTAACATACCTGATATCCAAAGTGTCATACTATAAGTCTATAACAAGCTTCAGTTAAGAAACTAATAATTGTACTACCCAAAACCGACAGCAATGACTGAGCCAATATATGCCTTCTCTGGAGACAATTCAACCTGGAGTTCTCCAAACTGTTCATACAAGAAGGGGTAAAAATCATCATCTGCTAAAAGCATTAAAATGAATCAAAGAAGACGAGATTAAGATGCTTTTTTTTTTTTTTTTTGGCAGCTGTAAAGAAAGAGTTTTACATTGTGGCAGTATAGCTCACTATACCATACCAATAAACAACAACATAAAACGCTAAAGTAATATTAAAAGCATAAACTAAAACAAGGTAAATGCATCGGCTCGCAGCGTCGTGTTGATGACAAAAGACGGATGTCTGATCACGGACTTCAAGGTCAACATCCATAACAATCTTTTCTGGGCAAGCAGCGCTGCCCCAAGGAAAATACCCATCTTTTCTTGTCTTAATTGATGGAGCTTCAGAGAAATACCTGCAACAAAACTCAGGGACGAGTCTCGGAAATTCATCTCCTTGGCTGTGATAAACTTCCTCGGGAAACCAACGAGCCCCCATAAACTCAACTTCATCTTTACTCGTCTTGATCGATCTAGCTTCAGAGAAATACCTGCAACAAGACCCACTAAAGCGTCTTGGAGATTCATCTCCTTGGCTGTAAAACACGTCATCTGATACCCAGCGAGCCCCTTGACCCAACGAGAGAGACGTAGAAGGAAGAGGCGGATAACAGACCATGAAAATCTGTCTCCAGAGGAGAGGAAACTCCTACACTTTGGAACACGACTCCCGTTGACCAGAAACTCGTAGCCAATAAAAGCGAGATTAAGATGCTAGTTACCTTAAAAGTCCGTGTTTCAATGTTTGGAAGTTCCTCAGTTACATCTGGCACACATGCAGAAAAACGCTTCCCAGCAGCAATCATCGAGTTTGCAATCTATAATTGTTGTAAGTAGCCAAGAATACTGCTATTTAGGAATGCATTGATTAGGAGTTAAATGCATTAAAATGCGGAAATTCAGCAACACAACTTGTAACATCAGATTAGAGCCATAATTTTTTGTCATTTTGAATTTTGGGTCAAAGACTCTCTATTCCACGACTTTGAATATGATGACACAAGGCAAAATGACTTGTTGAACTCTCATAGCTTCAGAGTAAGAGGTAACAGACGGTTGATGCATATTGCATTTCAGGGTGCAGTTCGCATAGTGGGTCATCTAGAACAATTTGGAGATAGGACCCCCATACCAGAAGTAATGCACTAAGGTAATGTTGTATGAACTTTTGAAAAGAATAAATCAAACTTGTTATGCCAGAATGAAACACAATATAGGTCAACATGGTTACCGGATTCGCTATGAGTACGCTGTCACTGATTCATGATTCGCTCTTTAGAACGTGTGCTATATGTATTTTCAGTAAGCGAGGGGATAGAATTCGCTCATAACGACTTGCGATTCGTAGGGTACCCGAGTGTATCTGGTAACACTGATATTATAGGGGAGCATATTTATACCAGCATACGTTCAAAAGCAAAAATTCAGTTGTAGGATACCCTTTGTAATTCACCTTGACCATATTGCCCCATTGATTGAAATCTTTTACCGGCAGACACCAATCGCTTACCAAGAGCTACAGAGCAACATTTTCAAGTCAAACAATATGATAATCTAATAAGCCAGCACCATTTATGTGCAATTGATTCTTGCCTGACTTTGCACTTTCTGTCAGTGTTTTCTCCAATAGAGGGAGCTTTTTTGCTAGAGAAGAAGATGTTGAGGTATCAGCTAACTCCCATGCGCGGCTCAAATCCAATAATGTCTCACCCAACTCTTGTCCACACTAAAATTTTCAATTTCACATGAATTAGTCCACCTATGCACCTTGTGGCAAATTTAACTTAATCAGAGAAATTCCTAAGAAATCAGAGAATGTGTAGATGGGAACTGATTAATACTTGGATAAAGGCTAAGGAAAAAAGATGACTAAAAAAATGGTGATATTAGCATGCGACCATATAGGCCTATACAATGGCGGAGCCAGGAATTGAAGTCACTAATAGTTAATACATAGATTGAAATTCGGGGGGAGGGGGGGTGACAGTAAATCAAAAAGAGCAGCTTAGAAAAACGACAACTAAACTTAAAAATATCCCTAACGATAAATGACTCTTCAGCCGAACTTCTCCTTGCTCTAACTACTACACGCTCGAGGTAAACTGTTCGGCCAACCTATGTTACTCCGACTCTTCTAATTTCCTCGCGTACCCGTATCCGACACTCGACACTCGGACATAGGTATGACCCTTGGACACCTCATTTTAGACCAAAATATGCATATTTTTCAAAAAAAATAGCCGAGTGCGACACTTGGACACGCACCCGTGTCAGATACTTTTACAAGAGTCTGAGTAACATAGCGGCCAACACCAACTGGACAATGTTTACATACTACGTCAAAGGCTCCAACTTTTATGAGCCTTGAGGAAAACTGTTCAGCCAACACAGTTTAACAACATTAACCTAGTGCTTCATAGGCCCCTGCCATAAGGAAACCATGGTTATCGAATTCCTTCAAACCCCAGCAAATCGCAGATCGCGAATCAATTCATAGTTTCATACATATTTCGCATTCGTTATAAGACATATTATGATTTCTGGTTAAAATATCCATATTACATTGTAAAAGTCCGTATCGTGGATGCGTATTACGTATTCCTAACGGATCGTACTACTACTTAGGCAACCATGAAGGAGACTAGATGTGTACATAATCTTATTCTTGTGTATTAAAGCACATGAAGGTTAGTTTCAGATGATCCACAATGATAATTGTGTCGATAATTATATTGACTGACTACTACGTCACAATATAAGACCCATTGACAGTTTAGTGAGCCAATTTAACGCGTTCCTTTCATATTCAATACTCAATGAATAGTGAGAACTAGGCTCCATTGAAATGGAAAAGAAGTGTTACCAATTAAATAACAAGTTGAAACATAACCTAGTAATCCTCTACAAAGTAGCTTACAGCTTTGTTTTGTGAAATAACCATCAAACTCCCATCCAAATGCAACAAAGAAAAACCGATAAGTCCTTGTAAATAACCTTTACCTAGGCCTGTAATGAACCCACACCCACAAACAAGTCTTCTTCGATCTTCACATGATAGGGTAAACTAAACATTAATGTGCTATAACAAATTGAAGAAACTGATCCTAACAAGTTAACAACATCAGATATGAACTCAACAAACTAACCTCATTAAGCACAGGTCCATTTGAAAGGTCAAACGCTGCATCATTGAGCTGCAACAAACAATCACTACCTATAAATAAAGTAAAATGGCTCACTAAACGCACAAGGGTAAGGCCTGTTGGAAATAGGGGCTTTTTATGCCAAGTATATTTTTCCAATTGTCCCACATTGGTGAGGAAAAGAGTGTTTGTTGTGTTTATATATGACCACACTCCTTATCATATCACTAGTGGGTCATGGGAGGCTTTTGTGGAAGCTTTGCGAGGTGCTTGATTCAGCTCGCACACGCGCGCGTGCCTGTGCCGAGCCCGGCCCGGATTCCGGATTCGGGATTCGGCAATCGCCTGCGGCGGGCTGTGCCTATCTTTTTGGACCGGGTCTGAGTTGAGTGTATATTCTGTTTTTACAAAACAGACTGAGTCAATTCTGACTGTTGAGTGGAGAGTAATGCTCCTGAAGAACAGGCCTGTTTGCTGGTGTATAGGTCACGTTTTTTGCTGGCCTATACTGCTATAAAAAGACCTCCTCTTCAGTCATTTATTCATTCAACATACTCAACTCTCTTCTCCCCTCTTATTCCTTCTGCTCTATAATTTTCTGGGTAACTGTTTATAATCGTTCCAAGTCTCTCTGTCACGAGTGGGCGACAGCGAGGAGGCTGTAGTGTGATCCTTGGGGAACTACCGGCACTAGCTGATCGCCACCACGGTCGTACCGGAGAAATAGTTTTCAAGGCAGTGGCTTCTTACCACGACACTACTTACGGGGTTTATTTTTTCTGATCGCTTATAATTCGTTGGTATTTCTATTCTCCTTCTGTTTCTGCATCTTTCGAATAACAAGGCCTTGTACATCCAACAACCCCCCTTACCTCGCAATTCGCGGGAGCCCTCGAGGCACACTAAGGTCATATTGTTGTTGTAAAGAACATCAAAATTCCCAAAGTATTCGAAAAACAGACAACACATTTCAAAAGAAATTTACTCACATCAAGACGAAGATCATTAGGAAGCTTTGCAAAGTAATCACTCGGCAAATCAAAGCTATCCTGCAAATAAATAAATAAACTGTAACTTGAAATACTCCAAGTGTTTAAGATTTAAAAAAATGAAAAAAAAAAAAAAAAAAAAAGTAGAGAAATTACAGCCAATTGTTGAAGAAGGATTTGAGGGTGAGGATTAAGGGAGTTGGGGGAATCAGATTGAGTGAGAGCAAACGCAATGCCGAGGGGTAATTTGGGAAGATTGGTTTTGTGATTGATGAAATTTGTGAAATGGGTTTTATGTGTGTAATTGTTGTTAAACAACACTGAATTTATGGGAGAAATTTTGGAGGAGGAATGAAGCAAAGATAGAAGTGGTTGATGGCAATGGTAGTGTCTTATACAAGTAGTTGCCATTTTTGGGGGTGTATTTTGAATGCTGGCTGATTTCGCTCTGTTTTGCTCAATACTTGATGCTTAACACGGCAAACTTCAGGAATGAGATTATGTTATGTGGTTTGTGAAAACTTGGTTAGATGTCCTATGGCCCACTTCAAATATACCATTATCCATCCGCAATTAGTCTCACTATATCAGTCTAAAGTAAAAAAACTGGTCAAATATGCTTGCTTAAAGTGGGTGATATTTGGCCCGTCTTTATGATACATGAGGGACATGGTGAAGGGAGCTGTAACGATTTTCAACAGATTTGAAATTTGAATTACAGAATTCCCTAAATCTCATGCAAGTTAACTAATAAGCAAATATAAAAGGGATGATTAGCAAACTTACTTGGATGCGGAAGAATTCCAATAATATGCTAATAATAAGAAGTATAATAAAACTCAAATCTCAGCTCCTTGAATAGTAATATAATCTGTGAGACCGTCTCACAATAACGCCCCCAAGTGTTGCGCTTCTTCCTTCTTTCTTGCTTGAGGTTTTGTCTTTCAGAAAAACTGATCTGATAAACATCTCCCCTTATGTCTTTAATTATTCTTATTACCTTTATAACTAATCTATATTAATTATAATATTGCACAAAGCTCATTTAGTGTGTGACCCTGCAGGACCGACTAAGACTACCCGAATCCTAACTCATTTAGGACTCAGACTACAAGCGGCTCCTAGCAGAACATTACAGTCACATAGAATTAATCGGTTATACAATATTCCGGACATATGGGCACACTAACTCCTTCACATGGGCATAAGTTCAAAACGCAAGTGCAAGTCACTCTTGTCTTTCAGATCCGTTCACTTTATTTAAAAGTTCAAAATCTCCGAAAATATGGCTATTTTTTGTGTGATTTTTGCTGAAGATAAAAGTACATGATGTTAGCTTTCCAACGAGTGGTCACACGATTTATTTGGTTAAGTAACGAAAGAGATATGATCGTTTTAAGCTGAGCTGTCCAATTTAGACGCAGGTGACGGAAATTTTGCAAACTGGAAAAGATGAATTGAATTGTTACTTTCCTAAATCGAGTCTAGATGGTTAGTTTCCTAATTCAAGTCAAACTGTTTTAATTTCCTAATAAGTTGAGGAAAACTAGTTTCTTAATTCTAGCTAGAGTAGTTATTATGATTTCCTATTTATTTTAGGAAACATTGTTAGCTTGTTATTCAAGCAAGGTTAAGAAATAGTAGTACTCGATTTAGTATAAATAAAGGCTGGATGTAACCTTATTTTTCAGTTTTTGAGAGATTAATAAAAATCGTTCCATGTGTGAGAACAATTGAGTTCAAGGCTTGCGAGTTTTGGCTTCCTCGTCTTCCTTGCGAGAATTGACCCAAGAGTGTAATCGAGTTCGTACCTTGCGAGGCGGAGAGCGAGATTCACTTTACTATCCTATTACTATCCCGTTCCATTGTTCCAACTTAACAAATTCATCCCGTGTTTCAGTCCAAATTCACGAAGTTCATCCAATAACTACAACAAATTCCGCTGCCAAATTTATTCATCTTAAGTCGGTTAATCAAATCAACTAAATTATACATCACTATAACTATAGACGGATATCTCCCGTCTATAATGAGAATTTGTGATCCATTGACCATCTCATCTTGAGCTAATTTTTTTTTTTCGAAAAGAGCGTTGTAAGGGCGAATACCATTTATATATAAAGGCATACACTACAATGAAAACATATTAAACTTGAGGGTTGACAATTTGACATGCACCTTCTCCTTTCAAACTTTCCCTTTACCCTCCCATAAGACCACAACCGATTTAACTAGTAGTATATGTTGGTTGTGTTCAAAGGCGACTGGATCCAGCAAAATTTGCGATATTTTAAACGTTGTGAGAGAAGAAGGTAAAAAAAAGAAGCTTGGAAAGAGATGGTATCAATTCTCATTGAGCGCCTTATTTTCATCACTTGGTCGATATTAACGATCATCGCTCATTGCATTGATGCCCCTCTACTTCTGGTGTTAAGTTTTGTCTCACTTTTAGACATTATGGACACTTAATTTTAAAAATATAAGAAGACATGCAAAATTGTTTGAAACAATACTCAATTTTAAAAATATAAGAAGACATGCTAATTTGATTTCTTTTACATAGGTAACTTTTTTATAATTTTCAAAAGGTGCTGAGAGTAGTTAGACCTCATTCTTTTGGTTGAAAACTATGTAAATAAAAATAGAATGAACTTATAAGGTGTAACTTATCACGTGGCTCCTGAATCTATAAATTAATACTATATATTAATTCCAAAAACCAAGGGACTTCAATTTAATTAAAGAAATCTATACAAATTAATTATACTATATAGTTTTAAATCGATAGCACCGTGTCATGGACCTGATAAAGGGACCTCAATGTAAATATTATATAGTTTTGGTTAAAAGTATAATATAAAGATGCCTTGATGAAGAATATTTATGGAAATTACATTAAATTAAAGTAATTAAATTTAGAAAACACAAGAATATAGTGATTTTCCTTAAAATTAACATGCCACACTTATGGAATTAATTAGTATCATCATAGAATTATACATTAAATTAATTGTAGTAGTAGTATGAACGAGATTAATAAAATTAACAGTATTAATGCGGGAGTAGTGACAATTATAATAATGATAGTGGGAGTAGTAAAAGTAACTACGAATATAGTGAAAGTAACAGTGGTAACAATAAGAAAAAGTATGAACAATTAAATAATCAATCGACTCAAGGAAATATTTTATTTATTTAAATATAGGCCGGATAAAATTAACGGGAATAATGAATTTAACAGGAAAAAAATAGAGGAACTAGTAAAAGAAACAATAGTAACCACGGGAGTAGTGAACGTAATGATATTAAGAAAAAAACGTCGTGAAAGTAACAATATTAAAAGCGGGGAAGTGAACGTGTCTCATAATTTGAAAATAAATTATACAGTTCATCACAATTACAAGATATGCCGTAGAAAAATATATTACAAATAGTAAACGTGTGAGTTAGACAACTCCAACATAGGTTATTTCATTGAAAATAAAATTTAACAGTAAATAAAAGTAGCCCGGGCAAAGCCGGGCACCAAACCTAGTATTATTAAAAGGGTAAACCTTAAAAGTCACGTAGACAATGCCACCTCATATTACCAAATGCCACCTTGCATTACCAAAATTCCACGCCACCAATCCTCCATGTAGTATGACATGTTTAATTAAGAGGGTAATTCATAAAAAACAACAGCTACACTTCTGCAATAAAACTGAGACATTTGCAAAGGGAAATGCCTGAAACTCCTTCTCTCTAAAAAAAACAAAACCTTAAATCCTCCCTCTTTGCTGCCGCCGTTCTCCTCCTTCCTCCCACCGCCACCCATCAACAACCTACCATGTCGCCGGGGATGGGGTCTCTCAAGACCTTTCTCCGGCGACCCGTCTCCTCTCTTCCGATTAACCCTCCTCCCCTTTCTTACCCACACCCGGTTCTGGATCGTACGGGTCTGCCCGTTCCTCTCGGTCTGCGTGGTGTATGTGGGCTATTCGGGTCTTATCGGACGAGTTTGTTGAGGTGGTGTGGCAGGGTGGTGCTTGGATCTGGCGGTGTTGTGGGTTGGTAGGGAGGCGGTGGTTTCCGTTTTTTTCCCTGTGTTCCGCTTTGTTTCCTTTATGTTTTTGTTTAATTTCCGCTTTCGTTTTTGTTTCGTCTCTCTTTCTGAGGGCTCTGTCCCCGTCTATCGGTGGTGTCCTTCTCTCAGTTTGAGAGCTTTCGTTTTCTGGTTCGTTTGCAGTTTTCTAATAAGTCAGCAGAAGATCAACGTTGTTATAGATCGTTATATGGTTTTACATATTTTGTCCGATTCATGGCTACAATCAATCACGTCAGAAGAAATGGATACTCGTTAAGGAAGATTCGGAGACCCTCTTATGGATGAAAGCCTTTTGCGGCGAATCGATGATAGAGACTCTGTTGCAGTGTTTCATTCTTTGAACAAGAATTTATTTCCTATGGTTGTAATCGATTTGTATCCGATTGAGCTTGGCATATGTTGTAGATGTCGTATGACTTTTTATTAATGATAATGATCTTTTCTCAAAAAAAAAGAGGGTAATTCATGTTCGTATAATGATCCATTTAAAATGATACACAAATTAAAAAATATTTACATAAAAAATAAATTAGCATAACAAACATTAAATTTTGGCCTTTTTAATTTCTAGATAAATTAAAAAACAATTAAGAATCAAAATTCATACTCCCTCCCAACACTTATGTTTGCCCCATTTTCAATAAAATACTCCTCACATATATTAGAGAAATGGGGCAAACATTGTTATTCGGAGGGAATACTAAATTTTAAATTTCTACGTTTATTCTTAGAATATTTGAAGTAACAAATAAATATCACATAATTCTAATTTTCGCCGTTTATGAAATAATAAAGAATTTGTAAATATTAAGGGCAAATAATAACATACTTAACATTAAACATTGACATTTTAATTTTTAAAACTACAATTGGTTAAATGAAAAATAAAAATTTACATCACTCTAATTTTAAATTATTTATATTTGCAACTCCTTCTTAAATATTATTGCAATAAACTTGCTCAATTTCATTAAATTGAATACATATGTAAATCTATAAATATGATTTATAAATAAAAGGAAAGACAAAATATCTACCATTTTTTAGTTGGTAAGATAACTCCCTAAATAATTCTCATGCTATGTGGATTTTGTAAAACAAAAAAAAAGGTAGACCTTTTATATTTCCTTTCTCATTACTCTATATTTATGTCTATATTAAATTTTCCTAATAATGAAAATATATACAATATAGTTAAAAGCCTACTTAAAGTATTTAATTTTTAATCCACGTGTAATTTTTCTATTGGTTAATAATAATTCAATTATATTAATTAATTGATTATTGATACGTGCATTTTGTATAGTCTTTTTAGCCTATTTTAGCACGTATTTCTATGTACTTTCGTACTGTTTATATTGCATTTTGCCCCGAATTGGCTACTTTGGTTCGTCTTACCCATTTGATAGGAATGAACGTGAAAGTAGTGGAATCGTACCATTTTCGTCCTACTTTGCATGCATTTTGAGGAGACGGGATTTTCAGAGTGAGATCTTGCATTGGGATGCGTGAAGGAACGGTCTACGAAGCAGTCGGTTACGAGTTTGAGCTGTTTAAGAGGAAGAAATACTCGACCGAGCCTTTTATTGGTCGATCGAGTGGTTATGGCTGAGGATGTGACACGGCTATCGTGTACCCTGTCAAAGATAAAACCTAACGGTCTCAACTAAAATGTAGTAGAGGCAGTCGAGTATCGAATCCACAGGGAGGCGGTGCAATTATCAGTTGCCTAGTTCTAATCTTAAGGTAACAAATGGGGGTTGTTGAATTGGTTGCTAAACTACGAGATTTAAAGGAAGAGAAATAAAGAAAAGAGCAGTAAAAGCAAGGAAATAAGATTAAACTATTAAGAGAGAAGGGACATGTCGGGAATTCGGTTCACTACGGTAGTCCAGTAACTCAGCTATAAATGATTCAGACGAATTATATGCGAGACGGATGTTGGAAGGTCCTTTCGGTCCACTTTCTATCCTAAATTACCACTAACTTAACTTTCATTCTCATTAGGGTAGTCTACTGTTCATAACAGGCCTATTTAGTCCAATCTTTCAATCTAGGATTAATTTTAGCCAGATTAAAGGATGACAAAGAAGCGTGCACTCAACTAAGTCGAATAAATACAATTAAATTGCTATTGTGACAGGGTCTCACAACTAATTCATCTAATTCATTTACTACATCGTCACATTTCTACCGCAGATCCCCTAATCCCAACATGGAAGGGGTTTAGCTACTCATATCGCTAATTAAACTAACAACAATTAAATTCCCAGCAATAAACATTATGAAATAAACAATAAATTGCATAAAAGAGAAATTAGGGCAGAAGAAATAATGAGACAAACAAAGAATTAAAGAGAACAAAAGGTTAATTATTATTAAAGGAAGAGAAGGAATTACAATCAATGCGAATCCGGCGTAGAGAACAATCGAATCCGAGCAATAATAATCCCAAAACAAGGTTACAAAGAAAGAAGAATGAAGTACGCATAAAAAAGTTTTGTGTAAACCGACTAAGATAAAAGCTAGATAGTCCTAATGACCTAGTAAAGCGTGCTTAAATAGCAAAGGGAATAAGTTTAGCGAAATAAACATTCACACGGGCTGATTAAAGCCCATAACCATCAAAACCACTCGATCGAGTGGATTAAAACCACTCGATCGACCAAATCCTCATTTAACTACTCGATCGACGGAAAGTTACTCGATCGAGTAGATGATCTTTCTGCAAGTTAAGGATCGAGTACAAAGTGCTCGATCGACCATTCTTGGACGTAGAAACCACTCGATCGAGTGGTAAAACAGCTCGATCGAGTACTTTGACTTCATTTCAGCTCAAGTCCTCGCCTAAATGCCTCGTAATGCGTGCCACGACGCTTCCAAATGCAGTATCTCACTCTGGAACAATCCCGTCTCCTCTAAATGCATGCAAAAAGGACGAAAAGGGGTACGATTCCACTACTTTCGCGTTCATTTCTACAAAATAGACAAAACAAACCAAAGTAGCCAATTCGGGGCAAAATACTATAAAAACAGTATAAAAATGCATAGAAATACGTGCTGAAATAGGCTAAAAAGACTATATATTAGGCACGTATCAAACCTCCCCAAACCAAACCTTTACTCGTCCTCGAGTAAACTCAAAACTAAACTAATGGAACGAAAACGATAACTCAGAGCTAGCTTAACTTGTCTACTTGAACCAATTTAATGCAACAAAAACTAACAGTTAAAGCTAAGTAGTCAATACGCAAACGAGTTATAAGCTGTTCAGAAATATAGCCAACCTATCGACCTTGCAAGACTAACAAAATCGGACTCTCTCGTGGTCACTCTTCTCTCATGAAGCAAAGGGCGAATGTTATATGTAAAAGAGAGAAGAAAAGACAGTCACTCACCTAACTGCGACCTACATAGCATGCATGCAACAAAAATGAAAGACAATTCAAGTACCAATGCACACACTCCAACCAATAATGTCCGTCACAGCCGAGGGCTTACAAATAATATGGGAATAGTGAGGTTCAGGTGAGAAAAGGCAAAACATGTTATGGAAATGTGGAGGTAAAAGCGTCAAGTTAGTTCCTAACAGAACCATAATGAAACCATCCGAATCTCAACTGACTGAAAAACTAAGAACAAGTGCCCTTCATTTGGCACAAAACTCACTAGACCCAAAACACAATCTCCTCAAAAATAATGGAATAAAACGGAGGAGTTAGACGGTCACAAACTTCCCTTTTTTAAACACCGTCTGAAATAACTAACTGAAAATAACAACTTTTTTTTTCAAACTTTTCTTTTTTTTCTTCTGTTCACGTCATTCAGCTTTCTCTTTCATTTTTTTTCCTTTTTTTTTCTTTCTTTCTTTTCACGTCTTTCTTTTTTTTTTCAATACTTTTTTTTTCTTTATTTTCCTCCTTCCTCTATACTTACACCAACTCCAAACAAGAAATACGGGCCAAAATGCAATGGAAGATCATACCACAAAAGAACATACTAACTAGCTTGACTAGACAGGCTTAGTTTGGGATGTAGCTGATGGGTCGAAAAGGCAAATTTGGCTAATGTGGAGCTAAATGGGTGAAAAATATAAAGAAAGGGAAATTTGCAAGCACCTCCCTGCATGTGACACCAACCACAAACCCGAATATGTGCATTTGAGGAGAAATTGAATGTCATAAATGTGCAAAAAAAGAACATGCTATACAAGGAGTACTACTCAAAATTCCTAATGAACTGGTCATGAATGTCACCAGTTACGGGCTCTAATATCTCAGAATTTTTAAGTAGTTTGCCAATTTATCAGGTCAAGTCTAAACAGTCAGCTTTATTGAACAGAAACTCGTAGACTATGCGTATGACAAAGCTAATAACTATCAATAAAGTGCAAGGCTCAAGTAAAATGACAAGTTATAGTGCATTGTCATCATGGAAATCTACCGTTCCGACTCAACCTATATGCAAAAATAAACGTGAATATTTTGAATTTTTCTAATTTTTTTGAATTTTTTTTTTTTTTTTGAAAATAAAGAACAATGCAAGCTGAAAAAGAAACGTGAATGCAAAACAAATGCAAATGCAGACTCAAAAGGATGCAATACCCTCCCCAAACCAAAATGGACAACGCCCTCGTTGTCCTCCAGCATACACCAGCAGATATATACAGGGAAACGGGAGTATACAACCAACAAAATAAAAACAATAAAATAAAGGAGACTAAATAAAAGAATAAGAGATACATACAAAATACGAACTTCCCAAACCAAATTTTAAAATCGGGAAGTGAGTAGACCAATAGCTACTCGTCATCGTCCATCTTTGTCACGGATCTCCTCCACCACCCGGTACTCGGGTCTCTCTCCTCCTCCGCTCCTCAGCACGATCTCTCTTCACTGCCACCTCTGGGTCCTCGTCCTCCTCCTCATCAGAAACCGGGTACCCCTCAGGTGGGTACCGAAAGAAGGAAGGGTGTGGCCAAACCTCCGGGATCGGTCTGTGTCGCCGCAAGTGGTACTCGTACAGAGGGTGTAAGGCAAGAGCCATGTCCCTCTTCATACGAGCCTGACGCTCTGCAATCTCATGCAACAAACCGTAAACGGCGCCCCCTTGGTCCAGGACCGCGGGCGCCACAAAAGGAGGAGGTGGTACGAAAGTAGCCGATAAGATCGGCTGAGACTGTGTCTGGTCAGTGGGAGGTGGAGTAGGAGTAGGAGTGGTAGTAGTAGTGGGAGTAGGGGTCGGATCGGGAGTAGCCGTGGAAGGCTGGGTACTCCCTGAAGGTGTGGATCCCTCTCCAGTCGCAAGTCGCCGCTTCTTGGCAGCGGGTGCAGCAGGAGTACGTCTGGGTGGAAGGAGAAGGGGAGGTAGTGGTGGCTGACGGTGGCCCTTTGCAACAGTAGGCAAGGGCTTAAGACGGGGGAGAGTCTCACAAGGTAAGTCAACAGACAAGGAGCCGTCTATCTTCCAAGTCTGGTAGTCTGGGGTAAGCCAATGCTGAGAGAGCATGGCGTCCAGACTCAGTAGCCTCTCTACAACGAGGTACTGCAAGTCACGAGGCCAAACGGGGAAAAGGAGACGGGCAAGAATGGTGGCTATGCCACCGCAGGCAATGGTTCCCGTCTCCTTCAGCCCCTGGCTCCGAAGGTACTGGGCGGTCAAGTAAGCTATGTTGAGGGTGAAAGGACCCTCGCAGTCGATGTTTAGGTAACCGCCCAGGATGGAGAGCTCGGTGTTGGTCATGTTGTTCGGCTCCTTTCGGCCGAAGATAGTGCTCCCCATCAGTCTAAGGAAAACACGGATAGGGGGTAGGTGGACCTGATGGAGCTTTCGCTCCCGAAAGTGGTGGGCGGACACCGCCAAAGGCGACGGTAGACCTTCCTCGGGGCGCGATCAAGCCCGTAGAGGAAAGGTCAAGTAACCTACCAAACTCCCCTAGTGTCATCGGAAAGGTCCGGTTAAACAACCGGAAGGACACTGAAGAACTCTCGGGGGCAGCCTCGTGTGCCCCGGAGGAGAAGGTAAAAGAGCTGAGAAACTCGAGGCTCAACTCTAAAAAGGTACGGCCTCTCATAGTGATGAGGCCAGGCATCCCCGTGGCCCGTAGTAAGTCACAAACCGACTCGTAAATGCCGAGTCTATCTAGTGCCGTTTTCTCTAGAAAACGGGAAGGTACATGTACACACTTTAGCAGGTTATAGAATTTCGTACGGTGTAAAGCGTTGACGAATAATACCTGCGTATAATCTGGGTGAGGGTCGAGGGAGGTGTCCCCTGACCGTAACAAAGTGCGAAGTAGAAGCGAGCAGCGGTGTAGAAGTGCTAGGAGCGGAAGTAGAGGTAACAGGAGCTGGCGTAGCTCGAGACTGTCTACGACCCCAGCCTCTCGAACTCAAAGCAGAAGCTCGTGAAGCGACGGTGTGAGGAACCAGGGCTGCTCTGAAGGAAGCTGCGATCGTGGCGAGTCCGCCACAGTGTAAGCGGGGTGGGTGCGAGAGGTAGTGGCTCTTTGTGGTCACCATGAAGAGGTACTAGCAGCAGTGCTAGCTGTGGTGGTGACCATAGAGGAAGAGGTAGCCTGAACTGGGCTAGCAGCTGAGCTAGCTGGAGCAAAAACTGTCCCTGCAGCTGAAACTAGAAACACTGGGGCTGCAGTGGTCACTAAAGTGGAGACAGTG
Source organism: Silene latifolia (assembly GCF_048544455.1). NCBI lineage: Eukaryota > Viridiplantae > Streptophyta > Magnoliopsida > Caryophyllales > Caryophyllaceae > Silene > Silene latifolia. Next base: position 69,213,426 of record NC_133527.1, on the reverse strand, counting down.
GCAACAGCAGGGGCCACTGTCTCACTCGAAGACGGACTGGAGGACGAACTAGTGGATGGTAAAGAACTAGAATCCATCTTGATGGCAGGAATCCTACAAACGCAATCAATCTTCAAACAACAAGCAAGATAAGGCGATTTTCGATCGAAAAAATCGCAAACCCTAAAACCCTTTTAAAACCAAGAAAACGAACACAATCAAGGGGGAATTTAAGGGGGTTTGAAAGATTGAAATGCAAACAATGGAATGTAGGAAGCGGATTTGGTAATTAGGCACGAAAAATTGGGGATTTGGGGAGATTTGTGTCGCAATTAGGGTATGTTAGACGAAATAAGGGGACAAAATGAATTAGAAACAAAAACATAAGAGTTAAGGCAAAAACTCCCTGCGTCCTATTCATTTTCACTCGATCGAGTGGTTTTAAACCACTCGATCGAGCGGTTTTATGCTCCAGTTGCTCGATCGAGTAGAATTTTACTCGATCGACCAGTTCCCCTTTTTGCTTTACTCGATCGACTTGTAAAAGTGCTCGATCGACCAAATTTTCACTCGATCGAGTACAAAAAGTACTCGATCGAGCTCTTTTCTCGCGTAAGCTCTTTAATTTCGTCATTTCTTCCTTGGAGTGCGTAAAACTTCCCCAAGCCTGCATAAAAACACGTGCAAAAATTTCCCAAAATACCAAATACGCATACGAACAGTCTATAGTCTTACGTCTACGCTAAAAACTGTCTAAAACTAATTGTCCTAATTAAAAGCAATAAAACAATTCAACGAAAAGTTCAAAAATTATCTATTACAAAGTGTTACACGGGGCATTTCCCCGCTCAATTCCCAATGCAATTCAGCAGCCCCTCGGTGGGCTCCTGACTGGAGGACGTCATCTCAGCAATGTTGACTGTCCTCTTCAACTTCCATGAGCTTGAATTTGAATCATTTAAAACGGTAGGAGGGGAATAGTTCGCATCCACATAAGCACGAACCTTCCTCGTCCTTGCTCCTTCATCACCAGCTGTGGCGTCATCATCTCCAATCTGATTGACTTTAATTGCACCATTTCCTTTGACAACTCCTTCATTACTTTCATCTGTACCTGCAGCAAGGAAAACAGACGAACTTTCCTCCTTTTTGCTTTCAGTCTGAGGCGGAGGGTTAACAATAGCAGCACAATTCTCCAAATTTTCATCTGGAGTGTCAGTAAGAGGATCAATAGAAGAGAGAGCATTGCAAGGCTGGGCTTGCATGGGAGCTCTCCGGAACTTAGACTGATGAAAAATCAGCTCCTCGTCCCCTACCTGAAAGGTCAAAGTCTTCCTCCCGACGTCTATAACTGCACGGGCAGTAGACAAAAATGGTCTCCCTAAAATGATAGGGGTGTGTGCATCTTCGGGGATGTCTAAGACAACAAAGTCGACGGGAATAAAGAACCTCCCGATCTGAATAGGTACGTCTTCTACTGCACCTAATGGCCGTGATAAACTACGGTCGGCCATCTGGACAGTCATGTTGGTGCAACTCAGCTTTGTCAAACCAAATCTCTTAGCTAGAGATAACGGTAAGACACTCACGCTAGCGCCTAGATCGCATAACGCGTTATCAATCAAATGGATACCGATATGACAAGGGATCGAAAAACTACCCGGATCTGACTGCTTAGGAGGTAACTTATTTTGAAATAGGGCTGACCCCACCTCAGTCAAAGCTACGGTCTCACTATCACTAATAGTCCTCTTACGCGATAAAAATTCTTTCATAAACTTAAGATAAGAGGGTACCTTTGTCAGCAATTCAGTGAACGGCACAGTGACTTCCAAGCTTTTCAGAAGTTCGACAAATTTGCCGAATTGTTGGTTGGCCTTTGTATTCTGCAGCCGCCTCGGGAAGGGAACCGTGATGGGTATCTCGAGTCCCTTGTTTCTCGCTTCCAATGTATCTTCCGGTGCAAGTTCTGTATCCTTTGGACGCTTCTTACCTCTCGAACGAGGTCTTTCCGGTGATTCCTCGCTTAATCGAGCACTAGCAGGCTCTCGAACAAGCTTCCCGTCATCAAAACTACTCGATCGACCAAATTCCTCATTCGATCGAGCAGTTTCCTCATCAATATCAGTCGATCGAGTGAAATTTTCACTCGATCGAGCAACTCCAATATCTGCTTCACTCGATCGAGTAGAATAACTACTCGATCGACCAGTCTACTCTTCCTGTTCACTCGATCGAGTGGAAAAACCACTCGATCGAGCACTTTCGTCTCCAGTTCTGCTCGATCGACCACCTGTAATTAGTCGATCGAGTACTTTCTTTGCCGTGAGCTTATTTTCTTCGACAGAACACTGTTCACCATCAGTTTTAGCCTTCCTCGAGTCTGATTTCAACACTTCCGGTCCCTCATAAGAAAGACCGCTTCTCAAATTTATCAGATTTACCGTCTCATGTGGATTCTTCTCATTTTGAGTCGGTAAATGACCCTGCTTTCTCGAGGATTGATTCGCGGCTAGTTGGGCAACTTGAGTTTCAAGTGCCTTAATAGACGCATCCTTCTGTTGATCACTCAGCTGAAACTGCTTTATAATGGATTGCAACATAGACTTTATCTCACTTAATTCACTCACCCCACCGGAAGATGATGCACCTTGATTAGAAGGAGTGAAAGAAGGAGGCTTCTGATAGCCTTGTTGATTCTTGTGTGGAGGGACATACGGCTGCTGCTGGTGCGGAGGAGGAGTAGGATTGAGCACATTTTGACTGCTCCACCTCAAATTGGGGTGGATGTTCGGCTCGTAATAGGTGTTGTTCTGCCTGTAATGTTGAAAGGCAGCACAAGACTCATAAGAATGTGGACAATTATCTGAAACATATCCATCTCCTCCATATCTCTTACAGACGAAAGGACCATCTGAAACAACATTCACATGGTAGATTCCTCCTTTCGAGGCTCCTCCCAACTCATACTTATCGAATCTCGCAGTGAGAGCCTCTAATGCAGCTACAGAAGGAGATTCAGCACTCCTCCTTTGATTCCCTCTGGAATTCCCATACTCAGCTTTATGGGTGGCTAAGTCATCAATGATCTTCCACCCCTTAGTCTCTCCCATATTCTCAAAGCAAATCGGCCACTAGCTGCAAAGCATCCAAGATAGCCCTCGATCGTCATACACCCGTTATAGAACCGATTGCATAGACTCCACTTTTCGAAACCATGGTGCGGAATGGTTCGCACCAACTTCTTGAAACGGACCCATGCCTCATGAAAGTTCTCATCAGGCCCCTGTTTAAAGCTCGTGATCTGAGCTCTAATGGCATTAGTCTTCGAGGCAGAGAAGTACTTCTTGTAAAACGCCAGAGCCAGCGAATTCCAGTCAGTTATCCCATGAGCATCTCGGTCCAGATCCCTATACCACTCCCTTGAAGCATCGCGGAGTGAGAAAATAAACATGTTCTTTTATCTGATCCGGGGTTACGCCAGCTGGTGGAGGTATGGAACAGCAATAATCAATAAAAGTCTCCATATGCTTGGCTGCATCTTCATTTGCAGCTCCCCCGAATTGGTTTCTCTCAACCAAATTGATATAGGACGGCTTCGGCTCGAATTTTCTTGCCTCCCCAGGTAATGTAAATCCCTTATAGAGATTCGTAGCTGTCGGCTCAGAGTGACTGGCAATAGTTGCTTCTTCGGCCATTCCTAGAAAGTCCGGAGAAGTGACGGTCTCAGCTGATGAATTAGAAATAGGAGATGAAGGTGGATCTTCCTCAAACAGAGCGTTCTCGTAGTAACTAGACAAAGTACTCAGCTCTTCCTCTGTCGGCAATACCCTAGATGATCGCCTCAACTCACGCAAAGTCTTCTCAATCTCAGGATTGATCGATAGTAGTTCACCACCCTGTGACCTGCGCATAAGAAGAAACTACAAATAAAATATAAGAATAGTTTAAGGAACGGATGCCCCTTAAACTAAAAGAAAGATTAAAAATAAAACAACTAATAATTTAAACAATTGCCTCCTCGGCAACGGCGCCAAAATTTGACACGGCTATCGTGTACCCTGTCAAAGATAAAACCTAACGGTCTCAACTAAAATGTAGTAGAGGCAGTCGAGTATCGAATCCACAGGGAGGCGGTGCAATTATCAGTTGCCTAGTTCTAATCTTAAGGTAACAAATGGGGGTTGTTGAATTGGTTGCTAAACTGCGAGATTTAAAGGAAGAGAAATAAAGAAAAGAGCAGTAAAAGCAAGGAAATAAGATTAAACTATTAAGAGAGAAGGGACATGTCGGGGATTCGGTTCACTACGGTAGTCCAGTAACTCAGCTGTAAATGATTCAGACGAATTATATGCGAGACGGATGTTGAAAGGTCCTTTCGGTCCACTTTCTATCCTAAATTACCACTAACTTAACTTTCATTCTCATTAGGGTAGTATACTGTTCATAGCAGGCCTATTTAGTCCAATCTTTCGATCTAGGATTAATTTTAGCCAGATTAAAGGATGACAAAGAAGAGTGCACTCAACTAAGTCGAATAAATACAATTAAATTGCTATTGTGACAGGGTCTCACAACTAATTCATCTAATTCATTTACTACATCGTCACATTTCTACCGCAGATCCCCTAATCCCAACATGGAAGGGGTTTAGCTACTCATATTGCTAATTAAACTAACAGCAATTAAATTCCCAACAATAAACATTATGAAATAAACAATAAATTGCATAAAAGAGAAATTAGGGCAGAAGAAATAATGAGACAAACAAAGAATTAAAGAGAACAAAAGGTTATTTATTATTAAAGGAAGAGAAGGAATTATAATTAATGCGAATCCGGCGTAGAGAACAATCGAATCCGAGCAATAATAATCCCAAAACAAGGTTACAGTAAAGAAGAATGAAGTACGCAGTAAAAGTTTTGTGTAAACTGACTAAGATAAAAGCTAGATAGTCCTAATGACCTAGTAAAGCGTGCTTAAATAGCAAAGGGAATAAGTTTAGCGAAATAAACATTCACACGGGCTGATTAAAGCCCATAACCATCAAAACCACTCGATCGAGTGGATTAAAACCACTCGATCGACCAAATCCTCAGCCAGAACCACTCGATCGACCAGAAAGTTACTCGATCGAGTAGATGATCTTTCTGCAAGTTAAGGATCGAGTACAAAGTGCTCGATCGACCACTCTTGGACGTAGAAACCACTCGATCGAGTGGTAAAACAGCTCGATCGAGTACTTTGACTTCATTTCAGCTCAAGTCCTCGCCTAAATGCCTCGTAATGCGTGCCACGACGCTTCCAAATGCAGTATCTCACTCTGGAACAATCTCGTCTCCTCTAAATGCATGCAAAAAGGACGAAAAGGGGTACGATTCCACTACTTTCGCGTTCATTTCTACAAAATAGACAAAACGAACCAAAGTAGCCAATTCGGGGCAAAATACTATAAAAACAGTATAAAAATGCATAGAAATACGTGCTGAAATAGGCTAAAAAGACTATATATTAGGCACGTATCAGGATGGTCGATCGAGTTGTTTACTCGATCGACAAGGCTGGAATTGATGGTTACTCGATCGAGCAACAATTCTACTCGATCGAGTAGATTACTTGGAGAAGTACTCGATCGACCTATTTCAGACTGCTCGATCGAGTGGTTTTGTCTTTCATGGGCTTTAATTAGTCCGTGAACTTGTTTTTAGCTTATGGACTTAGTATATTTTACTATTTAAAACGCATAATAACTAGGTCATTGGATGAAGTTTTTATCTCATCATTCATCTTTCACTGTAAACACTACGTTGCTTTCTCTCCTTTACTGTAACTTTTGCTTTCAGATTTTCTCGCTCGGATTTAGTTGTTCTTTACGCCGGATTCTTGCGATTGTAATCCCTTACTCTCTTTTAATCTTAATTCTTCATTTTGTTTACTTTAATTACTTGTTTTATTCTCTTTAATTTCTGCCCTAATTCTTTTATGCAATTTTATTATTATTTCATTATGTTTAATGTTAGTTATTTCACTGTTATTAGTTTTGATAATATTAATAGCATGAGTAGCTAAATCTGTTTCATGTTAGGATTAGGGGATCTACGGTAGAAATGTACGATATAGTAAATAGGTTAGATGAATTAATTATGAGACTCTGTCCCCATAGCAATATAACTGTATTTACCGACTTAGTTGAGTGCACGCTTCTGAGTCACCCTTTTAATCTGGTTAAATTTAATCCTGGATCGGAAGGTTGGACTAAATAGGCCTACTATGAACAGTAGACTACCCTGACGAGGACGGAAGTTAAGTTAGTGGGAATCTAGGGTAGAAAGTGGACCGGAAGGACCTTTCCATATCCGTCTCGCAGTAATTTATCTAAGTTGTTTACAGTTGAGTCACTGGACTACCGTAGTGAACCAAAATCTTGACATGTCCCTTCTCTATTGATATATTCTCATTTTCTGTCTTTATTGCTCTTTCCTTGCTTCTCTTCCTTTAAATCTTTTACTTTAGAAAACCAATTACAAACCCCCCATTTGTGACCAAATAGACGGACTCTTACAGATATCTTGCCTCCCTGAGGAGATCGACATGACTTCCCTAGCTATATAGTTAGTTTAGTTAGTTATTTTTGATAGGTATACGACAACCCTGTCAAATTTTGGCGCCGTTGTCGGGGAGGCAATTGCCCTATCTGTTTTTGTTTCGTTTATTTTATCCGTCTCAGGGAATTTTTATTCCTTGAGACAGTTCTTATTCATTTTTTTTCAGTGTTGTGTATGTCCAGGTCAAACAAGTTGGAGTTAGTTTCAGCTGATTCTGAGCCAGAGAGACTGTTCAGGCATAGACTCCGTCTGCAAAGAGAATCACGAAAGGAAGCCTTGAGTACTTTCGAACCCGAACTTCAGCATTTCCTATTTACAGAAAACCCGTCTTTTGAAGAAGACACTTTCAGTTCTGTAAACCAACCAGTAAAGATGCCGAATATTGCAAGTCATTCGGAGCCTAAAGCATTATCTATTCCCAAAGGTTTCAATCTCCAGACCGAGGATGGGAATACATTTGACATCCGTCCGTCCTATATCAATCTGGTGGAGAGAAATATCTTTAGAGGTGTGGTAGGTGAAGACCCGAGGAAGCATGTGGAGGTCTTTACGAACTACTGTTCTACTATCCCTTCCACAAAGGGGGTAACTCAAGACAAGATTAAGGAGATGCTGTTTCCTTTTTCTTTGACTGACTCAGCCAGGGAGTGGCTGACTGACTTGGACCGCGCGGCCGCAGGGGTTACTAACTGGGAGACCCTTGCTCTTGCTTTTTATAAGAGATATTTCACTCCGCAGCGCACTAATCAGCTGAGGGCGAAGATCACTAGTTTCAAGCAGGCACCTGATGAGACCTTTTATGAAGCTTGGTGCCGGTTCAAGAGGTTGGTGAGGTCTCTTCCTCACCATGGTTTTGATCCGTGGTTCTTGTCCAATCAGTTCTACAATGGGCTATATGATGATGACAGAGCTATTCTTGACGCCTCATCCAACGGAAGATTTCAAAATAATACTGATGATGATAAGGGAAGGGCGATTATTGAGGAGATGGCGACCCATTGTGCCGAGTATGGGAACCCGAGGGATGGTATTAGAAAAGTTCATGCAGTCGATAAGCAAGTTGTGGCTCAGCTGGAAGCCATGAATGCTAGGTTTGATAAGTTGGAGCTGCATTCTGCTGGGGAGCCTCACACGGTTCATTTGCTCACTAGAGGAGAAGCCGTCACATATGAGAGGTGTGGGAGCAACGACGGTCACACTGCTGTTGGCTGTCTTACAGAGAAGGAACATGTCCTTACTTTTCAACAATACAGGCAAGGAGGGGGTTCCTATTATAATAACCAAGGGGCAGTCCATCCCAATTTGAGATGGACAAGTCAAAATGTGTTCAATCCCACCCCTCCTCCACAGCAGCAGCAGCCATATGTCCCTCCTCATAAGGCTCAACAAGGCTTTCAGAAGCCTCCTTCCTTTCCTACACCTAATCAAGGTGCATTATCTTCTGGTGGGGTAAGTGAGATAGGTGAGTTGAAGATGATGTTGCAGTCTTTGACAAAGCAGTGGCAGCTAAGTGACCAACAAAAAGATGCATCTATCAAGTCACTTGAAACTCAAGTTGCCCAGTTAGCCGCAAACCAGTCCACAAGGAAACCAGGACATTTACCGTCACAAGCTGATAAGAATCCGCACAAAACGGTGAATTTAATAAATCTGAGAAGCGGTCGTTCATATGAGGGACCGGAATTGTTGAAATCAGACCCGAAGGAGGTAATTACTGCTGATGAACAACGCACTGTTGAATAAAAAGAGCCGACAACAAAGAAAATACTCGACCGACTTGTTTCTGGGGGTCGATCGAGTAAAACTGCTGAAGAAAGGACTCGATCGAGTGGAATTTATGCTCGATCGAGTGAACAGGAAAAAGAAGAGCTCGATCGAGTAAATAAAACTGCTCGAGCGAATGATTTTGCTGAAGATTCTACTCGATCGAGTGATTTTTTTGCTCGATCGAGTGCTGCTGACAAAGAAGACCTTGATCGAGAGCCTGCTAGTGCTCGATCGAGTGAATCATCGCCTGAAAGACCTCGTTCGAGAGGAAAGAAGTCTCGATCGAAGGATTTAGAGCTTGATCCGGCCGATACATTGGAAGAGAGGAACAAAGGGCTCGAGATACCCATCACAGTGCCTTTCCTGAGGCGTTTGCAGAGTACTAAGGCTAATCAACAATTCGGCAAATTTGCCGAACTCCTGAAAAGCTTGCAAGTCACAGTCCATTTGCCGAATTGCTGACACAGGTACCCTCTTACCTTAAATTTATGAAAGAAATTCTATCACGTAAGAGGCACATTAACGATCATGAGACAGTAGCTTTGACCGAGGTAGGTACGACCCTAGTTCAGAATAAGTTACCTCCCAAATAGTCAGATCCGGGTAGTTTTTCGATTCCGTGTCACATTGTTACCCACTTAATTGATAACGCGTTTATGCGATCTTGGCGCTAGCGTGAGTGTCTTACCGCTGTCTCTTGCTAGGAGACTTGGTTTGACCAAGTTTAATTGCACCAATATGACCGTTCAGATGGCCGACCGTAGTATATCACGACCATTAGGTGTCATAGAAGACATACCTGTTAAGATCGGGAGGTTCTTTATTCCCGTTGAATTCGTTGTACTTGACATCCCCGTAGATACCCATACCCCTATTATATTAGGGAGACCATTTTTATTCACTGCTCGTGCAGTGATAGACGTCGGGGGCAAGACATTGACTTTTCAGGTTGGGGACGAGGAATTGAGATTCCATCAGTCTAAGTCCTGAAGGGCTCCCATGCAAGCTTAGCCTTGCAATACCCTCTCTTCTACTGACCCTCCTATTGACACTCCAAATGAAGATTTGGAAAATTGTGCTGCTATCGTGACCCTTCCGCCTCAGATTGAGAGCAAAAAGCAGGAATGTTCGTCTGTTTTCCTTGCTGCAGGTACAGATGAAAATAATGAAGGAGCTGTCAATGATTATTGTGTGATTAATGTCAGTCAAAGTGGGAGTGATGATGTTAAAGGTGGTGAGAAAGGAGTAAGGACGAGAAAAGTTCGCGCGTATGTGGACGTCAACTATTCTCCTCCTAACGATTGAAGTTCAAGCTCATGGAAATTGAAGAGGACGATTAATGTTGCTGAGGTGACGTCATCTAGTCAGAAGCCCTCGAGGGGCTACTGAATTGGTTTGAGAAGTGAGCGGGGAAATGCCCCGTGTAACAAATTGTATAAACAATTTTTAATTTCTTTTGGATTTGTTTATTGCTTTTAATTAGGATAATTAAAGCTTAGACATTTTTAGCATAGATTAGAAGACTATAGACTGTTACTTTTCATATTTGGTATTTTGGGATATTTTGCGAGTGTTTTTATGCAGGTTTTGGGAATTACACGCAAATTCAAAGGCTTACACGAGGTAAAGAGCTCGATCGAGTGAAATTTTTACTCGATCGAGTGAAAGTTGATCGATCGAATGGTTTCTTATTGCTCGATCGACAAAAGCAAAAAGGGGAGTACTCGATCGAGTAACTTTTTACTCGATCGAGTGGATGCATACAAGAAGTTCTCGATCGAGTAGTTTTAAACCACTCGATCGAGTAGTTTTAAACCACTCGATCGAGTGGATGCATACAAGAAGTTCTTCTTTCATTATTTCGTCCTACCCCTATTATTTACGATCAAAAAAACCCCCAAATCCTCCATTTTTCTTGCCCATTTACCAAATCCACCACCTACATTTTGTTCCTTGCGAATTAATCGTCATTTGCCCTTTATTTCCCCTTTGATTCTCGTTGTTTTACACGGTCAATTAGAGGTTTTAGGGTTTCGCGGTTTTTCGGTCAAAAATCGCCCAATTTGCTTGTTGATTGTCGATTAATTGCTATTTGTAGGTTCCTCATCATCAAGTAAGTAATTCCAATACTTCTTTGCATTTTAATTTCATTAATTTTGTTTTTTTATGAAGTGAATTAGGAATTAGGGTTTCGAAATTCCTTATTGGGTCGAATTTTTCGACTATAATTGTAATTCTTTGCCAAGTTTGTCTTAGTTGATGATTAAGTCCCTTACCTCATTGATATTTACATGTTTAATTCGAATTGTCGTGAGAAATTTGTGACTAGGGCTCTTGTTAGTCAAATTTTTCGACCAAAATGTGGGTCTTTCATGACTGCTTTGCTGCCATTGATGCATGTTACCCGCACTCTATCACTGTTTACTTGTCTTATTCGAATTATTTGAGGAGAATTGTGGGAATTAGGGCTGCCAGTATTTTCATGCTGTTTTCACGCTGTTTTCATGCTGTTTTCTTATCAATTTCCCCTGCCCTATTTGTTTAGGATGGATTCTAGCTCTGTGCCTTCCACTAGCTCGACTGCCAGTCCGTCCTTGCCTGAGACGGTGGTCCCTGCTGTCACCACCGCCTCCGTACCTGCTAGTACCGCAATCAGTGGCTCTGTTTTCCTTGTTTTCGCTGCCGGTACTGTTTTTACACCTGCTAGCACTGCTGCTAGCCCCGTTTCAGCCACAGCTGCTAGCACTACTGCTAGCCTTTCTTCCTCAGTGGCAGTCTCTGCTGCATCTACTGTTGCAGCTACAACTTCTACCTTAGCCACGGTGAGCACCCCTGTGGCGGACTCACCTGCAGTCACAGCTGCCTTCAAAGCGGGCCTAGTTCCCCGTACCGTCACTGGACGGTCTTCTACTTCAGGTTCTAGAGGCTGCAGCCGTGGTCGTGCTACACCTGCTGCTGGCCGTGTTACGATTCGAGTGGACAACACCCTCGACTCCCACCCTGAGTACCCGCAGGTAATTTTTGTTAGTGGTGTACATCGTACTAGATTTTAGAACTTAGTCGACTGTGACTTTCTCCCTAAGCACTTTCTTTGCCGTACGTCACTTCAGAGGCCCGGCTTCTATGAGCCAGTCTGTGAGCTTCTACGGGGCACGGGGGTGACCGGACTTATTACCATGAGTGACCACACCTTTAGGGAGCTGAGCCTTGAGTTCTTCAGCTCCTTTACCTTCTCCTCCGGGGCACACAATGCTATCCCCACTAGTCTTTCTGTGTCCTTCCGGTTGTATAACCGGACCTTTTCTATGACACTTGAGGAGTTTGGTACCCGACTCGGCCTTTCTTTTACGGGCGCCACTGTTCCCCCTAGGAAGGTCATTAGTCTGCTTTGGCGGGCTTTGGCACAAACTTCTTTTCACGAGCGAAAGCTCGCCCAGGTCCACCTTCCCCCCGCCCGTTACTTCCTCAGACTGATGGAAAGTACTATTTTTGGCCGAAAGGAGCCAAACAACATCAACAACAACGAGCTCTCCATCTTAGGCGGTTACGTGAACATCGACGGCGAGGGTCCCTTTACCCTCAACATCGCTTATTTGACCGCTAAGTACATCCAGGCTCAGGGAGAGAAGCTCATGGGCACTATCGTCTGCGGTGGCATAGCCACCTTTCTTGCCCGTTCTCTCCTCCCCGTCTTGCCTCGTGACTTACCTTATATAGACAGTGATAGGTATCTGAGCCTAGCTGCCATGCACTCTCAGACTTGGCTGACCACAGACTACCGGACATGGAATATAGATGGTTCCCTGTCCGTAGGCCTTTCTTGTGACACCCTGCCTCGTCTCGCCCCTTTGCCCACTGTTGCACGGGGCGCCCGACCACCACCTCTACCCGAGTACCACCTCCAGATCTGCCCACCTACTACCTTACCCGCCGCTAAGAAGCGGCGTAGACTTAAGACCGGAGAGGGATCTGCACCTTCCATGGGTGGCCAGACTTCCACGACCACACCTACCCGGATCCCTACTACTACTCCTACTCCCGCGCCTGCTGACCAGACACAGCCGGTCCTACCGGCTAATTTTGTACCTCCTCCACCCTTTGAGGCGTCCTCGGTCCTGGACCAAGGGCGCCGTGACGGTTTGTTGATTGAGATTGTAGAGAGACAGGCTCGTATGGAGCGTGACATAGCTTTGACTTTGTTCCCTCTATACGAGTATCACATGAGGCGGCACCGTCCCATCCCAGAGGGTTGGCCACGTCCTTCCTTTTACCGGTACCCAGCTGAGGGGTACCCGGAGCCTGCTAGTGAGGAGGAGGAGGACGAGGACCCGGCAGCGGCGGCGGAGAGAGCTCGAGCCGAGCAGAGGAGGAGGAGAGAGCAGAAGGTGGATCCGGACTACACTGTGATGGTGGAGGACGTGACGGAGGAGGCTGACGAGTAGCTGCTGGTCTACTCACTTCCCCAGTTTTCAGGCTGGTTTGGGGAAGTTCGTGTTTTGTATGTCTATTCTCGCTCTTTTATTTATTTTGTCTCCTTTTTATTTTATTGTTATTCATTCTTTCTTGGTTGTATATTCCCGTTCCCCTGTATATATCTGCTGGTGTATGCTGGAGGACAACGAGGGCGTTGTCCGTTTTGGTTTGGGAGGGTATTGCATCCTTTTAAGTCTGCATTTGCATTTATTTTGCATTCACGTTTATATTTTCAGCTTGCATTGTTTATTTATTTCATTTAAATTTAAAAAACCAAAAAAAAATTTAGAAAAATTTCAAAAATTCAAAAAATATTCACGTCAATGTTGTCAGGATCGGGATTCTACTTTGGATCGATGGGGAGGGTAGGATCGAATCGGTAGAATCGGATCGTAGAATCGCAAGATTCTACAAACTCGCTAAATATAATTTTTTATATAGTAAAAATACATAATTGAAAATCAAAACACTTATTTATTAATATTTATTCATAAAATATTGGTAATTAATGATTTTAGTATCATTGTATGAACAACTTACACGAAATTTGGGTTTTATGGTGTCATTATATAAAAATATATATTAATTCTTTTTACTATGGAATCGGATCGTAGGATCGTAAAACCGTAGGATCGTGTTATGATCCCATCTCTAGAAAATTTCAAATTAATAGGATCGTAAGATTCTACAACTATGATAGAATCGTAGGATCCAGGATCGGTCAAGCATTTTTGGATCGTAAAATCGTAGAATCGTTGGATCGATTCGCGATTCTGACAACAATGATTCACGTTTATTTTGCATATACGTTGAGTCGGAACGGTTGATTTCCGTGATGATATTGCACTATAACTTGTAATTTTACTTGAGACTTGCACTTTTATTGATAGTTATTAGCTTTGTCATACGCATAGTCTACGAGTTTTTGTTCAATTATAGTTGACTGTTTAGACTTGACCTGATAAATTGGCAACCTACTTTACAATTTCTGAGATTTAGAGCCCATAACTGGTGACATTCATGACCAGTTCATTAGGAATTAAGAGTAGTACTCCTTGCATAGCATGTTCATCATTTTTGCACTTTTATGACATTCGATTTCTTGTCAAATGCACACATTCGGGTTTGTGTTCGGTGTCACATGCAGGGAGGTGCTTGCAAATTTTCCCCTTTTCTTATATTTTTCACCCATTTAGCTCCACTTAAGCCAAAACTTGCCTTTTTGACCCATTAGCTACATCCCAAACTGAGCCTGCCTAGTCAAGCTAGTTTAGTATGTCTTTTGTGGTATGATTTTCCGTCTGCAGTTTGGCCCGTATCATTTTGATTGGGGTCGGTGTAAATAAAGGAAGGAGGAAAAGAAAAAAAAAAGAATTGAAAAAAAAGAGGAAAAACGTGAATGAGAAAGAAAAAAAATAAAAAAAATAAAAAATGAGTGTATGATTCACGTGAAAAAGAAAAAAAAAAGAGTTGAAAAATATTTGATTTATATCAGTTGATTCATTTAGACGGTATTAAAAAAGGGAAGTTTGTGATCGTCTAACTCCTCCGTTCTTATTCCATATTTTTGAGGAGATTGTGTATGAGATTAGTGAGCTATGTGCCGAATTAAGGGCACTTGTACCTTATTTTTCAGTCAGTTGAGATTCGGACGGTCTTATATGGTCCTGTTTAGGAACTAGCTTGGCGCTTTTACCTCCACATTACCATAACTTGTTTTGCCTTTTTTTCACCTGACCCTCACAATTCCCATATCATTTGTAAGCCCTCGGCTGTGACGGACATTATTGGTTGGATTGTGTGCATTAGTACTTGAATCGTCTTTCATTTTTGTTGCATGCATGCTATGTAGGTCGCAGTTAGGTGAGTGACTGCTTCTCTTTCTATCTTTTACATATAATATTCACCCTTTGCTTCATGAGAGAAGAGTGACCACGTGAGAGTCCGATTTTATTGGTCTTGCAAGGTCGATGATGCGTGTCCTAAATATGATGTTTTACACCCCATTTTACACGCATTTCAGAGCTCAATTATGTAGTTTTAAGCTACTATTTGCCCCATTTCGTCTACTTTCGTATTTTTTTATGTAATATTGCAGATTTATGCGGAAATGAGTAGATATTGAGCTAAATCCGTTCCCGAGTATCTTGCATTGCATTTGACGTGAAGTATTTACTTAAGGAACGAGCTTGGTGCGCATTTCGAGGCTTGAAAGATAATTTTATGAAGAATTAGAAGCGGACTATCAGCTAAAGCAGTCGATCGACTGGCCTCCATGGTCGATCGACCAACCCACGACTTACAGAAGCTACTGTTCAGCGATGACCAGTCGATCGACGGGGTGCTATGGTCGATCGACCATACCGACAATTCTGGGTGAATTAAGAGATCGAGAATTAAGAAGCCCATTGTATTTTAGGTTTTAAAATAAAGTTACGTATGTCTACCTATATAACGTAACTCATTCCTGATGCTACAGGTATCTAATATTATTCAGTTTTTAGTTTATCATTGATAATTAGGGTTCTTAAGTTTAATCTTTCATTAATAAAGTTCTTTTTGGCAATCGATTTTGATCTCCCCTTTACAATTCCTTTACACGGTACTCTTATGTTCCTTTATTCAGTTTTATTGCTTTCGTTCGTAGTTTAGGATTGCTAGGTTAGATCTCCCGAAGCCAAATTATTGTTTGATGTTAATTGTTCGTTTAATTGATTTAAGCATGAATTCGAATGTTTTAATTGTTAAGTTTATTGTTGTTATTATTTCCAGTATGAGTAGCTAAATACCATGTGCTAGGATGTAGGGAATCTGTAGAAGTAGGCGGCATTAGAATAGTAGACCCGAATCGCGCCTTGGTCGATCGACTGGCCTACCTGGTCGATCGACCGGCCACGTGAGATCACCTTCGTTTTAATTAATTAAATTGCTATGTTTGACGAATCGAGTGCACGCGACTAGTTGAATGTTTAGGAATTGACCGACCCAATAAAGATCGAAAGATAGGGAAGGGAGATAGCCTACCTAATTAAGACGACTAAATTAATAAGATCGAGAGATAAGTTAATTTAGCCTTTTTAGTCACTTTTCAGGACGAAAGTTAGTATTAGTGATGTAGGAACCTGTAGCGAGATCGAAAGATGCTACTTGTAAGAATGGACCGAGAGGACTTCTTATTTTCCCGTCTCGCGTGTTTGTTTTAGACCTACCTAATATACTGCCGCCGAAACTATAGTGAACCGACCATCTTAGCACCCTTTTAATATTTGTTTTCATCCGTTTATTTAGTTTACTTTTCTTTCATTGCCATTAGCTATAGAACAAATCAAATCAAACCCCCACACACCGTTACTTTAAGACTTAAATAGACAACTAATAATTGCATCAACTCCATGTGGTTCGACCCTGTTACCACTAGCTTCTGTTAGTTTTAATGGGTATTATAAATTTTATCTTTGGTGCACACAACGACGGGCATCAAATTTTGGCGCCGTTGCCGGGGAGGCAATTGTTTAAAATTTTTTAGTTGTTTTTATTTTTAGTCTTTCTATTAGTTTAAGGGACATCTGTTCCTTAAACTATTCTCATATTCTACTTGTAGTTTCTTGTTATGCGCAGGTCATAGGGTGGTGAATTACTACCGTTCAATCCTGAGATCGAGAAGACTTTGCGTGAGTTGAGACGATCATCTAGAGTATTGCCGACAGAGGAAGAGCTGAGTACTCTGTCTAGTTACTACGAGAACGAGCTTTTTGAGGAGGATCCACCTTCATCTCCTGTTTCTACTTCATCAACTGAGACCGTCACATCTCCAGACATGGCTGAAGAAGCAAGTATAGCCAGTCACTCTGAGCCGACAGCTGAGAATCTCTATAAGGGATTCGCATTACCAGGGGACGGACAGAAAATTCGAGCCCGAAACCGTCCTATATTAACTTGGTTGAGAGAAACCAATTTGGGGGAGCTGCAAATGAAGATGCAGCTAAGCATATGGAGACTTTCATTGATTATTGCTGTTCCATACCCCCACCAACAGGTGTGACCCAGGACAAGGTGAAGGAGACCATGTTCATATTCTCTCTTCGTGATGCTGCAAGGGAATGGTACAGAGACCTGGATCGAGCTGCTACCGGGATCACTGATTGGAAGTCGTTGGCCCTGGCATTCTACAAGAAATATTTCTCTGCCTCGAAGACAAATGCCATTAGAGCTCAGATCACGAGCTTTAAACAGGGTCCTGATTAGAATTTTCATGAGGCGTGGGTCCGTTTCAAGAAGCTGGTGTGAACTATTCCGCACCATGGGTTTGAGAAGTGGAGCCTATGCAATCAATTTTATAATGGGCTTTATGACGATCAGAGGGCTATCTTGGATGCGGCAGCAAATGGTAGATTCCAGGAGAATGTTGGAGAGACTAAAGGGTGGAAGATTATTGATGATTTGGTGACCCACAAAGCTGAGTATGGAAATTCCAGGGGAAATCAAAGGAGAAGTTGTGAATCCCCTTCTGTAGCTGCATTAGAAGCTCTCACGGCGAGATTTGATAAGTACGAGTTGGTAGGAGCTTCAAAAGGAGGGATCTATCATGTGAATGCTGTTTCAAACGGTCCTTTCGTCTGCAAGAGATGTGGAGGAGAAGGACATGTTTCAGACAACTGTCCTAATCCCTATGAGTCTTGTGCTGCCTTTTAACATTATAGGTAGGCAAACACTTATTTTGAGCCGAATGTCCATCCGAACTTGCGGTGGAGTAGCCAAAATGTCCTAAATCCAACTCCACCTCCACAGCAGCAGCAGCAGAATTATGTGCCCCCTCATAAGCAGTAGCAGCCATATCAAAAGCCTCCGTATGTTCCACAGCAGCAGCAGCAGTCCCAAGGCTCCGAATTTGCCGAGTTGAAAAATCTGTTGCTGAAAGAATCTCAAGCTAGAGAGGCCGGGATGAGGATGTTAGAGAGCCAAATTGCTCAATTGGCTAGCAAGAGTGCAACTCGAGCTCCGGGACATCTACCGTCGCAGATGAATCAAAAGGAGACCCTTAATGCTATTACTTTGAAGAGTGGGTCTACCCTTGATGGGCCCGCCATGGTCGAGGAAGCTACTGAAAAAGATGAGTCAGAACCAAGTAAGAAGAAGGCTGTAACGAATAATAGCAAGAAAAAGACGATCAACAGGTATGTCAGTCGATCGACCAGTCCGCGAAAAGAAACAGCTACTGTTCCTGTAGACGTCAGTCGATCGACTGACATTCGTGGTCGATCAAATGACGACGCTGCTGATGGTGAGTCTTTTCGTCCTCCAATTCCAAATAACTTGAGGGACCACTTGTTTCGAGGTACGACTACCCCGAAAGTATTGAGGCAAGACTCAAATGCTGATGGGTCAGTTCCGGTTCCGAAATATGACCCGATGACGATTAATGGTTCATTTTTGAGACGGTCTGAAGAGGGTTCGAGCTTCGACAAAGAGAAAGTAGTGGATTTTCAGCCTTAATCCACCGACGCCGGCATGAGAGACTTAAAGGAGAGGGCTAAGTTACTTCTTTCAGCCCCTTATCCAGAGAGATTAGTGCCGACGAAGGAACATGTATCATTTAATAAATTTGAAAATGTTATTCGTAGCTTAAACGTACAAGTTCCTTTTCTTGAGTTAGTTAATCAAGTGCCTGCTTACATGAAATTTATGAAGCAACTTTTATCTACGAAGAAGTCACTTGAAACTGTGCATTCTGTCGCACTAACTGAGGAGTCGTGTTCTTATTTGACCCATACTGCACCTCATAAGCTAGAAGACCCAGTAGTTTTTCAGTCCCATGTAGTATTGGCACCTTTTCTATTGAGAAGGCCTTGTGTGACCTAGGAGCCATTATTAGTGTCATGCCCTTGAGTCTTGCTAGAAAGTTAAAATTGACTAGGTTTGCAGTTGCAAACATGACAGTACAAATGGCTGATCGATCTGCGGTCCAGCCTATAAGAGTCTTAGAGGACATTCCCGTGCAAATAGGAAAGTTCTTTTTCCCCGTTGACTTTGTTGTACTAGATATGCCCGATGATGCCCACATTCCCATCATATTGGGTAGACCATTTCTGCACAGTGCTGGTGCAGTTATTGATGTTGGTTCGGGTACTCTGACCTTCAAAGTAGGGAAACACTCCATTGTCTTTGCCCATACGGCTAAGAAGAAGGACCCCATGTGGCCAGTCACTTGTAATACGGTTTCTGAAAAGAAATCCTATTTTATGCTTCCTGATATACCTATCTCTATGCCTGTTCCTGTTATAACACCTCCGCCCCAGATTGGGAGCAAATTGAAGGAAGATTCTTCTGTTTTGAATGTTGCAGGAGCTGGTTTGGGGAAGGAAGAGCCGCATGTTGCTCCAGCTGTGAAGGAGCCAATCATTCAAAGAGGCGGTCTAGGATGTCTTAGCTATGGCACAGATGAAGAGCCCGATGAGGAGCCAGTCAAAGTAACGGAGTCCGATTTAGATTCTGATGAGCCGGATGAGGTCATTGATTGGGGAGATGCTGAAGCTGTTGATCCGTTGAGTTCTGCGGATGTTGGAGTTAAGAAGAGTGCAGCTGAAAAGATGAGCACTGTAGAGGCTACTTCTTATAGCCAGAAGCCGAGCAAGTGGGCCATTCCGTGGCCATTCTTGATCAACTATTAGTTGATTAAGACTTTTTCAAAAACCATTCATTTTATTGCTTTTGGACCTTTTTAGTGCTTTTTTGTGCGCGAGACTTCGCATTTTAATTAGTTTGCTTAGGATTTTATATACTTTAGACTATTGCTTTGGGTTTTGCGCAATTTTGGGCGCGTTATTGTGTGTATTTGCAGGTTTATAGACCTTGATAGCTCAATTTATTGAGGTAATTCGAAGAAATCAGAAGTTACAGCAGGTTTTTCAGTCGATCGACCGGCCTGTGTGGTCGATCGACTGAGCTGCGACTTCCAGGAGCTTCTGTTCCTGTTCACCTTGGTCGATCGACTGGGTGATGTGGTCGATCGACCACCCCGCGCTGTTGTACTTGTTTTCGATCATTCCCCTGCTGTGTTTGATCGATTTGCGGAGTTGAGGGAGTCTTTTCTCCACTTTATTCTCCGACTCATTTCTGTTTTCTTCCGCTTCTTTATTTTACACATAATTTTGCGTTTCAATAATTGTTTTCTCGGATTTACGTGCGGTACTTTCTCTTCTTTTCAGGTACTTATTGGTAGCACTGCTGGCTACTGAAACCTCCTAGCTCATGCTGGTTTGGGGAGGTTTCCTTTTGCTGCGCTTAAAGTCTTATGAGTTTCCGAGTTCTTACTTCATGTTTTGTTTAGTTAATTCACGCAAATTCCCGTTTTCCTTTTACTTCATTACATGATTTTGCACAATGGGGACATTGTGCGATTTGGTTTGGGGAAGGGTTTTGCGTTGCATTTCATTTGCTTGCATTCACGTTTACATTTTGTCTTGCATTGTTGTTTATTTTCTCTTATATATTATATATACAGAAAATTCAAAAAAAAAAATGAAAAAATTTCAAAAATTCAAAAAATTTGCACGTTTATTCTAGAATATAGGTCGAGTCGGAACGGTAGTATTTCAATGATGACATTACATTTTCAGCTGTTTCTGCCCGAGCCTTGCTAATTGACATGTTATTAGTAGACTCATATATGCATAGTCTACGAGTTTTCGTTAAATTTTTTGCTGAACTTGAAACTTGACTTAGATTTTTGGCAAACTACTTATATATTCTGAGTTTTAGAGCCTATAACTGGTGACATCTATGACCAGTTTATCTAGGATGTGAGTAGTACTCCTTATGAGACATGTTACATCAATATGCATAAATAAGAACTTAATCTGCTTAATACCTGTGTGCATTCGGTTTGTGGTTAGTTGACACATGTGGAAGAGGTCACCCCTTTATTCATTTTACCCATAAGCTCCACACTGCCAAAAATAGCCTTTTTGTCCCGTTAACTACATCCTACATTTAGCCTGCCTTTGTCAAGCTAG
Source organism: Silene latifolia (assembly GCF_048544455.1). NCBI lineage: Eukaryota > Viridiplantae > Streptophyta > Magnoliopsida > Caryophyllales > Caryophyllaceae > Silene > Silene latifolia. The sequence continues at coordinate 69,192,590 of NC_133527.1, read as the reverse complement.
TAGTTTAGTTGTTGGGATTGTCACTTCATTTTTGGCTGCAAATGCTCTTTTGAGATGATGTTGGGAAGATGAAAAAGGAAGGAAAGGAAGAATAAAAATATAGAATTGAAAAGAAAGAGAAAAAGAAAGAGGAACGCATGTGTGCTGTAGAGGACGGTCGATCGACTGGCCTCATTGGTCGATCGACTGATGCCCGAGAAGAAAAAGAAAATCAAATCGCATAAATCAAAGTCTTTATTTAATGGCGATTTTTGCTCCCATGTTGTATTCATATCTTATGGGGAGTTGATTAACTGTGGAGATTGTGAGATTTGTGCTTTCTATTAGCACTCGTTTTATTGAAAGTTTGAGCAAGAAGTTGGATGTTGTCATAATTTGGTTCCCTTAGTTACTAGCTTGGCTTTTAACTCTGTTTTTATCCAGATTCATCTTAGCCTCTTCTTACCCATTACCTCACATATCCATATTTACCTCGGCATGTGTTATGGTCATCTGTTTGGTTGGAATGCATATGTACGGTTGTAGAGATTTCTTTCATATTAGATTGCAGGCATGTTCTTATAGGTCGTAGTTAGGTGAGAGTCATTACATTTACTTCTTTCTATCTTTACATATATACACCTATGCTATATTGTGATTTGAGCGACCCGTGAGAGTCCATAATGATGAGTCTCTACAGTTGACGGTTCAGCAGTTTTCAACGACTTCATAACTCGTTTGCATGGTTCATATTGCTAATTGATTGTTGGTTATTGCATTAAATTGGTTTAGGCTTTACATGTTGCATTTCGCTCTGTGATTGAACTCGTTCCATTAGGTTTTTAGGATCGAGTCTAGTTCTTGCTTGGGGGCAAGCAAGGGTTTGGTTTGGGGAAGTTTGATGCGTGTCCTAAATATGATGTTTTACACCCCATTTTACACGCATTTCAGAGCTCAATTATGTAGTTTTAAGCTACTATTTGCCCTATTTCGTCTACTTTAGTATTTTTTATGTAATATTGCAGATTTATGCGGAAATGAGTAGTTATTGAGCTAAATCCGTCCCCGAGTATCTTGCATTACATTTGACGTGAAGTATTTACTTAAGGAACGAGCTTGGTGCGCATTTCGAGGCCTGAAAGATAATTTTATGAAGAATTAGAAGCGGACTATCAGCTAAAGCAGTCGATCGACTGGCCTCCATGGTCTATCGACCAACCCACGACTTACAGAAGCTACTGTTCAGCGATGACCAGTCGATCGACCGGGTGCTATGGTCGATCGACCATACCGACAATTCTGCGTGAATTAAGAGATCGAGAATTAAGAAGCCCATTGTATTTTAGGTTTTAAAATAAAGTTATGTATGTCTACCTATATAACGTAACTCATTCCTGATGCTACAGGTATCTAATATTATTCAGTTTTTAGTTTATCATTGATAATTAGGGTTCTTAAGTTTAATCTTTCATTAATAAAGTTCTTTTTGGCAATCGGTTTTGATCTCCCCTTTACAATTCCTTTACACGGTACTCTTCTGTTCCTTTATTCAGTTTTATTGCTTTCGTTCGTAGTTTAGGATTGCTAGGTTAGATCTCCCGAAGCCAAATTATTGTTTGATGTTAATTGTTCGTTTAATTGATTTAAGCATAAATTCGAATGTTTTAATTGTTAAGTTTATTGTTGTTATTATTTCTAGTATGAGTAGCTAAATACCATGTGCTAGGATGTAGGGAATATGTAGAAGTAGGCGGCATTAGAATAGTAGACCCGAATCGCGCCTTGGTCGATCGACTGGCCTACCTGGTCGATCGACTGGCCACGTGAGATCACCTTCGTTTTAATTAATTAAATTGCTATGTTTGACGAATCGAGTGCACACGACTAGTTGAATGTTTAGGAATTGACCGACCCAATAAAGATCAAAAGATAGGGAAGGGAGATAGCCTACCTAATTAAGACGACTAAATTAATAAGATCGAGAGATAAGTTAATTTAGCCTTTTTAGTCACTTTTCAGGACGAAAGTTAGTATTAGTGATGTAGGAACCTGTAGCGAGATCGAAAGATGCTACTTGTAAGAATGGACCGAGAGGACTTCTTATTTTCCCGTCTCGCGTGTTTGTTTTAGACCTACCTAATATACTACCGCCGAAACTATAGTGAACCGACCATCTTAGCACCCTTTTAATATTTGTTTTCATCCGTTTATTTAGTTTACTTTTCCTTCATTGCCATTAGATATAGAACAAATCAAATCAAACCCCCACACACCGTTACTTTAAGACTTAAATAGACAACTAATAATTGCATCGTCTCCCTGTGGTTCGACCCTGTTACCACTAGCTTCTGTTAGTTTTAATAGGTATTATAAATTTTATCTTTGGCGCACACAACGACGGGCATCAGTCGATATGTCAGCTATATTTCTGAACAACTTATAATTCGTTTGCGTATTGACTGCTTAGCTATAACTATTAATTTTTGTTGCATTAAATTGGTTCAAGTACACAAGTTAAGTCATCTCTGAGTTTTCATTTCCGTTCCATTAGTTGCATTTTAGTTTACTCGAGGACGAGTAAAGGTTCGGTTTGGGGAGATTTGATACGTGCATTTTGTATAGTCTTTTTAGCCTATTTTACCACGTATTTCTATGTACTTTCGTACTGTTTATATTGCATTTTGCCTCGAATTGGCTACTTTGGTTCGTCTTACCCATTTTGTAGGAATGAACGTGAAAGTATTGGAATCGTACCATTTTCGTCCTACTTTGCATGCATTTTGAGGAGACGGGATTTTCACAGTGAAATCTTGCATTGGGATGCGTGAAGGAACGGTCTAAGAAGCAGTCGGTTACGAGTTTGAGCTGTTTCAGAGGAATAAATACTCGATCGAGCCCATTATTGGTCGATCGAGTGGTTTCCATGGCTGAGGATGGTCGATCCAGTTGTTTGTTTACTCGATCAACAAGGCTGGAATTGATGGTTACTCGATCGAGCAACAATTCTACTCGATCGAGTAGATTACTTGGAGAAGTACTCGATCGAGCTGTTTCAGACTGCTCGATCGAGTGGTTTTGTCTTTCATGGGCTTTAATTAGTCCGTGAACTTGTTTTTAGCTTATGGACTTAGTAATTTTTCTATTTAAAACACATAATAACTAGGTCATTGGATGAAGTTTTTATCTCATCATTCATCTTTCACTGTAAACACTACGTTGCTTTCTCTCCTTCACTGTAACTTTTGCTTTCGGATTTTCTCGCTCGGATTTAGTTGTTCTTTACGCCGGATTCTTGCGATTGTAATCCCTTACTCTCTTTTAATCTTAATTCTTCATTTTGTTTACTTTAATTACTTGTTTTATTCTCTTTAATTTATGCCCTAATTCTTGTATGCAATTTTATTATTATTTCATTATGTTTAATGTTAGTTATTTCATTGTTATTAGTTTTTATAATATTAATAGCATGAGTAGCTAAATCTGTTTCATGTAAGGATTAGGGGATCTACGGTAGAAATGTGACGATATAGTAAATAGGTTTGATGAATGAATTGTGAGACTCTGTCCCCATAGTAATATAACTGTATTTACCGACTTAGTTGAGTGCACGCTTCTGAGTCACCCTTTTAATCTAGTTAAATTTAATCCTGGATCGGAAGATTGGACTAAATAGGTCTGCTATGAACAGTAGACTACCCTGACGAGGACGAAAGTTAAGTTAGTGGGAATCTAGGGTAGAAAGTGGACCGGAAGGACCTTTCCATATCCGTCTCGCAGTAATTTATCTAAGTTGTTTACAGTTGAGTCACTGGACTACCGTAGTGAACCGAACTCTTGACATGTCCCCTCTCTATTGATATATTCTCATTTTCTGTCTTTATTGCTCTTTCCTTGCTTCTCTTCCTTTAAATCTTTTAGTTTAGAAAACCAATTACAAACCCCCCCCATTTGTGACCAAATAGACGGACTCTTACAGATATCTTGCCTCCTTGAGGAGATCGACCTGACTTCCCTAGCTATATAGTTAGTTTATTTAGTTATTTTTGATAGGTATACGACAGCCCTGTCAAATTTTTGGCGCCGTTGCCGGGCAATTTGTAGCTAATGCGTTGGTCCCGTTCCACTGTTTATTCTTAGTTGCATTCATAGTTTGCTTGGGGACAAGCAAAGGTTTGGTTTGGGTAGATTTGATGCGTGTATTTTATATAAGGTTTTTACCTCATTTTTACACGCATTTATGTACTATTTTACGTGGCATTTAGCTACAAATACCCCCGAATAGTCTACTTTGGTTTGTCTTGTGTTTATTGCAGGTATAGACCGAAGAGTAGATAAATCGAGCCCAAATTCGTCCCTTTTTGCATACATTTATGGAGAACAAGGAGTCGGAGCTTGGAATTTATCACTTTGAAGACGCGTGAGCTGATTTCGGAAGGTGTCATAGTGCCTAACGTGCCAAAATAGCTCGATCGACCACTTATCTAGTCGATCGAATGATTTATGCCATGAAGATCACTCGATCGAGTAGTTCCTATACTCGATCGAGCAGGCAGCATTAAGGAGTTACTCGATCGAGTAGTATTTCTACTCGATCGAGGGGAATTTTGCTTAGTTTACTCGATCGAGTGGTTTATTTCCACTCGATCGAGTGGTTTGCCTTGTATTTGTATTTTTCCGCCTATTTTCGTATGTGCTTTTGTAATTAGGCTTTGGATTAGGTTTAAGGGGGAGATTTTTTTAACACCCTCATACTCCAAGTGCCTTACCAGGACCACTTAAGGCATGAAAGTGCTACCATCTCGGTTACCCGAGGCAATGATAATCATAAGACAATGAAGAAACATAATTTAAATAACAATATAGTTTAAAGTGATTACATGCTCAAAACCAAAACCGTTAAACTGAAATACAAGGTTCTCAGATGGTCTACTGATAAAACTATCAAAGCTATAAAACATCGTCTGACACAGCGGAAGACTTCTAACTACCACGTGATGACTCATCCCAGCTATCCCATACGCGTCATATCATACCTGCTCAATAACTGCTCACCACCCCCGAATGGATCACCACAGTTTTTAAAATATTTAAACGGGGTCAGTACTATTTACACAAAAACAATGCCACAATAAATCAACATACCAAAACAGTTCAACACACAACAAACCCCAGTCTCCATAATCAATCTCCACACAACTGACTACACACTAAAGTGTGTAGCCCTGCCAGAGTACCCATCGCAACAAATACTCCTCGCCGCCAGTGGGGGACCGCAGCCGTTTCCACTTAAGCCCCGCTCATCTCCATCGAGCGATAAACCCATGTTCATTAATGTGCACATCCCTTCTGTGGCGGGTTCCACAGAAGGCGAATCAAGGGCGTGAAGCCACTCCCGCAAGTGACTCCACTCAGCCAGGGACGCACCCCGAAGAACACAGACAGATAAACAGTAACCACAATACAACATCGACAACCGTCTGAATCAATCAACAATATAAAAACACAACCGTCTGAATCAATCAACAATATGAAAACACAACCGTCTGAATCAATCAACAATCACTAACTACAGCACAATCACCACACACATCATGTAACTAATGCTGAGTAGGGAAAGTCTACCTGGAAAGCAACACGAAATCAGACGATCACACATCTGACTCAGAATCTCTCCTCAACAAAGCCTCCTCCTAAACATACACACATATTATCACTACCGTAACCATATAATCATAAAAACCCCAAATCTCCAAATTAGGGTTTAAACAACCTTTATAAAATACTATAAAATCGGTACGTAGATCTTACCCTCGACGCAAGGATCACAAGGATGTAAAGAACGATAGATTCCGACCTCTCATGCTCCGGGATTTGTCAATAACACGGATGAATGCGAAGAACGTAACTTAAATCTCTTTTTAATGTAATTAGGTTTGTAAAAGTGTATTATGAAGATGACGGAATGATTTAAATACTAACCCGTGTTATTAACAAAACCCGACAAATCATCACCCGTAAACCGAGCTACTCGATCGAGTAGCTGACGTACTCGATCGAGTGCCCCCTACTCGATCGAGTACCAAGGCTACTCGATCGAGTACCCTACAGACAGAAACTGTTTTAAAATCCAAAATACCCTTACTCGACAGATTAAGGCCCACTCGATAGAGTACCCAGAGACTCATAAAACCGCAGTATTATAGTCTTCCCTCCTTAAAAAGAACTTCGTCCCCGAAGTTCAACCCATACAAAAAAACAAACATACTAACTCGATCAAGACACAACAACATAACTAAGAACTCAAAACAAAACTCTAACCAAACATGAACTCGTAGCACCAACTCCACTAACTATTCCTACCTCCACAACATGGCTCACGATATCGTATAAACTCCATTATATCTCTCTCAACACTAACTCCATACACTACCAACTACCGTCCACAACGCTGCTAGCTCCGTAATATATCATCCACTAGCAAATCCAATACCAAGACACTCATAGACATCAAACGGAATGTTACATTCTACCACCCTTGAAATGAACTTCTTCCTCGAAGTTTACTCACACTCATAACATCTTCTTCCAACTGTCAAAACTATCGAACTCATAATCATCATCATTCAACTGTCAACACTATTAAAATATTCTCCCATTCCTAACATCGAACTACTACAAGCACGGCTATGACCTTTAACAAAATCAACCACAACACAAATCAATCTTTTATTCTACATCAAGACTCAAACTTTCAAATCTACTACAACATGTACAACCATTAAACTCTCTTTGCCGCATCCTGCTGCTCTTAAAATAAATGTTACGTCCTCGTAACTCTCTAATACTAAATCCTTTGCTATACTTCCCAAAATCCTCATCACCACCACATGTCAAAGATAACCACCTATAATATAAACACTCCCCATGCATATATCTAAGGCTCTCTTACTTAAACAATTCTCATACTTCAATTCACTCGTCACCCCACCTAACCTATACCTCAAAATCTTTAGCTTAACCAAACTTCAATTGTTCCATATTACTGCCAAAACGACATAATCCTCTATACCTGCACCTATCTCCATACTCATAACTCACGATCCACAATTATTACATACACTCACACTAGATCCTCAAGGTCTTTTCTTTCATTACCGCAAAACTCACACATAACTTATCAGGACACTAGTTCCCAACACCCTACTCTCACTGTCCCAAAATCTGATTATGAATCGCCTGCAGCGTCCATATCAGTACAGCTCACAAATTACTTGGTATGCCTATGACTACCGCTTCCTCATCTTAAAACAAGATCAAAATTACTATAACAACTTCTCACAACTGTGGCCCATCAACAGAAAATTATACCATGACAACAACGAAAACATATACAACTTCTTTCATATCATACTCTACCCTCATTCCCGAACTTAAACTGGTAAGAAACATCAATAAACAAAACAACTGTCTATCTGTACAACCGAAACTAACATGAAGCAACATCAAACAAAACAACAATCTACGTATAACTGGTATGTACTTTCGAAACTCATATCATAATCATCCCGCTTACTCCACCACAACCGGTGACGGCATCGCAACACCGCCACCAACAGCCACACCGCAGTGCGAAAATACCCGCATCAAAAGTGCCGCGTTGTCCGACAACGTACTCACTTACTTGACCGATGCCCCTCCCATCGAGCCCGGTCCAAGGGCTTCATCGGCGGTGCAGACCGCCTATGATGACCATGTGAGGATGTCGAATGATATCAAAAATATGTTGATATGGACGATGTCCCCAAATCTCAAGCTTTCATGCATTTCCTTGAATGCGTACGAGATATTCACTCGTATGAATACTATGTTTTCAAAAACACCAAAAGTCCGCCAATACGAAGCGGCGTCACACTTCTTTGAAGCAAACCTTGAGAGGGGCCAAAAGTTTGTTCCCAATGTTCTAAAAATGGTCGAATATGTCGACATCCTAGAGCATCTAGGGTGTAAGATTCCTAAGACTCTTGTGGTGGATCGCATCCTCCACTCACTTCCTTCTATGTTTGCCCACTTTAGGGTAAACTATAACATGAATGGCATGGATAAGAGTTATCATGAAATTCATGCACTCCTTACCCAAGTGGAGAGGGATATGGAAGGTAGTAGGAGTGAAAAAGGGGATGTTCTAACCATGAAGTTAAATAACATGTCCCTTGGAGTTAAGAAGGGAAAGGGGAAGGAAAAGTCCCAAGGCAAAGAATGTCAAACTCTCCGAGGCCGAATGTTTCCATTGTAATGGGAAGGGGAATTATAGGAGGAGTTGTCCCAAATACTTGGAGGACCTCAAGGAAGGGCGTGTGATGCCTATTGGAATGATTTCCTCTCTCTATGTGATAGACGTTAATTATGCTTGCACTTCCACTTGGGTACTAGATATCGAATGTGGCTCTCAACTTTGTAATCATTTACAGGGTTTAAGGGATGTGCAAGCACTAGCAAAAGATGATGTGGATCTCTGCATGGGCAATGGAGCTAGAGTAGCAGCCGTTTCTGTGGGGACCTATGTGCTCACTTTAGCTAGTGGTCTAGAGTTGTATTTAAATAAGTGTTATTTTGTACCAACTTTAACCAAGAAAATCATCTCCATTTCCGCGTTAGACGTGGAAGGCTTTTGTTTTATGATTAAGGACAATAGTTGTACTTTTTCATTGAATGATTTGGTTTATGGCAAGACCATTTAAATTAGAGGCATTTATGTTTTAAATGATGTTAATGACGTTTATCATGTGGAAACTAAATAGCTCAAAACGGGTGATCCAAATGAATCCTACCTTTGGCATTGTCGTTTAGGTCACATAAATGAAAGACGTATTGAGAGACTTGCTTCATCAAAAGTGCTCAAACCATTTGATTTCGAATCTTATGGAATATGCGAGTCTTGCCTTTTAAGCAAGATGACTCGTGCACCTTTTACGGGAAAAGGGACACGAGCTAGTGAGGTTTTGGCTCTCATACATACGGATATGTGTGGACCATTAGCCATCACCGCTAGAGGAGGTTTTCACTACTTCATTACTTTTACTGATTACTTGAGTAGATATGGGTATGTCTACTTGATGAAGAATAAAAGTGAAGCTTTTGACAAGTTCAAGGAGTTTTAAAATGAAGTAGAGAACCAATTGGATAAAAAGATTAAGAACCTACGATCCGATCGTGGTTGTGAATACCTAAATTCTGAATTTGATTAACACCTAAAAGATTGTGGTATAGTATCACAATGGACTCCTCCTGGCACACCATAATTAAATGGTGTAGCCGAAAGGAGAAACCGAACTTTATTAGAAATGGTTCGGTCTATGATGAGTCTAACCGAGCTTCCTGATTCATTTTGGGGTTTTGCCCTCTTGTGTGCAATATTTTCACTAAATCGAAGCCCGGCTAAAGCGGCCGATAAGACTCCATATGAGATATGGATAGGTAAAGTCCCTCATTTGTCATTCATGCACATTTGGGGTTGCGAAGTGTATGTCAAGAGCAAGTCTGAAAATAAGCTTGCACCCAGGTTTGACAAATGTCTTTTTGTAGGATACCCAAGGGAAACACGTGGCTATTACTTCTACAATAAACACGAGAAAAAAGTGTTGGTGGGTCGTGATGCTGTCTTCTTAGAAAAAGTGTTTATTTCTAGAAGACAGAGTAGGAGAAAATTTGAACTTGACGAAGTTCGAGAGCCACAAACCGAGAATGAGGTAGAGGAAAACGTGGAGGATAACTTTCCCTCCTCCTCTGCAACAGTGATCGTTCCTAGAAAGTCAAGTAGGAAATCTAATGCACCTGACCGCTACCTTGGTAACATCGAAGAGGATAGTGTTTTATTACTTTTTGAAAGTGACAAACCCACTACCTACAAATCGGCCATGTCTAGTCCCGACTCCTCGCTTTTGCTAGAAGCCATACGGTCCGAAATGGATTCCATGTACGAGAACCAAGTATGGGACTTGGTGGATTTACCTGAGGGAGTGCGATCCCTTCAGTGTAAATGGATATATAAAATTAAGCTCGGCATGGATAAACATATAGATGTTTACAAAGCTAGATTGGCGGGAAAAGGTTTCACCCAAATTCATGGTTTACACTATGATGAAACCTTCACTCCAGTCGCAATGCTTCGGTCTATTAGGATAATCTTAGCGGTTGTCGCGTTTCATGATTATGAGAATTGGCAAATGGATGTCAAAACCACCTTCTTGAATGAGATTCTAGAAGAGTAAGTGTACATGATACAACCTGAAGGTTTTGTGGATACATCTAACCCTAAGAAAGTGTGTGAGCTCAATAAGTCCATCTATGGTCTTAATCAAGCATCTCGGAGTTGGAATCATCGTTTTGATCATGTTATTAAACAATATGGTTTCACTAGAAGTGTTGAAGAATTATGTTTATACATGAAGTTTAGTGGGAGTAAGATTGCATTTCTTGTCCTATATGTGGATGACATATTGCTCATCGGGAATGATATACCATCGCTCAATTCCATTAAGGAGTGGCTAGGGAATCACTTCCAGATGAAGGACTTGGGAGACACACAACGAATCTTGAGTATCCGGATCTATAGAGATAGGTCCAAAAGGATACTAGCATTGAGTCAAGAAGCTTATATTGACAAAGTTCTTGACCGGTTCAATATGAAAGACTCCAAGAGAGGATTTCTGCCTATGGGCCAAGGGATTACTTTGAGCAAGTCACAGTATCCCTCTACCCCTAAGGAGATTGAACACATGAAGACTGTCCCTTATGCTTCCGCTGTTGGGTCTATCATGTATGCTATGATTTGCACTCGTCCCGACGTCGCGTATGCCTTGAGCATGACAAGTCGTTATCAAGCCAAGCCTGGTGAGAGTCACTGGATAGCCGTAAAGAACATCCTTAAGTACTTGAGAAGGACTAAGGATTCGTTCTTAGTGTTTGGAGGACAAACTGAGTTGCGTGTAAGAGGTTACACGGACGCAAGTTTCCAAACCGATCGGGATGATATGAAATCCCAATCCGGCTACGTTTTTATGCTAAATGGAGGAGTTGTTTGCTAGAAGAGCTTCAAGCAAAGAGTTACTGTAATACTCCGTATTTATAAGTCTTTGGGTACTCTATCGAGTAGGCCTTACTCTGTCGAGTAAGGGTGAGTTGCGAAATAAAATAGTTTCTGACCTGTTGGGTACTCGATCGAGTAGCTGGGGTACTCGATCGAGTAAGGGGGTACTCGATCGAGTACCTTGGGTACTCGATCGAGTGTCCGGTTTTACGGGGAGTTTTCTCGGGTTTTGTTAATTATGCGATTAAGGTATTTAAACATAGTCGTCATTGTTTTAAACCACTTTTACAAAACCTAAAACCCTGTTTAAGAGAGAAAGCAACCAGTTCATCTTCCGAATCGCATTCTTAGCAATTCCCGGAGTTCAGACGGTCGGTTCTTGTCGTTATTCGTGTCGTTGAGTTCCTTGCGTCGAGGGTAAGCTTTTAATATAATTTTTATAATGTTTTGTTGAGTTTGGTTAAACCCTAATTTAGAGATTGGGGGTTTTGTGTGTAGTATGTGATGTGTAGCCTCTATGTGTTATATGATAGGAGGAGGGTTCGTAGAAGAGGCTTTTTGACTCATCTGTTGATACCGTCCGATCTTTGTTGTGCTTTCGGGTAGGATTTCCTACTCGGTATTAGTCCCATAATGGGATATTGGTGATGTCTTTGTATTTGGTTGTTTGATGTAATGATTGTACTGTGTTTGTGGTTGTGATTGATGTTGATGGTTCTCGAGATGCGTTCTCGGCTGAGTGGGGTCACTTGCGGGAGTGACTTCACGCCCTAGTTTCGCCCTTCGTGGAACCCGCCACGGAAGGGGATGTGCACATTAATGGACAGGGTTATCGCTCGGTATGATGAGCGGGGCTTAGGTGGGAACGGCTGCGGTCCCCCATCTGGCGTGGTCGGGTCCGGTGGACAAAGTATTGAGATGATGGGAGTTGGTGGTGTGTGTGTGTGTGTGTGTGTGTGTGTGTGTGTGACAGTTCAGCTGTCTGTTTATCTTATTATTGTTATCTATATTGATTGTGTGATTAGTACTGACCCCGTTTAAATGTTTTAAAAACTGTGGTGATCCATTCGGGGTGGTGAGCGATTTGCTTGCGAGATATATCTTGGATACGCGTGGGATCTAGTTGGGGATGGAGTCATCACATATCAGAGTCTTTAGTCTTCCATTTGTGTTTGTTAGGACAGTTCCTTTTCGGTTGGTTTATAGTTGGAGAACAGTTGTATTTTGCTTACAGTTGGTTTTGTTATGTAATCGCTAAAACTTATTTAATAAAGTATGTTTCTTCATTGTCTTATGATTATCATGCCTCGGGTAACCGAGATGGTAGTATCCTTATACCTGAGTGGTCCTGGTAAGGCACTTGGAGTATGGGGGTGTTACAGTTACTGCGGATTCTACAACAGAGGCTGAGTACCTTGCAGCGTCTGAGGCTGCAAAGGAAGCTGTTTGGATTCAACAATTCATGAAGGGACTAGGAATAGTCCATTCCACCAAAGATCTAATCACTCTATATTATGATAACAGTGGAGCTATTTTTCAAGCCAAAGAGCCGAAGTCTAGTAACAAATCTAGACACATCGAAAGGAAATACCATGTAGTTAGAGATTATGTGGAAAGGAAGGAAATAGACATTTGTATGGTTGGGACAGACGATAATATTGCTGATCCTTTAACCAAGCCTTTATCAAAGGCTAAGCTTATGGTCATGTCGTCGCAATGGGATTGAGACGAGTACCAGATATTCTTTAGAATATGGATATGTAATAATTGGATAGTGTATCTCTTTTTATATATATGATAATCGCATTCATTGTTTAAGCATTCATTTATGAATCTTTTATTTAGTGTGACTAAATTTTTAATACCTTGTTTATCTGAATAAGTTGTGGAGATAATGTTGAACACTATTCAAGTGAATAAGATGAACATTGTATTTTGTCCCTAGTCACTTAATGAGGTGACGTCTCGGAGTGACTAGATTGTAAGTCGATTGATGGTTGTTCAACACCATGAGGTCATACGTGATGACTAGTCGATTACATAGACAGAGTGTGTGACACTTTGCCAGACAGTGACCATTTACAGAGTCCCTTACTTCTATTATACACGCCTGGTCATGGCAGGGATCTCTAAGAAGTTCCTATGAGTCGATTCTTTTGACTTGAGACTATTATCTAAGTCAGTGCAGTTTCCGAATGACTTTGGTTTTTGTCCTAGGTCGTACCGTGAAAGGAGGCCAAAGGACATCTTCTGAGTCATGATGATCTGTATTGGGCAAAGATAGATAGGGCACACAGGAATTGTACACCCACGTTGGGTAACTATATCTCAAGGCAACTCGAGATGTTGTGACTATAAATGCGTGGCCACGCTCGGAAGTAATCTGTTGGAGATTTTTTCGGTCTAGTAGTCACATTCCCGGTCGAGAAAGCCACTCGCGATATGTTCATGTGCAAGTGCGACTTGAAAGACACCTTGCATTGAGTGGGAGATTAAAACGGACAAGAGAATTGGTAGCGCACACCTTGTGTCAGATAAGTGGGAGATTGTTGGAGTTAGTGTCCTCCACAATAGTGCGTTTACATAATAAATCTCATTAAAGGAATATCATCAGGATATTTATTATTTGATCCTCGTCAGTTGATTAACGTAAATCAATAATAGTTGTCTGACTAGAGTTTGACGTTATTGTCGTGAGACGGCGATGATCAACTAACCCCTTTCGGTCACACCTAAAGGAACGAATCCCAATTGACAACTAATTAATTGTATGAGATACAATTTATTTAGTCCCTTGATTTATTGACTAAAACGTTAGTCGATTCTTTTTAGAGATATTTCGAGTAACGAACTCGTGGCGCGGCAGTTATTATTTAATTATGCGATAATTAAATAATAAATTTTATGAGACGGGTTTTAGTTAATTAATTGTTAATTCACTAAAATTGTACTAATTGATTAATGTGATTCATATTAGTACATAAATAATATTTGTAGCGGTACACATATATTTACGGAGTGTTTTGAACAAAATTTAATCGGGAAGCATTTAAACATAAAACGATGTTTAAAGTAAAAATTACACGTATTTGTGCGACATATATAAGAACCAAAATGGACTCGTAAATGGGAATTGGACCGTGTAAAATAGAGTGTAGTGGATGATTATAAACATAATCATTTCACTTTACTTTATATTCTTCCATAAGTTATCTTTTGTTCTTTTTCATGTGATAAGGGATTGGATATAAAATAAGATAAAATCCACCCCCACACTCCACCCCTCTCAACCGGTCACTCCGTCCTTATAGACCAACAATTGTCTCTTTTCTTGCTTGCTCAATTGAACATCTTTTGCATGTAAAAATCAAATTGTTGGTTTTATCTCTCTAAAAAACTAATAAAAATCATTTACTAAGTTGTTAGTAAACAAAAAATAAACACTAAGTGTATTAGTATTATTTACATATTATCAAGGGTAGATTTAACAAATATCTAGTTAGTATTTGTTAGATTATTGGGTGCTTTGTTCTTGGGTGCTACTTGAAGGAGACTTTCTCTTTGAAGATTTTTACTAGGAGGATCATCCATTATTATTTAGCACAACAACAATCTAGATAGGTGATCTAGATTGTGCCCATATTACCATTAAAATCAATGTAAGGAAACTGTATTTCATTAATCTTTATTTATTATGCTTTTATATTTGCATGCATGTTACATAGATCACATAAAAATGAATCATAAGATAATTTGATTTTTAATTAGAGAGTCTAATATGGATCAATGATCTATCACTAGCCTCGTTACCAAGCCGCCGTTTATAATGAAGGCCCCTCCATCTTTCCCATTATCAATCTCAAGCCATCAATCAAGCAATAGTTGAAGAATATTGTACTTTTTGGTGAACTTTCCATTGATATTCATGAAGGACTCAAGGTAGACAAAATCAAGTTCGGTGAAGTGATTGGTGCCTTTTATTGCAATCAAGGTATTGCCCACAAACTTGTGCCATACTCTTATGCCTGGATGATGAACATATAAAGCATGACACTCCCGGAAAGAGTCAAATTTTCGATCGGTAATAGCTTTCCAAAGGGGTGCGGCATCATATTTCAAAGGCTTCTTCTCATAGTGATGATATTTTAAAAGACCAAACACATTACCAAACTCACTCAAAGCCATTCTTCTACTTTTGTTCTCAAGACGGAATTCAACATAATGTCGAGTCTCTAACTTAGACACCTTCAAGGAGCTTATGAACTCCATGGTTAATGAAAGGTAGGTCAATTCTTCCATTTTAAAGAGGGCTAACAACCTCATGGACTCGAAAAATGCTCTAGTTCGCTCAAGCACACCGAATTTTTCCAATGTGTCTTGACAAATAAACTTGGTAGCCACAATAGTCTTTTTAGCAAGGGATAAAAATGCATTCCTATGAGCATCGGTTAAGAAAGTTACGTCCGGAAAATTTGGCAATTATTCTATAACCGGAGTAGGTGTGGTAGCTTCCTCAATAGGAGTTGCGGTTTCTTGGATTTCCACCCTTGGTTGGATTACTACCAAAGCCTTAGATGCAAGAAGAGCTTGTTGCCTCTTTGATAAATTTGGAGTCTTGGGTGCCTTGGTTCCGCCTTTGGTCCTTGCCATTGTATTCTCCTTCTCAAATTGGTATCAACAAACCAAGATTTTGCTTGAATGTTCCTTGCTTCCTCAAACTTCAACCAATTCCTCAATCAATTTAGAATTTTCGAATTTTTGCCCAAACCCTAGAAATTGATTCAATTTCTGAGGAATTTGATGTTTAGATGGTCTTTTGTTGATAAAGGAGCGATTTAATCTTGTTTTGAGCAAGTTTTGTTTGAATGGTGGTAAATTTTGTTGAGAAATTGGTGTTTTTGAATGGGTTGATTGAGAGTTTAAGTGGGAGAAAAGGTGCGTGTTTGTGTTTTTGAAAGATAGAAATGAATTGGGAAGGAAGGGAATTGTCCCATGTTTTTGTTAAGTACAGGTCAGGGACGCTCGGATCCCTCACAGGACGCGGGGATCGTCTTACGAGATTTCCTAAAAAATCAATTCACTGCCAGGACGCGCAGATCCTCCTCAGCTCGAGTGGATTTCTGCTAGGACGCTCGGATTTTTCCTGGGACGCGCTGATTTCCTTACAGCGAAAATTTGACAAATTTGGAACTTCCCAGGACGCGCGGATTCACTACAGCTCGAGCATCCTGAAGTTGGGGACGAGGGGATTGAAGTTGGTTTGTGCAGATTCCCTTACAGGACGTTTCCTTCAATTCAAACCTTCTCAGCTCCCACGTCCTAAGGCCAGGACGCTCGGATCGATGCTGGGGATGCTCAGATCCTCTTCAGCTCCCACGAGCTCAGGTCTGCTCATGGGGGTTCCTTTTCCCATGTCATTCTTTCTTCTTCTCCTTTGTTAAATGTTGTGGGTGCACTAAAAAGGCTTGGTTAGCCTAGGCATTTTCCATGCCCACACTTGGTCAAACACTACACATTAAAACAAGTTAAAATACCTCCCTCACTTGCTCTCATGTTAAGAATCTTTGATCATAGCACAAAAATGCAAATCCAAAAATGACAAAGATGCAATAAAGGAAATAAAATGCAAGTTAAGGGGTTAGAATATTTACAAATGGTGGTTTAGGGAGGACTCCACCAAACTCTCATTCTTGGATGAGATGTCAAGGGGGTAAAGCCAAGGTGTTGTTGATGTTGCTCAACACCTTGTAGAAGTAGTCGAAGGCTTGCTCATTTTCAAGATAAAGGTCTTGGGTAGACCTTTGCACATTGTTCTCTTCATTGTTGCAGTCATCCAAGTCAAAGTGATGATAAGGATCAATAAAGCCTTGGTCTAAGGTCATAGCATTTCCAATATAAGGATTGACTAATCCTTCAAATTCATCGTCCCATAGACCGCAAACATCACTAGCTTGTTCCCCAATGATGTCATGAGTTGACGAGAGCAACTCTTCTTTCTTGTTGTCATAGCTAATGAGGCCTTCTTCATTACTTGTCATGATGGGTGAGTTGTTCAAGCTCTCATTGTTGTTGTTGAAAATTCCTTGCTCTCCGAATAGAGCTACATGAAGGTCATCCACTTTCTTCTTCCATATGGGTGGTGTTTCTTTACCCATGGCTTGATCCTTGCATAAATATTCTAACTTCTTCCTATCACTTTCTTGGCTATAGTGATTGACCATGAAGCATGGCTCATGTAGTCGGGGAGCTCTCATTGTTTTGTCAAGATTGAAAGTGATTGTCTCGTCCCCTAGTTCAAGTGTGAGATCTCCATGTTTCACATCGATTACTACTCCGGCGGTATGCAAGAAAGGTCTTCCTAATATTATAGGAATGTTGGAATCCTTCTCCATGTTTACAATGACAAAGTCTACCGGGATGAAGAATTTGCCAATTCTCACGGGCACATCATCCCATACCCCTAGAGGTATCTTTGTTGATCGATCCGCCATTTGAAGAGTGATGTTGGTGCATTTGAGCTCTCCCATTCCTAGCCTCTTACATACCGAGTATGGCATGACACTTACACTTGCTCCAAGGTCACACAATGCTTTGTTGATTGTAGTGTCGCTAATGGTACATGGATTAGAAAAACTTCCTGGATCTTTGAGCTTTGGAGGGGAACTCCCTTGAAGAATAGCACTACTCACTTTGGTAAAGGCAATATTCTCCAACTTTAGGGTAAATTTCTTCTTGGTAAGAATATCTTTCATATACTTTGCATAAGCCGGAACATGATTGATCAATTCCGTGAATGGGATTGAGACTTCTAAGTTCTTCACAATTTCCATGAACTTTCCAAGTTGGTCATCAAGCTTAGGCTTAGCTTGGCGACTTGGGAATGGAAGTCTAATCACAATAGGCTCTTTTTCCTTAACCTTCTCTTCATTCTTCTTCTTTGAAATTTCATTGGTGGTAGGATCTACCTCCTTAGAGTTCTCCACAACTTTTTTATTGTCACTAGCATCCATAATATCTTCATTAATTGGCCTCTCATATCTTGTACCACTCCTCAAATGGATGGCACTAACCGTCTCATGTCTTGGGGGATTACCTTGAGGCGGTAATTGCCCCTCTTGTCTTTGAGAGCTAGAAGATGCTAATTGGGTTATTTAAGTCTCTAACATTTTGATGTGGGCAAGAATGTTGTTGATGGTGATTTCTTTAGGTTGGCTATCTTTTTGCATTTAGGTGAAAAATTCTTGTTGGTTCTTTTGTATTTGGAGGACTGCTTTTTGAACATCAAAGCTTTGGTCATTTGAGTGGTTGTAAGAAGGTTGATTTTGATAACCTTGGCTTTGGTTGAAAAAGGGTCTTTGAGCTTGGTTTCTCATTGGAGGTGGGGTGTATGTGGGTTGGGGGTTTTGAACATTTTGGCTCTTGTATGAAAGACTTGGATGAAATTTGCTATTCTCATTATAGTAGTTGGAATAAGGGGTGCCATTCTTGTATGCTTGGAAAGCATTAACTTGTTCATTTGTTCCCCTACACATTCATTTTGATCATGTCCCAAGGTTCCACAACTTTCACATACTCCACTTGGGATTGAGGATGATGCCACCATAGCATTAACATGTTGTTTGGGTGATTTGGAAGCTTCGTCTAGCTTAGCCATGGCCTTCTCAAACTTCAAATTGATGGTGTCGATATGAGCACTTAGTTGAGCACCCAATTGAGTGATGGAATCTACCTCATGCTTTCCTCCTCTAGTGGTCTTTCGGGCCCTACTATATTGGGAATTATGAACCGCCATCTCTTCGATTTTGGCCCATGTTTGATTGTCATCAACTTCGATAAACATCCCATTGGATCCCATATTAAGAACATTGCGAGAGTCTTCATATAGGCCGTTCCAAAATTGTTGCACAAGGAACCACTCACTAAGTCCATGGTGTGGACAAGAATGACAAGTGTCCTTAAATCTCTCCCATGCTTCATATAATGATTCCTCATCCTTTTGCTTGAACCCGGTGATTTGGGCTCTCAACATATTAGTCTTCTCCGGAGGATAGAATTTCTTGTAGAAGGCAAGTGCAAACTTCTTCCATGAATCAATACCAAGGGTAGCCTTGTCTAGGCTCTTCAACCTCTGCTTTGCGGTACCGATCAAAGAAAAAGGAAACAATACCCATCGGATTTGGTCTTGAGTAACTCCGGTTTAAGAAATTGCATCATAATAGTCACAAAAAGTCTCCATATGTGAATGAGGGTCTTCACTCGGTATCCCTCCAAATTGACTTCTCTCAACTAATTGTATGAATGCGGATTTGGCAATGAAATTACCGGTTAAATGTGGTGGTGTAGGAGTACCGTTTGGTAGGTTCTCCTCGGTTGGTTCGGAATGTGATGAAAATTTAGGCATTGTATGTAACACCCCCATACTCCAAGTGTCTTACCAGGACCACTCAGGTATGAAGATATTACCATCTCGGTTACCCGAGGCAATGATAATCAAATAAACAATGAAGAAACAACGTTTAAATATAAATACTTAGTGAAGAGTTACAATTCTCAAAACCAAACCAAAAGTATAATACATGTTCTCAAACTGACTGTTTACTGTTCTAACTGAAATGTAAATAAACTACTAAGCTACAGCGGAAGACTCCTATCATCATGTCGTGGCAATCCCAGCTATCCCAGTACTCATCTCAATACCTGCTCAATATCTGCTCACCATCCCCGAATGGATCACCGCAGGTTTACAAAACAACAACCGGGGTCAGTACTAATCACACAACTCAATGTATATATCAACAATAAGATAAACAGACAGCTTAACTGTCACACACACACAATCACGCCAAATCCAATCATCTCAATCACCGATCGTCCACCGGACCCGCCCGATGGGGGACCGCAGCCGTACCCACCAAATCCCCGCTCCACACAGTGAGCGATAACCCTATCCATTAATGTGCACATCCCTTCTGTGGCGGGTTCCACAGAAGGCGAAACTAGGGCGTGAAGCCACTCCCGCAAGTGACCTCACTCAGCCGAGGCCACGCCTCGAGAACCTTACTCGATTGAGTACCCAACAGGTCAGAAACTTTTCTAAAACGCAACTTGCCCTTACTCGACAGAGTAAGGCCTACTCGATAGAGTACCCAAAGACGCATAAATACGGAGTATTACATTGTAGGTTGATTTTATGGTGCGTTTTGAATTGGGTTATCCTCTCCTTCTCTTGTAAAAGGGTTGACAAACTCAATGTTATTTGGTTGAATGTCCACAATCTCACCAATAACTACAACTCTTGAAGTACCTCTAGCAACTGTTCTATTGTTGGTTAAGGTCCTTTCAATCTCGAAATCAGTAGGTAATAAATTACCTTGTGATCTCCTAGTCATGCAAAATATCAAACAACTCGAAAACAATTAGAACAACCTTGAGGAGTTTGACTTCCCCAAGGTAAAGAAAGACACAACTAAAAACAATTAACAAAAATCAAATCAATTGAACACTGTCCCCGGCAACGGCGCCATTTTTGGCCAGGTCAAAACTCGTCGTCAAAAGCTACCAACCAAAACAATATTTATAACTTCACAAACTACTCTTAGTAAAGAGATAAGTAAAGATCGTAACCTAAGGGACGGGTATTGATGTAGGATTTTCAATTGCAAGTAGCTATGTCTTAGGGTGTCAAAAATTATGGGTTGAGATGAGATGTAGTCTAAACTAATCAACAAGATAAATGTAAATTAATGAAAACAAAGTAAAGCAAATAAAGGGGTTGTAAACAATTGATTAAAAGCACTAGGGTGTCATGGGTTCATAGGGAATTCATGGAAATAGATTATACAAACATGTTCTCAATTAGAAGCAAGCACTTATTGTTGTGATGGGATCGAGTTAGTGTATATCTTACAATCCCTAGGAAGATTTAGGCCCCGGAGCCGAGTCGTCTACACTGTACAACACCTACAAGTGGACTTAATCTCCTCCTATTCAACTTTATGCATCGTCTAATGAGGCTCGAGTTGGTTTATGTCTTACAAGCCTCATTCAAAAGATAAGATATGGGTAACAAATGCGAAGATTCATAGGCTCGCATTTCATCAAACATCACATGTGCATAAGTTGAAATCACAACAAGTAAGCAATTTAATTATAAAAACATATTAGATTAAGCATAAATCAATTCTCATGTTTATTTCCCCTAATTCCTCATTAACCCTAGCTAAAGGACTACTCACTCATGATCAAGTTTAGCATGCTAATAAGGTTGTCAATAATACTAACAAAACAAAACATGATGAATAAATGATGTGATTAACAATAATTAAACAAGGGTAAAAGAGATTATACCTATGTGAGATGATCCAAATAATAAAGCAAAGAATAATAGAAGTAATCTTGATGATTGATGGAAGGTTGTCAATCCTCCAATAAACCCCAATAATCTTCTAACTACACAAATAAAACTAAGAACAATTGAGAAATTAAGGAAAGATTAAGATGTGATTAATATTGAGAAGTGTATTACAACTAAATTAAGAATAGATTAAGAGTTGATTAAGAGATGATTAAGGATTGATTAAAAGCTTGATCAAGAATTCATGAAAATTTAGGTAGTACAATGGGGAATTTATACTAAAATTAAGTACAAGGGTTAGGGTTACTAAGGGTTTAAATGACTATTAAGACCCTAAGAGAAGCTTGAGGAATTGCAACTCCAGAGGGACATGCGCGGATCGTGCTTGCAACCCCCACCAGAATCCGCTCGTCCTCACCTGAAGCACGGCCTGTCCTGTAAGAAGATCCGCTTGGGCTGGCAGTCGTGACGCTCGGATCGAGCTCTGGTACGCTCGTCCTGAGCTCAAGCCGCTCGGATCGTGGCACCAGATTCTTCTCTTGTTTGGCTCCTTAACAATCCGCGGGGATTGTGTTGGGGATGCAAGGATCTTTTCATCATTGCCCATTTCACTTTATTTACTTGCTTAGGCCTCTAGTGTCTGTCTCCTCTTCGATGCTTGGTCATTAGATGCGATCCATTTAGCTCCATAAATGCAAGGTTAGCAATCCTCTCCTACCAAGGACACAAAACCTCAAAGAATATGCGGAATGGGAAACTAAAGATAAGAAATGACCCTAATATATGCTCGAAAGCATGGGAACGAGGTTAATTCGGGGACTAAATGTGCTAAAATATGAGTCACATCATATATTAAATGTATTATCAGAGTATAACAACGATAAACGGGTCAAGGTGGCGGAAACAGCTGACCAATCCGACTCGCTACTAAAGCCAAAGAAAACCAATACATTATTAAGTGTATCTAAAATGAAAATAAAGTCCTAATTTATTATTCATCTCGCTGCACAGTACTTCTCCAACAAGATATCATCCAAACAGTAAATCATCTGAACAACCTGAGAATGGGGGTCGACAATCAGCCGAGAGTAACTAGATGCTCTCCCAGTCATGTTTACGAAAATTAAATATAACCAACAATTATTAACAATTAAAATGCAAAACTAGTAAACATGTGAGACCATCTATACTCATAAAAACACGACATCAACTTATCACCAAACAATGGCATAATAAGACAATATTTTGAAATATTGACTTCAAGTAAAAAAGCATGGGAGGACGTATAACACAAACCACATTAAGACATCATGCACATCATAGAACCATCGTCATCACGTACCATGTGACCGCACCAAACAACCTACTAGAGCGTATAACAACTGCTTCTGAACTGACGGAGCGTATAACAACTGCCTCCATCGGTGTGGATCGTATAACAATTGCATCCAAGGTACTATGTATAGCGTACGACCACTACCTATATGTCTAAGACCTGATGGAGTATGTGTCCTCAACAATAGTGCGATCACATTATTGAAACTCATAATAAGAATACGTAAAGGGATGAATAATTATATAAATCAACTGAACAACATTAATCGGTAATGATTGGTTGAATAGAGTTTGACATTACTGTCGTTTGACGGTGGTGGTCAGTTGATCCCTTAAGGTCACACCTAAATGATGAAACTCAAATAGATAATTAATTAATTGTATTTAATAAAGATTAATTAATCCCTCTTTATGTGAGTTGAATTGTATATCTTATTGTAATATGATTAAATAAGATTTAATTTAGTAATTAAATGTTGAGTTACTAAATTAGTTGAGGTTTTATAAATATTTTGAGGTAGAGGTAATAAGTTATTTATATTTACAAGGAGTTATAAACTTAACTAACTAGTAATATGGGACCCGTTATATTGATATAATGGTAGTATACTACTTAAGTGTTGGGAGTATATTATAAGATTAATTATAATATTTAATTGTTAAATGATTATATTAATAATTAATTATGTAAGATAATTGATCACATGACGTATAAGCATTTGTGGGACAAATATAAAAAAAATAAAAATGGTCTAAAGTGGCACATGATGGCCGACCATATGGAGTATATTATACTCTTTTGGTTTGTCCAAATTTTTAGATAAGATCATGTGATATTATCATGTGATGACATCTTATTATGCCACCATAATCATTTCACTCACTACTACACTCTACTCATTTGCATGTGAATAATTTAAGAGACAAAAATACTCCACTTGTGTGGAGGATGTGCCGTGAAAATGCTCTTATTATAAGAGCATCATTGTGTTTGTTTTTCACCACTCTTTTTGATGATTATTTTCACATGCAAAAACCTCTTCATAAACTCACATTAAGACTAATATGCATCATAATATTACTAAGGTAGTAATAAAAATAATATTAGTAAAATTAGAGAACAATACTACATAATAACTAGTCATTATCAGTAGTATTTTTGGGTGTAATCTTGGTACAATTGAAAGGAGGTTCTCACAATATTGAGACAAGGAGGATCATCCATTTATTTGAGCTCAAGAACAAGTAAGAAATGTGTTCTTACTTGTGCCCTTAATACCGTTTTTATCAATGTAAGAAATTTTTTTCTTTACTTATCTATTTATATTTTATTATGCATGCATAAGATTATCATCTAAATCAATGAGTATTTTAGATAAATAATTAAAGAGTTTAATTTGAGGGTTAATGAATCCTTTCAAGTGGTATCAGAGCAAATGGTTGTTGCATGCATAATCGGTTTGGTTTTTCCGAGTTATTTGTAACTTAATTAAAACTAAAATTTGTGATTTATGAAGATAAAGTCACGAAATTTTTTGCATGTCATATATTCTGGTCCTAAAATGAATTTAGATCATTTTGATGATTTATGGTAATTTATGGCTCATTTTAATGATTTTTAGTAATTTTATTACATTTTAATGTATAAAATGGTGTTTAAAATGCTAAAAATAGTTAGACTAAGCTTCTGACCTTGAATTTTCTATATAAGCTCACATGCATATTTTACTTATTGTAAGTAAAATTTCGTACAAATTTGATTTATTTTGCATGATTTATAATTTTTATAAGATACAAATGGAGGTATAATGGTTAAAATTAGTTAAACATCGAAACAGGCCAACTTTGAGATGAACTTGATTTATTTTGCATGATTTATGAATTTTTAGAGTAAAAATGACATAAATAGTGACCATTTTAGCAAAAATAGTTAAAATAAATTACATGGCATGAGAAAATTATTTTAAGTTTCATTTTTATCCCACATATCAGATCTAAAGTTAGAACATTGATTAGATTAATTTTCATATGCTTTAGATGTTTTATTTGATAAAATCGATAAATAGCAACCATATTTTCTCAAAATAAATTCGAAAATTTTAACCTTTATTTTTGATATTATGAGTGTCATGGAATTATTTCAGAATGTTCAAAAATTTAAAATTCAATTTTTGAAATTATTGTAATTTAATTTGGATTTATATCATAAAAGGTTGTGATTTTAAGGTAAAAAATGAGCATAAATGTTAGAACAAGTTGAATTATTGTCAAAAATTGAGTGATGACTAATTTTTGAGTCCTAAGTTAGGATAATTAACTTGGACTAAAATTAGATTTTAGTATTATTTGTGATTTTAATAAGTTAAAAATCACGAATAACCATAAAACCGGACTATACTTACGATATATGTTTAAGTAGGGCGATTTGGCACATTAATTTAGCATGTTAATCACATATAATAATGCTGCATATTTTATTTATGATTGTCATATTTTATTTATATAATTTTGGAATTATGTAATTTTATCTTAGTATGGCCTTAGTTTTAATCGGTATTACCCGTAATGTAAGGGAATACCGGTTTGGTTGTAATTTAATTATGATCTCGCATCACCGTCTTGTAATTTAATAGATTTAAATTTGTTTTTAATTACAAATGTATAATAGGAATAGCTTTGTATTTCATTATTATTTTGTAATTCCGGCGTTTCCAAAAGACGGAGTCAATTGGAAATGTGTTCCGATGAAAATGATGTTTATCCTTGGGAGGCGTGTCACATGAAGATTCAATGGACCAATGAAGTTGGTTTCCGAATTTGTAATAGATCATTAGATTTTCTATTTTAGGAAGGCCATACTAGGAATTTTACTTTACTTTATTTGCTTGCTTTATATGTTTGAATGCATTGCCAAATCGCCATAACATCACATGCATTATTATATATATATATATATATATATATATATATATATATATATATATATATATATATATATATATATATATATATATATATATATATATCATCTTTTCGACCGTGTCGATTATAATTATCATAGTTCACTAATATAGTTCACATAAAAGTAATAGATAATAAGTCGACAAGACCTTTCACATATTAAAATTGAGATTAGCCTTACCAAATACTAGGACTCATGAATCCCTTTGACATTTGGGGTAGATTCGGTTTCCCGTAGTACTTTTATTTTGCATTGGGTAAGTGGGGTAATAAAACGTTATTACACGCGAAATTTGGTTGGACTCAACGGGATATAAAGACTAGTCTTATATTCCGGGGCTAGAGATGGATTTTATGAAATACATCGACCGAGAATTCTATAGTAGAATCAATTAAAGAGTTAATTCACAAAATTTATTCAAGTATGGGTTGTATCGGTTTCCTATACTCATGTTTGTATAAAAATGGATCTCGGAATGATTTATATAATTGGGTGGAGGTCATTATATAAATGCTAAAACATGCTAAAATGTTTTCATATATTAACGATGAATGTTTCTTTTCCCGCTATTTCGTGTTTTTAATGTTGTTCTATTTCATTACTCCTACTCATATGCGATATCATTCGTTTATAACACAAGTCTCCGCTAAACCACTATTACTAATGACAAGGATAATATCTTTCTAAATCCTCAAATCAACCGTTTAAATAGGGCATGGACTAGTTCCATAGGAATCGTTCTATTCCATAGAACTCGATAGGAGTTGTCCTATGTCATACTCCCTCCCATCCAGACCAAAGGTTATAGTTGCTTTATCACACTTGTCGAGGCACGTTTTGTAACATGCATATCTTTAGTTACACATTATTAAAAATTATAAAAAATTGATATTCTTATAGCATTCATGACGATAAATCAAACAAGATCTCACATGACTATATTTTGTCTTATAGATTAAGAATAATATCAAAGATTCCCTACGACCATGAATAGTGCCAAAAAGCAACTGTAACCTTTGGTCTGGATGGGAGGGAGTATAAGATTAGCATCTTAAAATTCCTAACATGCCTATGTATGATTTCTTGTGAAGAAATATGACTAGAGATAATGATTAGTCAAAATATGTTTTGATAATATCTTCTATGCATCTATGGTTCAAAAGTCTTATTGCTCAACCTAAACACTTGTCATCAAGCACTTAAGTTGTTAAGAACATGAAAATATTAATTTGGTAAATTGATTTGTTAGACATTTTTGATTAACCAAATACCACTATAAAGCTAATCCTTGTGAAGGATTAACTAGGAATTTATATGAAGATAAGTCTTCATCAAGTAGAAATTCTTGAAGTGAGTAGGAGCAATAAGAAGTAAGTATCTATCTTAATTGTTAAGGATAGAACTAGGCTTGAAAGAAAAAGTGTTAGACACTAAATTAGATACAAACCCCAAATAAGTAAAGATCAAGGAAGTTGGTTGTGCGACTCCAACATATTCCTTCTTGAATATCAATGACATTGACATTGCATTCTTGCGAATTATCACGTCATTAGTATTTGATACTAATCTGTGAATCATGTTAAAAATTGCCACATTTCATGATTATAAAATATGGCAAAAGGATGTCAAAACCAGCTTTCTAAATGGGTATTTAGAAGAGGATGTGTTCATAAACACAATCCAAGGGTTTTGTAAATCCTTGGAATCCTAACATTGAATAATCGTACGACGACTAGCAAGAATAAATTCAGAAATTTACATGAATGGAACTAGGGTAGTTGCCATTTCATCCATATAAGTGTTATATTTTATTCATTTTAGTTTTGTATTTAGAATTGTACCTCAATAATTGTTATGATGTACACTAAGTCTAAATAAGAATATAATTCAAGTTTTTGTAGAAAAACGTAAAGGGTTTCACTATTGTGCTATTAAAACAAGCGTTGTACCCTTATATACCATGATTAAGTTTATGGTGAGACCATACAATTCAAGGTAATTATATTCAGACTATTAATAAATGTCATTTATACAAGATTCAAGTTGGTGACCCCAATCATTTCTCAATTCTTGATTGAAAATTGCATTTAGGAACTAGTTTTGACTAGTGTCCCAAACCATTTGATTGGGAATCTCTTGGTATGTACGAATCTTTTATTCAAAGCAAGATTAATTCATGACTTCTTTCTAGAGAAGGATGATGAATAAAGCGAGATATTCACCCTATTTACACTTTGAAGTGTATGGTCGAATATAATTTCAATCAGAAAAGGTTATTACTTCTTCATCTCTTCTACCAACGAGCTAGGTAGATACTTGGTATCCACTTAATGAGCTAAGAAGAGAGATTCTTTGAACAAGTTCAATGAATGTTTAAAAGTATCAAAACCTAGAGATTATAAAACTAAAGTATTAGTACTTTGTTAAAATAGGGAACAATAAAGTGAAGACTTTTATATGCACCAAAAGGAGTGTGATATGGTATCACAAGTTCACCTTCATAATATTAGAAATGACAAAGAATCCTATACGATATGATTGAATCTTTACTATAAAGTTGGAAGTAGTTTCTATCACAATTTGTCTAGTATTTATTTATTCCACTAAACCAAAACATAATTAAAGCAATCATCTACATTTCATATGAGATATGATTAGGCATGTTGCCGGAATTGTAACTTGTTTCGATAATAAACATGTGCTCTCTCTTCCTACATGATTACGAGAACAAAGGGTTTGTGGCTCGTGATACTGTCTATCAAAGAAAAGAGGATTATTTCTTATAGATAGAGTGGGAGAAAATGTTCAAGAGTCACAAACTGAGAATAAGACGTAGGAAGATGTTCCTTCTTGGTCAAAATTAGTAATTATTTCTTCGAAATCTAAGTAGATAGGAATAATGTTATTTTTTGAAAGTAACAAACCTGTAACTTATTAAGATGCTTTATTTAATTTCAACTCCGCAGAAATCCGAAACGAGTATAAACCTGAAAATGTTTATTTAGCTTGGTTGGTTGGTGACAAAGGGTTTTGCACGCAACAACAACGCTTCATTATATTTGGATGTGATTTGATATAGTTGGATTTTAAAATCATCTTGCATGAGTTTTGTAAATCGCGACTATCCTAAGGTAGAATACAAACTTAAGAAAAAATCTTAAGTAGAAGTTAAGGAGTTGAATTGTATGTTTTGATCATGTGATAAACATGTCTCGAATTGTCGAGTAGTTCTGTTTATACATGGAGTTTAGTGGAGTAATGTGGTGTTAATAGTCTTATATGTAAAATGACATATTGGTCATTTTTAATGATGAAAGACTTAGGAGAGGAATAATACATCTCTAAGGTATCCAGACCTATAAAGATAGTTCTAAGAGGATATTAGCGTTAAATGAATATTCTTATAATGATAAGAGTCTAGACAAGTTCAAAGGTATTGAACATGTAGAAATTGAATCCACTTGCTTCTGCTGTGAGATTAATTCATTATGCTAAGATGTATCGCCATTATTATAATTCGTATACTTAGAGTATGACAAAAGGTTATAAATGGAATTTATGTGAATGTCACTATATAGCCATATAGTCTATCCATTAGTACTCAAGAAGCACTAATGATATGTCTTCTATGTCTCATATGTAGATAACATATTATTCATTGAGAATGATGGGCCAATACTCTCTTCCTTGAAGAAGTGATTGGGAGACTAGGAAGAGGTGCAAGACATCTTTAATATCCGAATCTATGATAGATAAGTGAGGATAAGTGTGTAGCAATAAACATTGGATTTATGTGCAATAAGTTACACAAAAACCATATTCCAAACACATAAGGATGGTTGGAGAACCATCTTAGCTATATTATTTAAGGAGGATATCTGCTAGAAACATCCTTGGCAGTTGAACAATGGGATATACACAAAGAAAATTGAGTACACTTGCAGTAATGAGATATGCAAGAAGAAAGGGATGATATTAGGATTCGGTTTTATGAATTGGAGGAACTATGGTAGTTCGTTCCAATAACCGAAGGTCCTATCTCTACTCACTGTGAGATCAGTGGGAGCTATTCAAGGCTCGAAAGCCTATGCCTAGATTAGATTTAGACACGTACTCAAAAGTTTTATAATAAAGATTATACATAACAAAGGGAAAAAGTACACATTAAGGTTAGGGAAAGTGCAATGTGTTGCTAAGGCTTACTAACCAAAGCCTTCTCATAGGCTTAACATGATAAGTCATGCCATTTCAATTGAGTTGACATGTATGGATGTATACAATATTAAGTATGGATTATAGATTATGTAGTAATTGATATAGTATCAATTTTACATATGTGATAAGACATTCATCGTTTGAGTTTTATTCAAAACTCTTTTCTATAATACTTTGTTTTCCAAATAGGTTGTAGAGACAATATTGAACCCTATTTAAGTGAACTGGATTAACATAGTATTGGCCCCTAGTCCCTTATATGAGGTGACGTATCCAAGTGACTATAGTGTGATGCGATTGATGGCAAGTTCAAGTGCCATAGGGTCATAAGAGATGACTTGTCGATCACATAGGCAGACTGTAAGGGACACTTTGTCGGGCAGTGACCGCTTATAGAGTTCTGGTAATTCATATACAGCCTGGTCGTGGCGAGAGCTACTATAGTATTCTTTTGAGTGAATTCTTTGACTAAAGACTATTCGCCCAAGTTGGCATAGATTCTGAGTGACTTTGAGTTATGCTCTACGACTTTCATAAATGGGGTCAAATGGGCATCTCTTGGGTCATGATTAGCTGTGGCTAAAAAAAGGGAATAGTGTGATAGGAAGTGTCCATCCCCTTGTCAGGTTTTTTAAAAAACTCAGGGCGACTCGAGGAGTAGTCAACTGGAAATGCGTGGCCACGCTCGGAAGGTATCTTTGGTAGATAGTTCCGGTTAGACAGTTACTCTCCAGATCGAGGAAACCACTCTTGATTTGATCACTTGCAAGAATGACCTACAAGACACCTTGCATTGAGTGGGAGATAGTAATAGGACAAGATAATTGGTGACGCACACTTGTCTCGGACAAGTGGGAGATTGTTGGAGTATGTGTCCTCAACAATAGTGCGATCACATGATTGAAAATCATAATAAGAATACGTAAAGGGATGATTCATTTATATAAATCAATTGATCAACATTAATCGGTAATGATTGGCTGACTAGAGTTTGACATTACTGTCGTTTGACGGTGGTGGTCAGTTGATCCCTTAAGGTCACACCTAAAGGATGAAACCCAAATAGATAATTAATTAATTGTATTTAATACAGATTAATTAATCCCTCTTTTTGTGAGTTGAATTGTATATCTTATTGTAATATGATTAAATAAGATTTAATTTAGTAATTAAATGTTGAGATACTAAATTAGTTGAGGTTTTGTAAATATTTTGAGGTAGAGGTAATAAGTTATTTATATTTACAAGGAGTTGTAAATTTAACTAACTAGTAATTATGAGATCCGTTATATATTGATATAATGGTAGTATACTACTTAAGTGTTGGGAGTATATTCTAAGATTAATTATAATATTTAATTGTTAAATGATTATATTAATAATTAATTATGTAAGATAATTGATCACATAACTTATAGGCATTTGTGGGACAAATGTGAAAAAATAAAAATGGACTAAAGTGGCACATGATGGCCGACCATATGGAGTATATTATACTCTTTTGGTTAGTCCAAATTTTTAGATAGGATCATGTGATATTGTCATGTGATGACATCTTATTATGTCACCATAATCATTTCACTCACTACTACACTCTACTCATTTGTATGTGAATAATTTAAGAGACAAAAATACTCCACTTGTGTGGAGGATGTGCCGTGAAAATGCTCTTATAAGAGCATCATTGTGCTTGTTTTCACCACTCTTTTTGATGATTATTTTCACATGCAAAAACCTCTTCATCCACTCACATTAAGACTAATATGCATCGTAATATTACTAAGGTAGTAATAAAAATAATATTAGTAAAATTAGGGAACAATACTACATAATAACTAGTCATTATTAGTAGTATTTTTGGGTGTAATCTTGGTGCAATTGAAAGGAGGTTCTCACAATATTGAGACAAGGAGGATCATCCAGTTATTTGAGCTCAAGAACAAGTAAGAAAGATGTTCTTACTTGTGCCCTTAATACCGTTTTTATCAATGTAAGGAAAGTTTTTGTTTACTTATCTATTTATATTTTGTTATGCATGCATAAGATTATCATCTAAATCAATGAGTATTTTAGATAAATAAAGAGTTTAATTTGAGGGTTAATGAATCCTTTCAAGAGCTGGCCATACTCTCGGTGCAATAAATGTACACCGAACGACACTCGGGGAATAGAGCGTATAACAACTGCCTCATCTACTCCCCCGACCATAGACCATACACCAGACCCCGAAGGGTTGCGTTCATTCATTTCGTTCGGTATATAAATGTCACGTCATCTATACAACCAGCCTATAAATAATGCAGAATATAACTGACCATACATACATGTGAATAACATCACTATCAAATCATAGGATAGTGTAACTGACTATCCTACAATCATAAGAACAAGAGTAACCAATGTAACCTGCACTCACAACATTATATTATAATCGAACACAATACAATATGTAAAACAAGTATAACCAACCAAGGTTATAGTAACCTTAGTCGTAACATTAACTCTAGATGCAAGGTTATAGTAACCTCGACTATAACTTTAATATATAACTTGAAGTTATACTTACCTCAACCACAACCTTGACACAAAGCTTAAAGTTATACTAGTACCAACCATAACCTTGAGTCATAACTTAGGTATGCGTTAGTCTCAGTCAAAACCCTTACTCGTATACCAAAGTTATAGCAGACTCATCTATAATCCTGGGTTCATATTTCCAAGGTTATACCCGTTTCAGCCATAACTTGAGTAACAACCCAAAGTTGTGCTTACTTCGGCTATAACACTCGAATCATCATCAAGGTTGTACTAGCTTTAGCTATAACTTGAATCGAACTTTTGGCCGCCTATCATGCCGTCACTAGGGTTTCATTCGTAAACCCTAATTGTGCACATGACGCCCATAATAAACACATAAACATCATACGACATCTATTAAGAATTAAAACATGCACAAATATGCGGAAACATAATTAAACATGACAACAAACAATCAAACATGTACCAGGCATACATAACAAACAATAAATCATATTGATTACCTCAATTGGCATAAAAAAAATTAAAAGAGAAACACCTAGTTATCTATTATGCAATTAAATCTAAAGATCGCCCTCAACGATATAGACGACCTCTCCAGGAGCAACTTCTACGCCTTCATTGTCGGTTCACACGTGCCAAAGATGAATGAATCAAATAAATATACTTACTATATAAATATATATATTAAATAAACGCATAGACTACGAAACTTACGATGAAGATTGATAGATCCAAGAGGTAGGATCGATCAAGGCACGAATAACGATGAAGAACGAAGGAAACAAAAGGGTGAGAGAAAACCCTAGGCAAGATCTGGCGCGGCACCAAGGGAGAAAAAAGGAGAGGAGAGAATTAGGTTGGGTTTGGTGGAAGTTATGAGAAAAGAAAAGCAAGGGTTTACTTTCCCTTCTTATTTATAGAAGAACTCATGGGTTTATTTCAAACTTAGGCCCAAAACTCACCCATCTCCACCAAAAATCACATGAAACCCAAGCACTAAGTGGATATTCACCAAATTCGAGCTAGACTAGCCCATTAAACAAGAGAAAGATTATTTTCCCGAAAAATAAAAATACGAAATATGGGAAAATAAAATTAAAGAAATATATTACAAAAAGTAGGGGTGTTAAAACGGTCAAATAACATCCACTCTAACTAACCACGTTCTTTAGTACTTACCTTATTTTCCGGTTCAAAATTGAGAGGGCCATAGCACAGTTAAAGATGTCTCCCTAATTGGCTAAGTGGGCTCCTAGCAACCTCTACTCGAGGTTCATTTTAATTAGACACATCCTAGGTTCATTCTGTTCATTTGTTATGCCCTAGGATCGTAAATGCTCTGATACCACTTTGTATCACCCACATTTAGAAAGGAGCCTTAATAAGGCATGCCCGGTTAAATGAACGTGGTACCATCTCGGAAAACCACGGTAGTGAATAACAAACAATAAACAACCAAAGGTACTTTAACAGAAGTTTACATCAACTGAAAGAAATAGCCAAAACGGCTTTACAGCCAAATAGAGTAAAAGAAATATAAAAGTTTACAATATTATTAATCTCAAATGAAGTACTAATGTTTAAAGACTCGTGAGACTAGACTCAAGCTCAACTTCAAACCATGAACGTCCATTCCCCAAGCACAGCATCAACACAGCTAATAACTTGTACCTGTTTATCAACTACTCCCCATTCAATCGAAAATTATTGAATGGATCGACACAGGCCACCCCGAAAATAGGTGACAATTTGACACAAGACACAAACACGTCAACCACTAGTTCGGTAGGGATAAAATATAAAAGTAGAAACAACAAACATAATAAAAAAAAATGAAAGATCAAGTTAAACAGAAGCTCAAGGAACACATGTGTACGATCCATGTCTTCACAGGTCAACTGACCACCTCATAGCACTATATGGCACAACTCCTTGGTCACCGTGCTCATATTAACATAGTACAACTCCCTGGTCACTGTACTGTCTCAACACAATACCACTCACCTCCATGGCACAAATCCCTGGTCACCGTGCCTCATAACACCATACATGGCACATCTCCTTGGTCACCGTGCCTAAATAACACAATATGCTATGCATCCAACAAATCAAAAAGTACTATAAACCACATAATTGAAGAAATGCAACATTATATATAATAAACCATGCAAACACACCCCAGGTTGATCGACCCATGGTCCAGGTCAAACGACCCAACGCACAATCAGCCCTGAAATCACGTCAAAACAGCCCCTGTAACTTCGCTTTGCTTAATTTATGTAACCTTTCGCATAATAACAACAATAACAAAAATATTGAAGAGTAGGATATCCCTACCTCTTAGCAATAACTCCGCAACATAAGATAACAATCACTAGTACCGCCTCTCTACGAATCCTCCACCTAATATATACATTATATAATAGCGGATAATCAACAACGGTACAATATAACACAATTACAGAAGAAACAACCACGGATGCCCCATGCCCTATGTCACGGCCTGGTCATGGCCTGGCCACGACTCGGTCACGGTCTGGCTACGGCTAAGGCAATGCTCGACTCCTTATACACCAATTGTTGGCGTATATTTACCGTTTTTAGTTGAGGGTGAGTTAAAGTAGGCTTATTCTACAATCGTTTGGTTGTTTGTATGATGTGATTGATTGTATACTAAGTACGTAAAGAAGATTGTACGCGAAAGAAAAGAAGACATAAAGTTTGGTGATCCGAAAACCCTAAAAGGGAAACAACCACGGGGGAGACGGAATCCCATCAATTTGTTCAATAGCAACTGTATAATTAGGTCACGGGTACAATTAGGGCTCACGGCTTAATTGTTAGTTTGTAGTTAAGCTGTTTCTTGTATTGGATGTTGAATGCCCCTTTTCTTCATGCCTTATGTAACACCCCGTATTTTATTAAGTTGGATAAAATTCTTTTAATTGCTATTTTGAATTTAATTACATCATTTAACGATTTATATATATATATGCTTAGCTAATTAATTAATTTCATCATAATTCGATACGTTAATTTTAATAATCATTAATAAGTTTATTTAAAGTTAGTTCGAGCTTATTGAAGTTAGTTCGAGTTTATTTATTTAATAATTTCCGTTTCTTTACGAGTCCTTATGAAAGTTGTTTTAAGTGAACCCGAGATGGATTTTGGGAACAAAACCGTCCAATTAGCTATTTTGAGCTTATTTCACTAAATTAGCAATTTTTTTTATTAATATCCGTTAGTTTCGTAAAAATCGCTAATAATTCCGTTTCAAGCCGATTTCTTATTATTTACGTTAACTAGCTGAGTTTATTTTATTTTCACTCATTAAATTTATTTATTATTGATTCCGTTTTATTACTGAAACTTTTACTTAAATCGGTTAAATTTAACTCGAAACAGTTTTAATAACTATCGAAGTTTCTTAACGACGAAGAAACGTACGTATAATAAATAGCAGGCTGGCAGGCTGCTGCCTCATTTCCATTTCCTACGTCTCTTTCTTCTTCTCCCTTCCTTTTTCTTCTTTTTCACGTTTCATTTTTTTTCTTTCGTAAAATCGATTTTCGGTCGTCCGTTTCTCATCCGTTTTCAACTATTTTTGTTCCATAGCGCTCCTCTCGTCGTTCTCGTCAATCCGTTGTAAGTAAAATTCATTTTCGTCATGTATTTTTACAAACCCATTTATATTTTCAGCTTTATTTATTATAAGACGGTTGTAGGTACGAAAATAGACGGTCTTGTAGAAGATTTGTTAGTCATAAATGATTAGTTCAATCGGAAAAAGGTAACAATTATGGATTACTCGATATTACTTGTAAAATATGTTTATTTCGAATGCTGGTTAGTCTGTTTTATAATTAAGACGGTGTATAATTATATATAGGGATCCTTATGGATGTTAATTAGTCAGTTGTATAGTTGAGACGGTGTATACTGATATGTGGAGATGATTGAGACGGTGTATACTGACCTCTAGGGATCATTTGGGATGCTAGCTAGTAAGTGGTATATTTAAGGCGGTGTATCCGACATGTATGGATTGTTTTGGGTGATAATTGGTGTGTTTTATAGTTGAGACGGTGTATACCGACATGTAGGGATTGTTTTGGACTAATTTGGACTCGTGTTGGGCGATTTTTGTAGTCTTTAGGGTCTGTTTTTGAGTTGCTTTATACTTGTGGATTTCCGCTCTAAAACCGTTTTAAATGCCGACTTAGTTGGCTCGCCTAGGACTGTTTTTAGCGCGAGAATGGAGTCTTAAGGGGACGATTGGTACTGTTTTGGGCGGGGACGAGAGCTGTCATCGTGGGTTTTCACTTTGCATTTGAGGCCATGTGTAGTTGGTGGTTAGGCCGAGTTTGAGGTTGTCATAATAACTTTTGGGCCGTGTCTATAAATTGTTTTGACGCTAGTTTGGTTTAATTAAAATATAATTAATTTCCGTCTCTTATTTTATATAACGATAATTCGTTAATATCGTCCTTTCACATAATTATTTTAGGTGGCTCATATGTGGTTGAAGATGAAGAGTAATTTTGGGTTTTAGAAGCTTTCTCAAGTTATTACTTGTCTCTTTGCTAGCGTAAGGTAACTATTCCGAGTTACTCGACGAATTAATGTCACATTAGTAGTTAATGTTGTGCCTGTTGTTTGTTAAGTGTTTAGGTGATTGATAATGTGTTACTTTCGTTTTTCACATGATAGAAATTAGAAATAGCATGAGAATTATATTGTGATAAATTTTATGATTTGGGCCAAAGTAGGCAAAGACTCTAAGCTGGGCCAGATTGACCGAACGAGTTTGGTCAAACTAGGTTTAAACCGGTCAGCCTCGATTTGACCGATGACCCGTCGCGGGACTCGGGTCGAGGGTTTGTCTTTGAGGTGAGATTGGTTGTTTTTGGATGTTTTACGTTGATGCCTTAATATTTGTGACTATCTTTTCACATGTTGGTTGTTGGATGAATTGGTTGCCTTATACTTCAGTCTTCTTGCCTTGTTGCCATTTTAGCTTGTTCTCATGAATTATGAGATTAACGGTTAGCTGGAATTTGGATTATATTGATAATGGAGATATTGTTGGATTGTCAGCTGAATTGGGTATCCTACTTATCTTGTGTGGTGTGGGCTAAAGTATTCAAGCTGGGACTAGCTGGGACTAGGTCCTAGGTGAGTATTTCGGCCTTCATCATAGATAGGTCATTATAGTCTTTGACGAGTGTATGTTCACTGCTTAATAGCCTCTGTGTTCCTGACTTGGTGGGTTTATATCCAAGTTGGGGCATGACCTCGTTACTTATTTTGAGAGTAAGTGGTCAGCTTAAGTACTAGCCAACCCTTTGGTGGACTCCTTAGGGTACTCACATGGTTTTATACAATTGTGGGTCTTGGGTGCGGTGGTGTGTATCCGCATATCTAGGTCTGCGCAGATTTTAGGCTAGGGTTGTGTTGTGTCTTGGCCATGTTTTGATAGAACCTCTGAGCCAAGATACCGGTTCGATTACCTTCCCTACCTCGTGGTATAAACTCGAGTTACAGAGTGACTATTGACCGTACTAAGAACTTATGCCTGTCTTTGATATATTGCCCTTTCTTGTTTGATGATTCTATGAATCATAGAAGGTGAGATGCTAGCCGGCTATGGTTGATAGAGTTTGGATTCCTGGATGTTATGTGATTCACATGATAGTGTAGTATGAGTCGGTCTAGTATTCACATGCTAGGACTATGTGGTGTTATATTGTTGTTCACATGACAAGCACGATTGTCTAGCATCTATATGCTAAGGCATTGTGTGATTCGTATTCATATTCTTATGTTCACATGTTATATTAATTATGACATTTCGTGGCTGGGAGAACTCGGAGTTACTCCCCACCGATCATGACTTTCGTATTTGTATAAAATGCGATTGATGTGTAGGTGATGCATATATGGGATACATGGACGAGCTAGCGAGCAAAGTAACCTTGGGACCTAGATTGGCTTTATTTTATTGTGACCCTTAAACACTTTTTATGTCACATACATTTTAGGGACATATGTCTCCCTCTTTACATTTGGTTGTATAATTTGCTATTCGCGACTTTAGCGATGGTTATGTTGTGAAACTTCTAGTTAGACCTTGTATGTTTGACACCTTCCAATTTGGATATCTTTATAACAGGTTCAGGTTTTAAAAATTACAGGTTTTTACCCAAATGAACCTATTACAAACATATCCATGCTGTTTTATTCTAGAATTACGTGTTTACTTTTCCGCGATAAGTGAGGGTGTCACAGTTGGTATCAGAGCATATTTGCTCCCGACGCACGTTTGTGCACCCCAATATAAATAACTTGACCTTAAATTAATAAACTTGAGAGATGGGTAAGATGGGTAGACTTAGGACCTTATGTTGTAGCCTCTTTGTGTTTGCTCTTTGTTAGGTACTAACCTGTTTGTTGATTGTCATTTAATAATTGTTGCGTTCTTGGATCAATGACCGTGAGCTTATCTATAGCTAATGGAGTTATTACCCTTATTATAAAAAAAAAAAAAATTTGAACTAAAGGTTTTGAAAATATTTTAATGTTTTTCACTGGTTTTAACGTCAATTATTGTTAAAGCTTGTTATTGGAGACGTCTGATAATTAGTTTTATCATTTGTTGGTGTAAAAATGTATTTTTATGTCTTTGAATTGGAATATTGATGTTCTTGAGTGATCTCCAAGAGTATCTCCGTTCCATTGAAAGGACACTTATATTTTAAGAAGATCAAGATTTAGTGCCTATTGCTGAGGATTGAAGATTTGTTCAACCTTTGAAGAATGCTTCTACTTCCTTGAAGATGTTTCTCGTTCTTTTTGTATCTCGCCTTATTGTTAATCTCTTGGTGCTTATCCTCCTTCTAAACTTCCTTCTGTTTTACTTTAAAAGCTACGCTTGTACTCCTAACTTGTCCTTTGTTCTTTGCTTATTCCCCCTTAACGCCTTTTGATAGTACCCCTTCTTGTGAGGAATGTTGACCTGGGTTGAAAAATTCGACTTTTGAGGAGATTGTTTGTGTCTGACCCTTAATCCTGGTTTTGAGAGGAAGTGATGTTAGAAAGACTTCGGTAATATGATGAGACATACTTAGTGATTCTTATACCTAGTTCCTTGACAAAGTAAGTATAATCGATTGGTGGATTCTTTGTGTTAGGAATGAGTTGCCTATGTGATTAAAGTTATAGAACTTGGCTTTGTTGTTTATGTTTGGGATTTGAAAGCTTAGTAGGTTGAGCGTCGTCACCTTAGGAGTAAACATGAGATAAGTTTAGAATATGAATTTGGAAGAAAACCCATTTTTAGATGTCAACAATCCCGTATAGATTGGGGATGTGATTTGATATTAGTTGTTTCTTGAGAACTTTGTTGAGAAGTCTTTGTCAATTGATTCTTTGGTTTTTAAAACATTGAGGTTGTGTCGAGTGCTTGAGATAAAGAGATGCTTTTATACTTGAGTGGTAGATTTGCTTTAGGGAAATCCTAATATGTGATAAGATAGGTAGAAGAAGTATCTAACCGATTTATCACCCCTTAAGCGAGCGTTTATTTTACCTTGACCCTTGTTTGGGATTTGGTCGTTTTGTCATGAAGGTACAATACCCTAATAGGCGTGACCTTGTTAGAGAGAACCTTAAGTTTTAGGAAGCGTATGGTTTAAGCCTTAAAATCCTCTTTCATACCTTTAATCGTTTTCCTCCCTTTCGTTCATACCTTGGTTGGATTTGATTCTTAAGTATAAAAGTTTACTCGTTATTTCCTTGTCTTGAATACCTCCCTAATTCTAATATCTCTTATTGGTTGTTAACTAGTTATCTTTATGATTCGACTCTTTTAGTCTCACATCTTAACATGTTCATATATTTCTTTTTAAATTTCCTATCATTTCCTGACCTGGTTATTACCCTTTGTTTCCTTAATGGAGTGATGACATTGTTGTTTGAGATTTGAGTATCTGGCGTTTCCTTGTTATCTAATTTTCCTTTCTCCTTGATCATAAGCGTTACCGTTCATACCTCTTTTTCTCGCTTCATCTTGCTCCTCCTTTAAGTTTGACACTCGTATCTTGTGAAACTCTATCTTTGACATCCTTGTAATTTTGACTTCAATTTCTACCCTATGAAATTCATCTTAGCTCTTTTTGTTGGTTAAGTTTGAACTCTCTTAACATACTTTGTTTTTATGCTATCTAAATTATTTTCCTTTTTGTACAACTTCTAAACTTTCAAGCTACCAGTTTCGATTCATTCTTAAAAGTTTATGTCACTTCTGCAAACCTAACTTATTTTTAAAGATCTGAAAATGAAAATTTGATTTAGTTCCCTATTCCTTCCTTGAATATAAACTCATTTATCGTAATTTTAAATACTAGACCCGAGATTTCGTTAAGTTTTGTCCAATTTCTGTTCACTTTGATCTATTTATGACTTCTTTGTCAAAGTTTAATGTTACACTTTCAGGGATTTGACCCCCAATTGGGTTTAAAAGTGAAACCTTTATTTCTATTTTGGCTTTTTGCAAAAGAAAATTTGAGTAGATTACCTTTTCTTTTGATTTTAACGTTGATCGGATGTTAGAACTCGTTATTAGAAACGTTTAATAACTTGTTCTACTCTTGTCGACGAGTGATTTTCGGTTTTAAATTTGTCTTTGACTTGGAAGGTTAGCGTTCTTGTGTGCACAACAAGAGCAATTTCGTTCCATGATTGAGACTTATACTTTTGAAAACTCTTCATTAATGTTTTCGAAAGTATTTTGATTTTTGATTTATACAAATGATTTGCCTTTGACCTTATCTTGGATTTGGAATGTGATGTTCTTGAATGCGCAATGAGAGCACTTCCGTTCCTTTGATGAGAATCTGGTTCTGTCGGAAAATTTTATTTGAAACTTTTGAAAGAATTTTGATTCTTACGATAAGTGACCTTTTAAATGTTTTGGTTACCGATTCCAATTTCAGTTTTATTTTTATAACCTTTCATTTATACTTTCAAGTTTCGAGAACGAATCTTTTTAAAAGATGGGGTGATTGTAACACCCCGTATTTTATTAAGTTGGATAAAATTCTTTTAATTGCTATTTTGAATTTAATTACATCATTTAACGATTTATATATATATGCTTAGCTTATTAATTAATTTCATCATAATTCGATATGTTAATTTTAATAATCATTAATAAGTTTATTTAAAGTTAGTTCGAGTTTATTGAAGTTAGTTCGAGTTTATTTATTTAATAATTTTCGTTTCTTTACGAGTCCTTATGAAAGTTGTTTTAAGTGAACCCGAGATGGATTTTGGGAATAAAACCGTCCAATTAGCTATTTTGAGCTTATTTCACTAAATTAGCAATTTTTTTTATTAATATCCGTTAGTTTCGTAAAAATCGCTAATAATTCCGTTTCAAGCCGATTTCTTATTATTTACGTTAACTAGCTGAGTTTATTTTATTTTCACTCATTAAATTTATTTATTATTGATTCCGTTTTATTACTGAAACTTTTACTTAAATCGGTTAAATTTAACTCGAAACGGTTTTAATAACTATCGAAGTTTCTTAACGACGAAGAAATGTACGTATAATAAATAGCAGTGCAGGTCGCCGCCTCATTTTCATTTCCTACGTCTCTTTCTTCTTCTCTCCTTCCTTTTTCTTCTTTTTCACGTTTCATTTTTTTCTTTCGTAAAATCGATTTTCGGTCGTCCGTTTCTCATCCGTTTTCAACTATTTTTGTTCCATAGCGCTCCTCTCGTCGTTCTCGTCAATCCGTTGTAAGTAAAATTCATTTTCGTCATGTATTTTTACAAACCCATTTATATTTTCAGCTTTATTTATTATAAGACGGTTGTAGGTACTAAAATAGACGGTCTTGTAGAAGATTTGTTAGTCATAAATGATTAGTTCATTCGGAAAAAGGTAACAATTATGGATTACTCGATATTACTTGTAAAATATGTTTATTTCGAATGCTGGTTAGTCTGTTTTATAATTAAGACGGTGTATAATTATATATAGGGATCCTTATGGATGTTAATTAGTCAGTTGTATAGTTGAGACGGTGTATACTGATATGTGGAGATGATTGAGACGGTGTATACTGACCTCTAGGGATCATTTGGGATGCTAGCTAGTAAGTGGTATATTTAAGACGGTGTATGCTGACATGTATGGATTGTTTTGGGTGATAATTGGTGTGTTTTATAGTTGAGACGGTGTATACTGACATGTAGGGATTGTTTTGGACTAATTTGGACTCTGTGTTGGGGCGATTTTTGTAGTCTTTAGGGTCTGTTTTTGAGTTGCTTTATACTTGTGGATTTCCGCTCTAAAACCGTTTTAAATGCTAACTTAGTTGGCTCAGCTAGGACTGTTTTTAGGCGCGAGAATGGAGTCTTAAGGGGA
This sequence comes from Silene latifolia, assembly GCF_048544455.1. Classification (NCBI taxonomy): domain Eukaryota; kingdom Viridiplantae; phylum Streptophyta; class Magnoliopsida; order Caryophyllales; family Caryophyllaceae; genus Silene; species Silene latifolia. The sequence goes on along the minus strand of NC_133527.1, from coordinate 69,149,680 downwards.
CGATTGGTACTCTGTTTTGGGCAGGGACGAGAGCTGTCATCGTGGGTTTTCACTTTGCATTTGAGGCCATGTGTAGTTGGTGGTTAGGCCGAGTTTGAGGTTGTCATAATAACTTTTGGGCCGTGTCTATAAATTTTTTTGACGCTAGTTTGGTTTAATTAAAATATAATTAATTTCCGTCTCTTATTTTATATAACGATAATTCGTTAATATCGTCCTTTCACATAATTATTTTAGGTGGCTCATATGTGGTTGAAGATGAAGAGTAATTTTGGGTTTTAGAAGCTTTCTCAAGTTATTACTTGTCTCTTTGCTAGCGTAAGGTAACTATTCCGAGTTACTCGACGAATTAATATCACATTAGTAGTTAATGTTGTGCCTGTTGTTTGTTAAGGGTTTAGGTGATTGATAATGTGTTACTTTCGTTTTTCACATGATAGAAATTAGAAATAGCATGAGAATTATATTGTGATAAATTTTATGATTTGGGCCAAAGTAGGCAAAGACTCTGAGCTGGGCCAGATTGACCGAACGAGTTTGGTCAAACTAGGTTTAAATCGGTCAGCCTCGATTTGACCGATGACCCGTCGCGGGACTCGGGTCGAGGGTTTGTCTTTGAGGTGAGATTGGTTGTTTTTGGATGTTTTACGTTGATGCCTTAATATTTGTGACTATCTTTTCACATGTTGGGTTTTGGATGAATTGGTTGCCTTATACTTCAGTCTTCTTGCCTTGTTGCCATTTTAGCTTGTTCTCATGAATTATGAGATTAACAGTTAGCTGGAATTTGGATTATTATTGATAATGTAGATATTATTGGATTGTCAGCTGAATTGGGTATCCTACTTGTCTTGTGTGGTGTGGGCTAAAGTATTCAAGCTGGGACTAGCTGGGACTAGGTCCTAGGTGAGTATTTCGGCCTTCATCATAGATAGGTCATTATAGTCTTTGACGAGTGTATGTTCACTGCTTAATAGCCTCTGTGTTCCTGACTTGGTGGGTTTATATCCAAGTTGGGGCATGACCTCGTTACTTATTTTGAGAGTAAGTGGTCAGCTTAAGTACTAGCCAACCCTTTGGTGGACTCCTTAGGGTACTCACATGGTTTTATACAATTGTGGGTCTTGGGTGCGGTGGTGTGTATCCGCATGTCTAGGTCTGCGCAGATTTTAGGCTAGGGTTGTGTTGTGTCTTGGCCATGTTTTGATAGAACCTCTGAGCCAAGATACCGGTTCGATTACCTTCCATACCTCGTGGTATAGATGATGCGTATGGCGGGACGATAAATAAACGACCTGATGCGAATATCGACCACATGAAAGAGGTTGTGCTCAATTTGGAGGACTAAGCAAAACCACGCCCAAGTAATGCATATTCGCACACAAAAATTGGGTGGGCTCAAATAAAAGATAGGAAATATGTGCGATTAAAGCTCAAGGCCGTGGGAACGCTGAAACCGTGTGGGAACAATGGAAGTGGCGGCATCAAGCAAGGGGAGAGGGAAGTGGCGGCATCCACAAGGGGAGAAGAATCCTATTCTTAGTTTTTTGCATTTTCAAACTAGGTAGAATAAAAGTTGACAAAATAGTCTAGTTTGTGAGTTCTATGTTCATTCATCCTAGAAACTTACAAACTAGCATTAAATGCTTGCTTGGAGGCCAAGGTTTTTTATCCTATATAAGGACCTAACCTCCTCATTTTTAGATGATCCAAGTTGAAGAAAAAACCTTTTAGAGAGAGAAACTTGTTGTTTCAATCTTTTCAAAGAGTCGATGATTTCGAGTCTTGCCTTGAACTAAGGACGCGCTCCGCAGTTTAAGTTGAATTACTTGACGCGTTTTCGAGTAATTCCCCATTGTTATCGCTATAGGTCTAGTGATAGCAAATATCCCATTGGTTCGATCTCTTCACAAGAAATCGAAGCAAATATCCTTTTATTCTTGCACAACATAAACACAAAAACCAAACAAAAAAGACTTCCGCTTCGCCCATATCACGCCAAGTGACACGAACTGGTCGGGTTGCACCTAGTGCATTCGGATCTTTCGCCTCACTTGAATCCACAATAAAGTCTTCCGCTCCGTATACGCTCCAAATGGTATCAGAGCTTCGGCTCTTGATCACCCCAAAAAAATCAAGACGGTCCTAAGGAGGTCCCAATCAGTTGATAGTTGAATATCCAACGCGCTTGGTATTCAAAGATTAAACTCGGCGAGGTAGTTGAGGTTTAATCGATTGGATCTTGAAGGCACGAATTGAACAAAAAAAAAAAAAAAAAAAACACAAAAATCACATTCACTTCACGATGACTGTTCACCATCAAAAAAAAGAAAAAGAGAGAGCTTCGAAATTTCAAACAACCAACATCAAAATGAACTTCGACGATCCCAACTTTCTTGAGAATCTTCAAAGAGCCTTGAAAAGGTTACAAGAAAACGATTCCAAGTGGTTGCCTAGACGAGAACGAACCGTTGAAGAGTTCGAAGTGAGTGAACTACCCGAGTTCACGAGAGGCACGGACCCAAAGGACTACCTTGAATGGGAACGGAAAATCGCACGAATGTTTGATTTTGAAGTTCTGGATGACGCGAAACGCTGCAAGTACGCTATTCAAAGACTTAGTGGAGGGGCTTCACTATGGTACGAGAGTTTGAAAGCAAGGCGTGCTCGCGCTGGGAAAAGGAAATTATCTTCTTGGGATTCTCTTAAACGCAAGTTGCGTAAGAAATATGTTCCAGCAACTTATACGCTTACGACTTATCGTAAGATTGCCAATCTCAAACAATGGAGCACGACGAATAGTGTTGGCGAACCCAAGTCGGCTGCCACCCCAAGTTCCGAGGCAAGAACGCCCGATTCCAAGGAAACAAGTCTCTCCAAAGTACGATGTTTAAAGTGTCCGGGGTGTGGGCACTATCAAAGCGCGTGTCCAAATGAACGATTGAACACCTTGAGAGACACCGTTGCTTATCAGGATGAGTTGTTTGATGAGGAGGAACGATTGGGCGATGTGTTCAATTTCGAAGAAAGAGAAAAGGACGAGATTATAGAGCCATTGAGTGACGATGATCAAATTAAAGATGTGATTGAAGATGACATATTTGCCAACTTGGATGAACCTCATGCGGAAGGTACTTCTTTATTTGATCCAAATCTACCAATTGTTTTTGATGAAGAATTGGAAGAAGTTTATGACGAAACTCACATGGAAGAAAGTGATCATACAAGTTATGACGATGCAACTCAAGAAAATCTTAATCTTGTGCCAAACACGGATGAGGAATTCAGGGATGTCTTTCCCAAGGAACTACCCGCTAGTTTACCATCTATTAGAGGGATCGAACGCCAAATTGCTCTCACTCTCGAAACTTCATTACCGAACAAAGCGGCCTATCGATGCAATCCAATGAAAACAAAAGAGTTGCAACGACAAATGGAGGAGCGAATGGATCGAGGCTATGTTCGTGAAAACCTGATTCCATGTGCCGTCCCTACTCTACTTGTCCCAAAGAAGGATGGGACGTGGCGAATGTGCATTGATAGTCAAGCCATGACCAACATAACTATCAAATATCGTTTTCCTACCACAAGGCTTGACGACATCTTTGGATGAGTTACATGGATCCAAAACCTTTTCTAGAATCGACTTGAGGAGTGGTTATCACCAAATGCGAATGAGAGAAAGGGATAAGTGGAAAACCGTGTTCCAGGCTAGACATGGGTTATACGAGTGGACCGTCATGCCATTCGGATTAACCAATGCTCCGAGTACTTTTATGCGACTCATGAACGAGGTACTCAAACCTTTCTTGAGCAGATTTGTTGTCGTCTATTTGGATGACATTTTGGGGTACAATCGAATTGAGAAAGAACATTCCTTACACCTTCGAGAGGTGTCCGACATACTTCGAGGGGCGAAACTCTATGAAAAGAAGGAGAAGTGGTCGTTGTGGGTCGAGAGTGTCATCTTTCTCGACTATATGGTATCTAAAGACGGGGTTTCGGCGGATCAAATCAAACTTGAAGCAATCAAGTCATGGCCTACTCCTGAGACCACCACGGCGGTCCGATCATTTCATGGACTCGCATCATTCTATCGGAGGTTCATTCGGGACTTTAGTACCATTACTAGTCCTATCACCGAGTGTACGAAAAGGGGAACCTTCGTATGGACCCCAGCCGCTCAAAAGGAGTTCGAAACCATTATTCCGAAACTTTGCGAGGCACCGTTATTGGCACTCCCGGATTTCACTCAACCATATGAGTTGGAATGTGACGCAAGCGGTGTTAGAATTGGAGCCATACTAATACAAGGAAAGCGACCCATCGCTTATTTCTCCGAGAAATTGAATGGAGCCCGGCTCAATTACTCGACGTACGACAAAGAATTTTATGCTATCGTGAGAGCTCTTCAACGTTGGAGTCACTACCTTTGGCCGAGTCATTTCATATTCCACTCGGACCACGAATCACTGAAGCACATCAATGGACAACAAAAGTTAAATCCACGGCATGCCAAGTGGGTGGAGTTCCTACAATCCTTTCACCTTTCATCAAAGTGTAAACGTGGCAAGAGTAATGTGGTGGCCGATGCTCTCTCACGACGGTACTCATTATTGAACGTGCTCGATGTCCGATCACTTGGATTTGAGGCATTGAAGGATTACTACGAGCATGATCCCGACTTTGGAGAAACCTTCGAGATTTGCAAGTCCGGAACTCATGATGAGTTCGTTAGTCCAGGTGGTTTCCTCTTCAAGGATAATAGACTTTGTGTTCCAAAACTTCCAACTCGGAAGCTCCTTATTCGAGAAGCTCATGAAGGTGGACTTGGAGGACATTTCGGGGTAAACAAAACTGTAGATATTCTCAAAGAGCATTTTCATTGGCCCCAACTGCAGAAAGACGTGCAGGATGTGATACGAAGGTGGGAACCGTATCAAGTCAAAGAACCGTATCAATCACCAATTGACAAATACATTGACGAGAAGCTACATGGTGGGAACTCTAATTTCTTATTAAAGTCAATTTTCATGGAAGCTCATGATGATCTTGTTGCTTCGAGCAACCATTATTTGGATTTTGGTAGAATTGTGCATGGAAGGTGGTGGGAAGGAAATCACAAGAAAGTAAAGCACAAGCAAAGATGGCACAAAATGGTTGTGATTTACAATACTCATTACAAATTCAAATCACCGGAGATGGATAAACGTGAAGACTACATTGAAGATGATGAGCTGAAGAAAAGATCAACGGGGTGCGTAAACTGCTTCATGTTCTTAATCAAGTTTGAATCTAACTTCCAGATTTGTTTTGATCCCGGTGGCACCAAAGATTCGACTACGTGTTCGGGGTTGTTCGGGTTTATAATATTCATCTTTGATCCCGGCATACTGAGGCAAGAATTGAGGACAATTCTTTTTTAAGGGAGAGAATTTGATGCGTATGGCGGGACGATTAATAAACGACCTGATGCGAATATCGACCACATGAAAGAGGTTGTGCTCAATTTGGAGGACTAAGCAAAACCACGCCCAAGTAATGCATATTCGCACACAAAAATTGGATGGGCTCAAATAAAAGATAGGAAATATGTGCGATTAAAGCTCAAGGCCGTGGGAACGCTGAAACCGTGTGGGAACACTGGAAGTGGCGGCATCAAGCAAGGGGAGAGGGAAGTGGCGGCATCCACAAGGGGAGAAGAATCCTATTCTTAGTTTTTTGCATTTTCAAACTAGGTAGAATAAAAGTTGACAAAATAGTCTAGTTTGTGAGTTCTATGTTCATTCATCCTAGAAACTTACAAACTAGCATTAAATGCTTGCTTGGAGGCCAAGGTTTTTTATCCTATATAAGGACCTAACCTCCTCATTTGTAGATGATCCAAGTTGAAGAAAAAACCTTTTAGAGAGAGAAACTTGTTGTTTCAATCTTTTCAAAGAGTCGATGATTTCGAGTCTTGCCTTGAACTAAGGACGCGCTCCGCAGTTTAAGTTGAATTACTTGACGCGTTTTCGAGTAATTCCCCATTGTTATCGCTATAGGTCTAGTGATATCAAATATCCCATTGGTTCGATCTCTTCACAAGAAATCAAAGCAAATATCCTTTTATTCTTGCACAACATAAACACAAAAACCAAACAAAAAAGACTTCCGCTTCGCCCATATCACGCCAAGTGACACGAACTGGTCGGGTTGCACCTAGTTCATTCGGATCTTTCGCCTCACTTGAATCCACAATAAAGTCTTCCGCTCCGTATACGCTCCAATAGACTCGAGTTACAGAGTGACTATTGACCGTACTAAGAACTTATGCCTGTCTTTGATATATTGCCCTTTCTTGTTTGATGATTCTATGAATCATAGAAGGTGAGATGCAAGCCGGCTATGGTTGATAGAGTTTGGATTCCTGGATGTTATGTGATTCACATGATAGTGTAGTATGAGTCGGTCTAGTATTCACATGCTAGGACTATGTGGTGTTATATTGTTGTTCACATGACAAGCACGATTGTCTAGCATCTATATGCTAAGGCATTGTGTGATTCGTATTCATATTCTTATGTTTACATGTTATATTAATTATGACATTTCGTGGCTGGGAGAACTCGGAGTTACTCCCCACCCGACCGTGGCTTTCGTATTTGTATAAAATGCGATTGACAGGTAGGTGATGCATATATGGGGTACATGGACGAGCTAGCGAGCAAAGTAACCTTGGGACCTAGATTGGCTTTATTTTATTGTGACCCTTAAACACTTTTTATGTCACATCCATTTTAGGGACATATGTCTCCCTCTTTACATTTGGTTGTATAATTTGCTATTCGCGACTTTAGCGATGGTTATGTTGTGAAACTTCTAGTTAGACCTTGTATGTTTGACACCTTCCAATTTGGATATCTTTATAACAGGTTCAGGTTTTAAAAATTACAGGTTTTTACCCAAATGAACCTATTACAAACATATCCATGCTGTTTTATTCTAGAATTACGTGTTTACTTTTCCGCGATAAGTGAGGGTGTCACACCCTATCTTGCTTTTATAGTGATTAACCCTATTAGGGTTACCTAACTTGCTTTCCAAGGCATCCCTCGAGTGCCGCCTAGTCCACGCATTTTTTTTCTGCTTCCCGTTAATCTGCTACCCGTGACATATCAGCTACCTTTCTTGGCTTCTGCATCCTCGGCCCAGTTGTAGAGGAATTGAGCACAAACAGTTTGCCCCCAATTTTCTGCGAAACACACTTTCGAACTGTTAAGCGGGAAATTGCTGAATTTGATTTTCATTTTTATCTGACTCGGTGTATCTTCCTATGCAATTTTCACTCCACCCGACCCCATATCATTACTCACCTTTCACATCCCTCAACCCCCTTTAATTCTCCTCGCCGCCTCTTCCTCTCTCCTCTCTCCTCTCATTTTTCTAAAATTTCAAATTACCTCAACCCTTCACCTTTCATCTCCCTCGCCGATTCTTCACCATTTTTAGCCGTCAAATCTTATAGGTATTGTTTCTTCTCCTCTTGTATTTACAAAATGGTCAGAAAAAATACACGCCCTTCCTCTTTATCGTCTTCCCCAATCAACGTCAATATCTCAAGCCCTGCTGTGGTCCACCATAGCATCAATGAGTGGCAGAAGGAACGGATCTTTAGGCCATGCTGGTGAGGCTATAAAACTCGTCGTCAAAGGCTACCAACCAAAACAATATTTCTAACTCTACAAACTACGCTTTAGTGGAGTGGTAAGTAAAGGTCGGATCCAAAGGAACGGGTATTGATTTAGGATTTCAATTGCAAGTAGTGTATGTCTTAGGGTGTCACAAATTGGGTTGAGATGAGATGTAATCTAAATTAATCAACAAGATGAATGTAAATTAATGAAAACAAAGTAAAGCAACTAAAAGGGTTTTAAACAATTGATTAAAGGCACTAGGGTGTTATGGGTTCATAAGGGAATCATGGAAATAGATCATACAAACATTTTCTCAAATAGATGCAAGCAACTTATTGTTATGATGGAATCGAGTAAGTGTATATCTTACAATTCCTATGAAGATTTAGCTCCCGGAGCCGAGTCGATCAAGACTTTACAACACCTACAAGTCGACTTAGTCTCTTCCTATTAAACTCTATGCATGGTCTAACGAGGCTCGAGTTGGCTTATATCTTACAAGCCTCATTGAAAAGATAAGAGATGGGTAAAAAATGCAAGGATTCATAGTCTCGCATTTCATCAAACATAACATGTGCATAGGTTGAAATTACAACAAGCAAGCAAATGATTATGAAAGCATATTAGATTAAGCATAGATCAATTCCCATGATTACTTCCCCTAATTCCCCATTAACCCTAGCTAAAGGACTACTCACTCATGATCAAGTTTAGGCGTTTAGCATGCTAATAAGGTTGTCAATCATACTAACAAAGCAAAACATGATGAATAAATGATGTGATTAACAATAATTAACAAGGGTAAGAAGAGATTATACCAACTTGAGATGATCCAAATAAAAAGCAAAGAATAATAGAAGTAAACTTGATGATTGATGGAAGGTTGTCAATCCTCCAATAAACCCAAATAATCTTCTTATTACCCAACTAAACTAAGAACAATTAAGAGAATTAAGGAAAGATTAAGATGTGATTAATATTGAAATGTGTATTACAACTTTGATTAAGACTAAATTAAGGAATTGATTATGATAAGATGATTCTAAGCTAGTACAATAGGGTATTTATACTGAAATTAAGTACAAGGATTAGGGTTACTAAGGGCTTAAATGACGATTAAGACCCTATGAGAAGCTTGATGATTTGCAACTCTTGAGGTACATGCGCGGATTGGTGTAGCAACTCCCCAGGGACACGCGCGGATTGAGGAGAAGCACGCCTTGTCCTGTGAGGCGATCCGCTTGGGTTGGCAGCCGGGACGCTCGGATCCTGCTCTGGCACGTTCGGATCCTGCTCTGGGATGCTCGGATTGTTGCTCTGATCCGCTCGTCCTGAGCTCAGGACGCTCGGATCGTTAGACAGAGTTCTACTCTTGTTCTTGGCTCCCTAACAATCCGTGAGGACTTTCTTAGGGACGCGAGGATCTTTCATCATTGCCCATTTCACTTCATTTATTTGCTTACGCTTGTAGTGTCGGTCTCCTCTTCGATGCTTGGTCATTAGATGCAATCCATTTAGCTCCATTTTGCTCCACAAATTCAAGGCTATAAATCCTCTCCTACCAAGGACACAAAACATCATAGAATATGCAAAATGGGAAACTAAAGATAAGAAATGACCCTAATAGGTGCTAGAAAGCATAGGAACGAGGCTAATTCGGGGACTAAATGTGCTCAAATATGAGTCACATCAAACATCCCCAAACTGAACATTTGCTCGTCCCGAGTAAAGAGGTGACTAAAACAATGACCTTTATTTAAACTAACCTACTAACATAGCTAATATAAGACAATTAGCGGGTCTCACTCCGCCCCTTCAACTCACAACAAGACACCCAAAAGGTAAGATGTCTTCTTGCAAGGCAAGGTGGGGCTTGCCAAAATGGTGATACATCCAATCATTAAGCACACAAAAGCAAGTAATGGATGCATCTACAAAAGAATAGCCACTGTGACACCCTCACTTATCGCGGAAAAGTAAACACGTAATTCTAGAATAAAACAGCATGGATATGTTTATAATAGGTTCATTTGGGTAAAAACCTGTAATTTTTAAAACCTGAACCTGTTATAAAGATATCCAAATTGGAAGGTGTCAAACATACAAGGTCTAACTAGAAGTTTCACAACATAACCATCGCTAAAGTCGCGAATAGCAAATTATACAACCAAATGTAAAGAGGGAGACATATGTCCCTAAAATGTATGTGACATAAAAAGTGTTTAAGGTTCACAATAAAATAAAGCCAATCTAGGTCCCAAGGTTACTTTGCTCGCTAGCTCGTCCATGTACCCCATATATGCATCACCTACCTGTCAATCGCATTTTATACAAATACGAAAGCCACAGTCAGTGGGGAGTAACTCCGAGTTCTCCCAGCCACGAAATGTCATAATTAATATAACATGTAAACATAAGAATATGAATACAAATCACACAATGCCTTAGCATATAGATGCTAGACAATCGTGCTTGTCATGTGAACAACAATATAACACCACATAGTCCTAGCATGTGAATACTAGACCGACTCATACTACACTATCATGTGAATCACATAATATCCAGGAATCCAAACTCTATCAACCATAGCCGGCTTGCATCTCACCTTCTATGATTCATAGAATCATCAAACAAGAAAGGGCAATATATCAAAGACAGGCATAAGTTCTTAGTACGGTCAATAGTCACTCTGTAACTCGAGTCTATACCACGAGGTATGGAAGGTAATCGAACTGGTATCTTGGCTCAGAGGTTCTATCAAAACATGGCCAAGACACAACACAACCCTAGCCTAAAATCTGCGCAGACCTAGACATGCGGATACACACCACCGCACCCAAGACCCACAATTGTATAAAACCATAGGAGTACCCTAAGGAGTCCACCAAAGGGTTGGCTAGTACTTAAGCTGACCACTTACTCTCAAAATAAGTAACGAGGTCATGCCCCAACTTGGATATAAACCCACCAAGTCAGGAACACAGAGGCTATTAAGCAGTGAACATACACTCGTCAAAGACTATATTCCAGCTTCTTATCGTTTCTCTACTGTTTTTATGTTTTATGACTATATTCACATGTAAATTTTACGTTATAGTCCTACAATTAAAGGGGTAGTATACGGATATTAACCCACAAATTGGTGTGTTTTATAGTTGAGACGGTGTATACTGACATGTAGGGATTGTTTCACTGGATGAGAGATCCGAATTTCGAGAGGCACTGTTCTCGAAACCCTAATAATTTTTAGCAAAATCAAATTAGGTTAGACAAGAGGAGAGAACTCCCCTTTTTGTCTTTGTGATTCTCGGCCAAACCGAGTGAGAGGAGCCCTTATGGGCTTTTGATTTTCTCTTCACTTAAACTCGCGGTCCGGTCCATCACTCGCTAAGTGTATATGACGTGGTCTGATTATAAACTGTTATCGGTTATCGGAAATTAAGGCATCAGCTAATAATACGGGTTAGTTTGAATTATTAATACGTGTCCGACAAAACAAAAGTATTGTATAATTATATTCAATATACAATTAAATATAAATCGCTTATATTTAATTTTACGAATTCTTGGTTAATTCGCCTTAGCCCATGATATTTAATCCGTATTAAATATAATATCTCAACATCACATATTTGACTAATTACTAGTCAAATAACTCGGACTAACGGGTTAGTCAATTTTGGCATCTACATGACAGTATTTTCATACCGTCACATCTCTCGAACGTATCCTATAGGTGTGACTTTTAGGGACCGGTTGATCACCGCCATCTGTATGACAATAACGTCAAACTTATCTAGCAAGCCAACCGTTATTGATAAACGTGGATCAATTGATAATAATACCAAAGTATGCCCTTTGATCCTTTTAGAGGTTTATAAGTCCTTGCACTAATTGTTAAGGACACCAACCCCAACAAGCTCCCACTTGTCCGTACAAGTGTATGTGCAATGACGTTATCCGCACTAACCGGAGGACACAAGCTCCAACAAACTCCCACTTGTCCGAACAAGTGTATGTGCGATAACCGATTCTCATATTCATTTAAAATTTCTCCCACTCAATGTAAAACAATTTGCGGATCCGGATCCGCAAAGGTCGTATTTTACAATCGATCTGTATCTAGAGTGGTTTCCCGACTAGAGAGTAACTTAACTGATAAAACGAATCCGTATTCGAGCATGGCCATGCATTTCGATTCTGACTCCTCGAGTGGCCCCGAGAAATATCGAGTACGATAAAGGTGAATATTTCCTTCAACTCGACTCCTTCCGATCTAAGCACGGACATGAAATGACCGAGAAAAAATCTACTTGGCCCCCTATTACGGATGACCGTGAGAAAGAAACCAAAGTCACCCAAAATCTGCCGTAGTCTCAAGAGACAGTCGATAGTCAAAGAATCGACTCTTAGGATCACCATGGAAGTCCTATCCACGACCGGGCAGCGAATGTTATAAAACATTTAGGACTCCACGTCGATGTCACAAGTGTGTCCTACGAAATATCCATATAAATCGCCTCTGTGATTGGTCAGTCAACCGGTTGACTTATGGCTCGTTGAACCCACCATCAACCAACGTCACAAAATAATTGCCAGAGTTATCAGCTCATGTGGGCAATTAAGGACTGAAAAATATATGATGTTTGTTCAGTTCACTTTGTGGTGTTCAAAATTGTCGTACAATTCCACATGAAAAACAAAATATATATATAAAATATCAAAACGATGATGTCATATAGAGTACAAACGTGAATGAATCTAATCCATAAAAAGTACTACAACTCAGGAACACGTTTGATTCCCATAGAATTAACGTGCCCTTCATGCTTATCTTGTCGTAATGCTTTAGTGAGAGGATCTGCTATGTTATCATCAGTAGCAATCTTTTCTATCACTACTTCCTTTTGCTCCACGTAATCTCGGATTAGATGAGCTTTCCGTTGTACATGTCTAGACTTGTTGCTAGACTTTGGCTCCTTAGCTTGGAAGATGGCACCACTATTGTCGCAATAGATGGTGATCGGGTCATTCGAACTAGGCACTACAGAGAGCCCATGTAAGAATTGACGCATCCATATCGCTTCCTTTGTTGCTTCGGACGCGGCATAGTACTCGGACTCGTCGTAGAATCTCTTTATAACAGTTTGTTTCGAACTCTTCCGGTGATGCAGCGCCATTATAAGTAAAAACGAATCCAGACCGAGATTTCGAGTCGTCTCGATCCGTTTGGAAGCTAGCATCTGCGAATCGGTTGCGCATAGCTTTTGAGAGCCTCCATAAGTCAATGCCCAATCTTTAGTCCTCCGGAGGTACTTAAGAATGTTCTTGATGACCAACCAATGTTGTTCACCTGGTTCTTTGTTGGAATCGACTTGTCATACTCAATGCATATGCCACGTCCGGACGTGTGCATATCATGGCATACATGATTGATCCTATAGCCGAGGCATAAGGAATCCGTGTCATGCGCTCTTTCTCTTCCGGTGTCTCGGGTGCCCGAGACTTGCTCAAATGCACCCCTGGAGCCATAGGAAGAAACCCCTTCTTGGAGTTAGTCATGCTGAATCTCTCTAGGACTTTGTCTATGTAAGACTCCTGACTGAGAGATAACATCCGTCGTGATCTATCTCGATAGATACGGATGCCAAGAATTCTTTTTGCCTCTCCCAGATCTTTCATCTGGAAATGGTTCTTCAACCATACTTTCACCGAAGTTAAGAGAGGTATGTCATTCCCAATCAGGAGTATGTCGTCAACATACAATATTAGGAAGACAATCTTGCTCCCACTCGACTTGATATATAGACATGGTTCCTCGACCAATCGAGTAAATCCATTGTCTTTTATCACTTGGTCGAAGCGATGATTCCAACTCCTTGATGCTTGCTTAAGTCCATAAATGGAACGCTTAAGCTTGCACACTTTCTTAGGATGTCTTTGGATCGATGAAACCTTCGGGTTGTACCATGTACAACTCTTCCTCCAAAAAGCCGTTTAAGAAGGCGGTTTTCACGTCCATTTGCCAAATTTCATAGTCATGAAAAGCGGCAATCGCTAAGATAATCCGAATGGAACGCAGCATGACTACGGGTGCAAAAATCTCATCGTAGTGCAAACCTGGCACTTGGGTGAAACCTTTAGCAACTAGTCGTGCTTTGTAGATATCTTGTTGACCTTCCACAGAATGCTTTATCTTGTAAAGCCATTTGCATTGAAGGGGACGAACCTTAGCAGGTAAGTCAACAAGATCCCACACGTTGTTCTCGTACATGGAGTCCATCTCGGATTGCATGGCCTCAAGCCATAGCTTTGAGTCAGAACTAGTCATGGCACCTTTATAGGTTGCGGGTTCACTACTCGTTAAGAGTATAATGTCATCTATGTCATGTTCCTCGACCATACCAATGTATCTGTCCGGAGGAATAGAGACTCTTCCCGACCTCCTAGGTTCCTCAGGAATGTTAACCGCAGCCGGGATTGAAGGAATAGGTTCCTCCAATAGTTGCTCGGTATTTGGTTCTGGAACCTCCGACAGGTCGAAGGTTCTATCACTCTTTGCATTCTCGAGAAATTCCTTCTCTAAGAATGTCGCACTAGCCGCAACAAAGACGCGTTGTTCGGTTGGCGAATAGAAGTAATGACCAAGTGTTCCTTTAGGATAACCTATAAAGTATGTCTTGACCGATCGCGGGCCGAGCTTATCCTCGTGTCTCCACTTGACATAAGCCTCGCAGCCCCAAACCCGTATAAAGGACAAGTTAGGGACCGTTCCCTTCCATAGTTCATATGGAGTCTTGTCAACAGCTTTAGACGGACTTCGGTTAAGTATTAGAGCGGCTGACATAAGAGCATAACCCCATAATGAATCAGGTAAAACCGTGTGACTCATCATGGATCGAACCATATCAAGTAGTGTTCGATTTCTCCGTTCGGACACACCATTCAACCGAGGTGTTCGGTGGAGTTAAGCGTAGGGCAATCCCACAGTCCTTTAGGTGTTGATCAAACTCGTGAGAAAGATACTCGCCACCACGATCCGAACGCAGTGTTTTTATCTTTCTACCCAATAGGTTCTGTACCCTATTTTGGTATTCCTTGAATTTCTCAAAGGATTCACTTTTGTGCTTCATTAAGTAGACATAGCCATATCTACTCAAATCGTCCGTGAAAGTGATGAAATACCTATAGCCTTCTCGTGCGGTGATTGACATAGGACCACATACATCCGTGTGTATGAGCCCTAATAGGTCAGCAGCGCGCATTCCAACACCTTTGAAGAAAATCCGAGTCATCTTACCGATGAGACATGATTCACACGTGCCAAAAGATTGAAAATCAAAGGCCGAGATAGCTCCATGTTTGATGAGCTGTTTTACGCGTTTCTCATTAATGTGTCCCATACGGCAGTGCCATAGATACGTTTGATCTTTGTCACCAACCTTTAACTTTTTATTCATTACGTGTAATATTTCATTGGTCTGATCTAAAACATAAATTCCGTTCATGGAGACTGCCTTGCCGTAAATCATATCGTGTAATGAGAAAATGCAAGCATTATTTTCTATTACAAATGAAAAACCAAGTTTATCAAGCGCAGAAACTGAAATAATGTTCTTAGAAAGACTAGGTACATAATAGCAGTCATATAATGACAACTCAAATACGCTTGGAAGCTGGATCACATATGTCCCCTTTGAGATGGCAGCTACTCTTGCTCCATTCCCAACACGCAGGTCCACCTCACCCTTTACGAGGGGTTCGATGTTTCGGAGCCCCTGCACATGATTACACAGATGAGAACCACAACCAGTATCAAGTACCCAAGTTCCGTAACTTGCGTGGTTAATCTCAATCATATGAATAAAAGTAGTAGAGGAAGAAGACATACCAACAGGTTTAACACGACCTGCCTTTAAGTCCTCATGATAAACAGGACATGTGCGTCTCCAATGCCCAGTCTTGTGGCAATGATGGCATTCCATGTTTTCACTCTTGCTCTTTGTCATGCCTGATGAGTTGCTCGACTCACCAGGTCCACTCTTACCTGAACCCGACTTCTTGAACTTCGCCTTACCTACTGTTAGGTTTGCCGGAGCTTTGCCCTTACCTTTCCCTTTGTTTGACACAACGAGAACATCCTGTTTCGAACTCCCACTGAACTTCATGTCCTTCTCGTGCATGTACGAGGAGGAGTGCGATTCATGCGGAGTTTTCTTCAAATCATTCATATAGTAATTCGCTCTGAATTGCGAATAACCATCGTGGAGTGAGTGAAGAATACGGTCGATAACAATATTCTCGCTGATGTTACAGTTAAAGGTCTCCAGTTTCTCGACATTCTCAATCATGCTGAGAATGTGTGGGCTAACCGGTTGGCCCTTCTGGAGTCTCGCATCAAAGAAGCGAGTGGTATGCTCATAGGTCACGATTCTCGGTGCTTTCGAGAATTCCTTAGTGAGCGTGGTGAAAATCTTGTTTGCACCATGGGCTATGAAGCGCTTCTGCAAATTGGATTCCATTGCAAAAATGAGTACGTTTTTAATCGCACCCGCTTCCATACAGAAATCGTTAAACTTGGCGATTTCGATAGCTCTAGCCGTGGGACCTGGGTTTGCCGGGAGGGGCTCTAACAAAAATTTGAGCTTCCCGTCAGCAGTGGCAGCATTCCGTAATGCCGCCTCCCAGTCCGCGAAGTTGGATCCATCATTCTTCAGTCGAGTAGACTGATTCATCTGATTCATGAAGATCCTAAGCCAGGACTCACGGTCCAATGTGGCACTTGGCATTGGGTTATCACTTGAACCAGCCATTTGTTGTTTAGCAGTTTAAAAACGTGATCTACACTGAAAAAGAAAGAAAAACAAAACGAAATAAGCAACTCATCGAGGTGATTTAAGTCTATTTTAAAATTCATTTTAAACATGTAGACTCTCGCACTTGCATAATTGATCTCCCTCAAGAATGATACAAGTGATCCCAAGACTCAATTTCAGTAAATTGATAAGCCAACTGTTTAGCTAATTCTTCCGGAAGAACTCTTGGTCGATAGATTTCCGTAAATCCTATCTATAGTCCACCATGATCACAGGATCGTACGAGTGACCATAGTGTTGAGATAAAATAGGTCAATCGGTTCCAACTTACCCGACGTAGAAGGGGTCATAGTATGCCTACCGACGAAGAAGGGACTCATTGGAGTTTGACCTATAAAGACCGTTCTCAATTTTTGTTTATACGAGGAAGATCCCATCAACTAAATTATAATTCATTTTAAGTGAACGAATAACTAGCGTTTGTCGTGAATGAATTTATCTGGATGATGGCTTTAAAACGTGTGACATGAGAATGTCAATGAAAACTAACTCGTGACCTCTATATGTGTCAGTTTTCATGCAATAATTAGGTGGTTTGGTTTTTAGGCGGAATATGATGCATGTTATCGTAACGATAAATAAATAAAGGAATGCAATACGTAAATAAAAAATTTCCTAGTGTGGCCTATCCTAGTAAAAGAACAAAATACAACTTTGGAATCCACCGTTGGACCCGAAAAGCTTGTCTTGATGTTCCATCTTGATCCAAGTAGCGGGAGTGAGCATCTAGTCTCCATCTTTGGTCTTCTCAAAAATTACAATTTAAAATTACAAATATAAACCTATTTACATTCTAATTAAAACTGTAATTACAAGTGAAAAATCCAAAACGGAGATACAAGATCTCAAAATACAACCAAGACCGTGTTCCATCATTACGGTAACACGTTCTACTAAGGCCACACTAAGTTACAACCGTTTGTAAAATTAAATACGTAATAAAAGGCATTCACGGCATTCATAAATTAACGATAAATAAAAATGCATCAACTAAAAACAAATTCATTCGTGACATAATTCCGTAATTATGTTAAATTTATCCAAACCACCTTTTAATGATTAAAATTCATGTGATAAAACCGCTTCTATCATTTAATTTTAATCCATTACAATCCGTCATTTTAAAGACGCTTTAAAACAACTATATGGTACGTGAGTGAACCGATTCACTATTAAGCGAGTGTACTATATCCGTATAAAGTACATATTGAAGCCAAAAGAAAATTTAAATCAAAAGAAACAAATTTTCAAAGCTGTTAAAGACGAAATCCCTCGATCCAGGGACACAAGTGCTCGATCGAGGAACTAAAGACTCGATCGATCGAACTGCAAGTCGATCGAGGGGTATGCTAATCGGGAGTACTCGATCGACTAAAGCGGAGGTCGATCGAGAACTTATATCAGCAAATCTACTGATCGAGTACGAGGACAACTCGATCGAGCGAGAGGGTTTTGAAAGGGTCGATCGAGTACAACGGGGACTCGATCGAGCAAAAGGTTTTGGAACAGGGTCGATCGAGTACAAAGCGGGGACTCGATCGAGCAAAAATTATCTGAGAAAAGCCACTCGATCGATTAAAAACTTGGTCGATCGAGTGCAAAAGTCTCTGGAAAATTCAAAACCCTCGTGAAAACACATTTCGAGACAAAAACAATTGCAAATTCGATCAAAATTGCATTAAAACAAATTTGACAATTGACAAAACATGACATATTGTTATAATCTCTGTATAAAACAACAATATGCATAAAAACAAATCGAAAAAGATGAAATTACCGTGTAATACATGACACGGTTTCAAAAATTTCTGCCGTGTATACTAGGCACGGTTTTCGAGACATAACAGTCGTTTCAAAATCGTTTTTTATGAAAAACACATATAAAAATTTACGTGGCCTCGCTCTGATACCACTTGTGGGTTAATATCCGTATACTACCCCTTTAATTGTAGGACTATAACGTAAAATTTACATGTCAATATAGTCATAAAACATAAAAACAGTAGAGAAACGATAAGAAGCAAGTAACAACCTCGGGTCCTTTAAGTTGCGGCGTAAAGAACAGAAATCAAAGCAGATTTCCTCCTAATCGTTGCACCCAAGACTTGTCCGAGATATGCCCTTGTGCTAGAACAGTGTTCTCCGATTGCCTTGCAATATTGGGAGAACTGATGTGAGTTTTTCACTGGATGAGAGATCCGAATTTCGAGAGGCACTGTTCTCGAAACCCTAATAATTTTTAGCAAAATCAAATTAGGTTAGACAAGAGGAGAGAACTCCCCTTTTTGTCTTTGTGATTCTCGGCCAAACCGAGTGAGAGGAGCCCTTATGGGCTTTTCATTTTCTCTTCACTTAAACTCGCGGTCCGGTCCATCACTCGCTAAGTGTATATGACGTGGTCTGATTATAAACTGTTATCGGTTATCGGAAATTAAGGCATCAGCTAATAATACGGGTTAGCTGAATTATTAATACGTGTCCGACAAAATAGTATTGTATAATTATATTCAATATACAATTAAATATAAATCGCTTATATTTAATTTTACGAATTAACTGGTTAATTCGCCTTAGCCCATGATATTTAATCCGTATTAAATATAATATCTCAACATCACATATTTGACTAATTACTAGTCAAATAACTCGGACTAACTGGTTAGTCAATTTTGGCATCTACATGACAGTATTTTCATACCGTCACATCTCTCGAACGTATCCTATAGGTGTGACTTTTAGGGACCAGTTGATCACCGCCATCTGTATGACAATAACGTCAAACTTATCTAGCAAGCCAACCGTTATTGATAAACGTGGATCAACTGATAATAATACCAAAGTATGCCCTTTGATCCTTTTAGAGGTTTATAAGTCCTTGCACTAACTGTTAAGGACACCAACCCCAACACAATTATCACCCAAAACAATCCATACATGTCAGCATACACCGTCTTAAATATACCACTTACTAGCAAGCATCCCAAATGATCCCTAGAGGTCAGTATACACCGTCTCAATCATCTCCACATATCAGTATACACCGTCTCAACTATACAACTGACTAATTAACATCCATAAGGATCCCTATATATAATTATACACCGTCTTAATTATAAAACAGACTAACCAGCATTCGAAATAAACATATTTTACAAGTAATATCGAGTAATCCATAATTGTTACCTTTTTCCGATTGAACTAATCATTTATGACTAACAAATCTTCTACAAGACCGTCTATTTTAGTACCTACAACCGTCTTATAATAAATAAAGCTGAAAATATAAATGGGTTTGTAAAAATACATGACGAAAATTGTGACACCCTCATTTATCGCGGAAAAAGTAAACACGTAATTCTAGAATAAAACTGCATGGATATATTTGTAATAGGTTCATTATAGTAAAAACCTGTAATTTTTAAAAAACCTGAACCTGTTATAAAGATATCCAAATTGGAAGGTGTCAAACATACAAGGTCTAAATGGTAGTTCATAACATAACCATCGCTAAAGTCGCGAATAGCAAATTATACAACCAAATGTAAAGAGGGAGACATATGTCCATAAAATGTGTGACATAAAAGAAATGTTTAAGGGTCACAATAAAATAAAGCCAATCTAGGTCCCAAGGTTACTTTGCTCGCTAGCTCGTCCATGTACCCCATATATGCATCACCTACCTGTCATTCGCATTTTATACAAATACGAAAGCCACAGTCAGTGGGGAGTAACTCCGAGTTCTCCCAGCCACGAAATGTCATAATTAATATAACATGTAAACATAAGAATATGAATATGAATAACACATAGCCTTAGCATATAGATGCTAGACAATCATGCTTATCATGTGAACAACAATAACAACACATAGTCCTAGCATGCGAATACTAGACCGACT
This sequence comes from Silene latifolia, assembly GCF_048544455.1. NCBI lineage: Eukaryota > Viridiplantae > Streptophyta > Magnoliopsida > Caryophyllales > Caryophyllaceae > Silene > Silene latifolia. Next base: position 69,129,227 of record NC_133527.1, on the reverse strand, counting down.
CATACTACACTATCATGTGAATCACATAACATCCAGGAATCCAAACTCTATCAACCATAGCCGGCTTGCATCTCACCTTCTATGATTCATAGAATCATCAAACAAGAAAGGGCAATATATCAAAGACAGGCATAAGTTCTTAGTACGGTCAATAGTCACCCTGTAACTCGAGTCTATACCACGAGGTAGGGAAGGTAATCGAACCGGTATCTTGGCTCAGAGGTTCTATCAAAACATGGCCAAGACACAACACAACCCTAGCCTAAAATGCTGCAGACCTAGACATGCGGATACACACCACCGCACCCAAGACCCACAATTTTTTTAAAACAAAGTGAGTACCCTAAGGAGTCCACCAAAGGGTTGGCTAGTACTTAAGCTGACCACTTACTCTCAAAATAAGTAACGAGGTCATGCCCCAACTTGGATATAATCCCACCAAGTCAGGAACACAGAGGCTATCAAGCAGTGAACATACACTCGTCAAAGACTATAATGACCTATCTATGATGAAGGCCGAAATACTCACCTAGGACCTAGTCCCGCCTAGTCCCGACTTGAATACTTTAGCCCACACCACACAAGACAAGTAAGATACCCAATTCAGCTGACAATCCAACAATATCTCCATTATCAATAATAATCCAAATTCCAGCTAACCGTTAATCTCATAATTCATGAGAACAAGCTAAAATGGCAAAGAGGCAACAAGACTGAAGTATAAGGCAGCCAATTCATCCAACAACCAACATGTGAAATGATAGTCATAAATATTAAGGCATCAACGTAAAACATCCAATCTCACCTCAAAGACAAACCCTCGACCCGAGTCCCGCGACGGGTCATCGGTCAAATCGAGGCTGACTGGTTTAAACCTAGTTTGACCAAACTCGTTCGGTCAATCTGGCCCAGCTCAGAGTCTTGGCCTGCTTTGGCCCAAATTACAAATTTTATCGCAATATTATTCTCATGCTATTTCCAATTTCTATCATGTAAAAAATGAAAGTAACACATTATCAATCACCTAAACACTTAACAAACAACAAGCACAACATTAACTACTAATGTGACATTAATTCGTCGAGTAACTCGGAATAGTTACCTTACGCTAGCAAAGAGACAAGTAATAACTTGAGAAAGCTTCTAAAACCCAAAATTACTCTTTCTCTTCAACCACATATGAGCCACCTAAAATAATTATGTGAAAGGACGATATTAACGAATTATCTTTATATAAAATATGAGACGGAAATTAATTTAATTATATTTTAAATAAACCAAACTAGCGTCAAAACAATTTATAGACACGGCTCAAAAGTTATTATGACAACCTCAAACTCGGCCTAACCACCAACTACACATGGCCTCAAACTCGTGACTTAGCTAGACCACGGCCAGGCCACTAGGAGTCCGACACGACCACCACCCGACTACCCATAGCCACCCTTCACCCTACTTCATAACCTGACCCAAAAATCAGTCCAAAACAGAACCCAAAAGATGCCTAAGTTCGACCCCAACTCCAGTCCTCAAATGCAAAGTGAAGACCCACGATGACAGCTCTCGTCCCTGCCCAAAACAGAGTACCAATCGTCCCCCTAAGACTCCATTCTCGCGCCTAAAAACAGACCTAGCTGAGCCAACTAAGTCAGCATTTAAAACGGTTTTAGAGCGGAAATCCACAAGTATAAAGCAACTCAAAAACAGACCCTAAAGACTACAAAAATCGCCCAACACGAGTCCAAATTAGTCCAAAACAATCCCTACATGTCAGTATACACCGTCTTAAATATACCACTTACTAGCTAGCATCCCAAATGATCCCTAGAGGTCAGTATACACCGTCTCAATCATCTCCACATATCAGTATACACCGTCTCAACTATACAACTGACTAATTAACATCCATAAGGATCCCTATATATAATTATACACCATCTTAATTATAAAACAGACTAACCAGCATTCGAAATAAACATATTTTACAAGTAATATTGAGTAACCAATCATTGTTACCTTTTTCCGATTGAACTAATCATTTATGACTAACAAATCTTCTACCAGCCCGTCTATCTCAGCACTTACAACCGTCTTATAATAAATAAAGCTGAAAATATAAATGGGTTTGTAAAAATACATGACGAAAATGAATTTTACTTACAACGGATTGACAGGAACGATGGGAGCAGCAATATGGAACGAAAATCATTGATAACGGATGACAAACGGAGTGGCAGGATCAATTTAAAATAAAAAAAAAAATTAAAACAGAACGTAAAAGAAGAAAGAAGAAGGGAGAAGAAGAAATGTTACGTGAGAAATGAGGGAGCAGCTTGCCTGCCTGCTCTTTATTATACGTACGTTTCTTCATCGTTAAGAAACTTCGATAGTTATTAAAACCGTTTCGAGTTAAATTTAACCGGTTTAAGTAAAAGTTTCAGTAATAAAACGGAATCAATAATAAATAAATTTAATGAGTGAAAATAAAATAAACTCAGCTAGTTAACGTAAATAATACAATATCAGCTTGAATCGGAATTATTAGCGATTTTTACAAAACTAACGGATATTAATAAAAATTGCTAATTTAGTGAAATAAGTTCAAAATAGCTAATTGGACGGTTTTGTTCCCAAAATCCATCTCGGGTTCACTTAAAACAACTTTCATAAGGACTCGTAAAGAAACGGAAATTGCTAAATAAATAAACTCGAACTAACTTTAAATAAACTTATTAATGATTATTAAAATTAACGTATCGAATTATGATGAAATTAATTAATTAGCTAAGCATATATATATAAATCGTTAAATGATGTAATTAAATTCAAAATAGCAATTAAAAGAATTTTATCCAACTTAATAAAATACGGGGTGTTACAATCACCCCATCTTTTAAAAAGTTTCGTCCTCGAAACTTGAAAGTATAAATGAAAAGTTATATAAATAAAACTGGAATGGGAATCGGTAACCAAAACATTTAAAAGGTCACTTATCGTAAGAATCAAAATTCTTTCAAGAACTTCAACTAAAATTTTCCGACAGAACCAGACTCTCATCAGAGGAACGAAAGTGCTCTCGTTGCGCATTCAAGAACATCACATTCCAAATCAAAGATAAGGTCAAAAGGCAAATCATTTGTATAAATCAAAAATCAAAATACTTTCGAAAACATTAATGAAGAGTTTTCAAAAGTATAAGTCTCATTCATGGAACGAAATTGCTCTTGTTGTGCACACAAGAACGCTAACCTTCCAAGTCAAAGACAAATTTAAAACCGAAAATCACTCGTCGACAAGAGTAGAACAAGTTATTAAACGTTTCTAATAACGAGTTCTAACATCCGATCAACGTTAAAATCAAAAGAAAAGGTAATCTACTCAAATTTTCTTTTGCAAAAAGCCAAAATAGAAATAAAGGTTTCACTTTTAAACTCAATTGGGGTCAAATCCCTGAAAGTGTAACATTAAACTTTGACAAAGAAGTCATAAATAGATCAAAGTTAACAGAAATTGGATAAAACTTAACGAAATCTCGGGTCTAGTAATTAAAATTACGATAAATGAGTTTATATTTAAGGAAGGAATAAGGAACTAAATCAAATTTTCATTTTCAGATCTTTAAAAATAGGTTAGGTTTTGAAGTGACATAAACTTTTAAGAATGAATCGAAACTGGTAGCTTGAAAGTTTAGAAGTTGTACAAAAAGGAAAGTAACTTAGATAGCATAGAAACAAAGTATGTTAAGAGAGCTCAAACTTAAGCAACAAGAGAGCTATAATGAATTTCATAGGGTAGAAATTGAAGTCAAAATTACAAGGATGTCAAAGATAGAGTTTCACAAGATACGAGTGTCAAACTTAAAGGAGGAGCAAGATGAAGCGAGAAAAAGAGGTATGAACGGTAACGCTTATGATCAAGGAGAAAGGAAAATTAGACAACAAGGAAACGCCAGATACTCAAATCTCAAACAACAATGTCATCACTCCACTAAGGAAACAAAGGGTAATAACCAGGTCAGGAAATGATAGGAAATTTAAAAAGGAATATATGAACATGTCAAGATGTGAGACTAAAAGAGTCGAATCATAAAGATAACTAGTTAACAACCAGTAAGAGATATTAGAATTAGGGAGGTATTCAAGACAAGGAAATAACGAGTAAACTTTTATACTTAAGAATCAAATCCAACCAAGGTATGAACGAAAGGGAGGAAAACGATTAAAGGTATGAAAGAGGATTTTAAGGCTTAATCCATACGCTTCCTAAAACTTAAGGTTCTCTCTAACAAGGTCACGTCTATTAGGGTATTGTACCTTTATAACACAACGACCAAATCCCAAAACAAGGGTCAAGGTAAAATAAACGCTCGCTTAAGGGGTGATAAATCGGTTAGATACTTCTTCCACCTATCTTATCACATATTAGGATTTCCCTAAAGCAAATCTACCACTCAAGTATAAAAGCATCTCTGTATCTCAAGCACTCGACACAACCTCAATGTTTTAAAAGCCAAAGAATGAATTGACAAAGACTTCTCAACAAAGTTCTCAAGAAACAACTAACACCAAATCACATTCCCAATCTATACGGGATTGTTAACATCTAAAAATGGGTTTTCTTCCAAATTCATATTCTAAACTTATCTCATGTTTACTCCTAAGGCGACGACGCTCAACCTACTAAGTTTTCAAATCCCAAACATAAACAACAAAGCCAAGTTCTATAACTTTAATTACATAGGCAACTCATTCCTAACACAAAGAATCCACCGATCGATTATACTCACTTTGTCAAGGAACTAGGTATAAGAATCACTAAGCATGTCTCATCACCTTACCTAAGTCTTTCTAACATCACGACTTCTCAAAGCTAGGGTTAAGGGTCAGACACAACCAATCTCCTCAAAAGTCGAATTTACCAACCAAGGTCAACATTCCTCAAAAGAAAGAGTACTATCAAAAAGGCGTTAAGGAAGGATAAGCAAGGAACAAAAGACAAGTTAGGAAATACAAGAGTGACTCACAAGGAGAAAGAAAAGAGGATTTAGAAGAAGGAATAAGCATTAAGAGATTAAGAATAAGGCGAGATACAAAAAGAACGAGAATCATCTTCAAGGAAGTAGAAGCATTCTTCAAAGGTTGAACAAATCTTCAATTCTCAGCAATAGGCACTAAATCTGGATCTTCTTAAAATATAAGTGTCCTTTCAATGGAACGGAGATACTCTTGGCGATCACTCAAGAACATCAATATTCCAATTCAAAGACATAAAAAAAAAACATTTTTACACCAACAAATGATAAAACTAATTATCAGACGTCTCCAATAACAAGCTTTAACACTAATTAACGTTAAAACCAGTGAAAAACATTAAAATATTTTCAAAACCTTTAGTTCAAAATTTTTTTTATAATAAGGGTAATAACTCCATTAGCTATTGATAAGCTCACGGTCATTGATCCAAGAACGCAACAATTATTAAATGACAATCAACAAACAGGTTAGTACCTAACAAAGAGCAAACACAAAGAGACTACAACATAAGGTCCTAAGTCTACCCATCTTACCCATCTCTCAAGTTTATTATTTTAAGGTCAAGTTATTTATATTGGGGTGCACAAAAGTGCGTCGGGAGCAAATATGCTCTGATACCAACTGTGACACCCTCATTTATCGCGGAAAAAGTAAACACGTAATTCTAGAATAAAACTGCATGGATATATTTGTAATAGGTTCATTATAGTAAAAACCTGTAATTTTTAAAAAACCTGAACCTGTTATAAAGATATCCAAATTGGAAGGTGTCAAACATACAAGGTCTAAATGGAAGTTCATAACATAACCATCGCTAAAGTCGCGAATAGCAAATTATACAACCAAATGTAAAGAGGGAGACATATGTCCCTAAAATGTGTGACATAAAAGAAATGTTTAAGGGTCACAATAAAATAAAGACAATCTAGGTCCCAAGGTTACTTTGCTCGCTAGCTAGTCCATGTACCCCATATATGCATCACCTACCTGTCATTCGCATTTTATACAAATACGAAAGCCACAGTCAGTGGGGAGTAACTCCGAGTTCTCCCAGCCACGAAATGTCATAATTAATATAACATGTAAACATAAGAATATGAATATGAATAACACATAGCCTTAGCATATAGATGCTAGACAATCGTGCTTATCATGTGAACAACAATAACAACACATAGTCCTAGCATGCGAATACTAGACCGACTCATACTACACTATCATGTGAATCACATAACATCCAGGAATCCAAACTCTATCAACCATAGCCGGCTTGCATCTCACCTTCTATGATTCATAGAATCATCAAACAAGAAAGGGCAATATATCAAAGACAGGCATAAGTTCTTAGTACGGTCAATAGTCACCCTGTAACTCGAGTCTATACCACGAGGTAGGGAAGGTAATCGAACCGGTATCTTGGCTCAGAGGTTCTATCAAAACATGGCCAAGACACAACACAACCCTAGCCTAAAATCTGCGCAGACCTAGACATGCGGATACACACCACCGCACCCAAGACCCACAATTTTTTTAAAACAAAGTGAGTACCCTAAGGAGTCCACCAAAGGTTTGGCTAGTACTTAAGCTGACCACTTACTCTCAAAATAAGTAACGAGGTCATGCCCCAACTTGGATATAATCCCTCCAAGTCAGGAACACAGAGGCTATCAAGCAGTGAACATACACTCGTCAAAGACTATAATGACCTATCTATGATGAAGGCCGAAATACTCACCTAGGACCTAGTCCCAGCTAGTCCCAGCTTGAATACTTTAGCCCACACCACACAAGACAAGTAAGATACCCAATTCAGCTGACAATCCAACAATATCTCCATTATCAATAATAATCCAAATTTCAGCTAACCGTTAATCTCATAATTCATGAGAACAAGCTAAAATGGCAAAGAGGCAACAAGACTGAAGTATAAGGCAGCCAATTCATCTAACAACCAACATGTGAAATGATAGTCATAAATATTAAGGCATCAACGTAAAACATCCAATCTCACCTCAAAGACAAACCATCGACCCGAGTCCCGCGACGGGTCATCGGTCAAATCGAGGCTGACTGGTTTAAACCTAGTTTGACCAAACTCGTTCGGTCAATCGGCCCATTTCGTAGTCTTGGCACGCTTTGGCCCAAATTACAAATTTTATCGCAATATTATTCTCATGCTATTTCCAATTTCTATCATGTGAAAAACGAAAGTAACACATTATCAATCACCTAAACCCTTAACAAACAACAGGCACAACATTAACTACTAATGTGACATTAATTCGTCGAGTAACTCGGAATAGTTACCTTACGCTAGCAAAGAGACAAGTAATAACTTGAGAAAGCTTCTAAAACCCAAAATTACTCTTCATCTTCAACCACATATGAGCCACCTAAAATAATTATGTGAAAGGACGATATTAACGAATTATCGTTATATAAAATAAGAGACGGAAATTAATTATATTTTAATTAAACCAAACTAGCGTCAAAACAATTTATAGACACGGCCCAAAAGTTATTATGACAACCTCAAACTCGGCCTAACCACCAACTACACATGGCCTCAAATGCAAAGTGAAAACCCACGATGACAGCTCTCGTCCCCGCCCAAAAAACAGTACCAATCGTCCGCTTAAGACTCCATTCTCGCGCCTAAAAAAAGAGTCTAGTGAGCCAACTAAGTCAAGCATTTAAAACGGTTTTAGAGCGGAAATCCACAAGTATAAAGCAACTCAAAAACAGACCCTAAAGACTACAAAAATCGCCCAACACGAGTCCAAATTAGTCCAAAACAATCCCTACATGTCAAGTATACACCGTCTCAACTATAAAACACACCAATTATCACCCAAAACAATCCATACATGTCAACATACACCGTCTTAAATATACCACTTACTAGCTAGCATCCCAAATGATCCCTAGAGGTCCGTATACACCGTCTCAATCATCTCCACATATCAGGATACACCGTCTCAACTATACAACCGACTAATTAACATCCATAAGGATCCCTATATATAATTATACACCGTCTTAATTATAAAAAAGACTAACCAGCATTCGAAATAAACATATTTTACAAGTAATATCGAGTAATCCATAATTGTTACCTTTTTCCGATTGAACTAATCATTTATGACTAACAAATCTTCTACAAGACCGTCTATTTTAGTACCTACAACCGTCTTATAATAAATAAAGCTGAAAATATAAATGGGTTTGTAAAAATACATGACGAAAATGAATTTTACTTACAACGGATTGACGAGAACGACGAGAGGAGCGCTATGGAACAAAAATAGTTGAAAACGGATGAGAAACGGACGACCGAAAATCGATTTTACGAAAGAAAAAAATGAAACGTGAAAAAGAAGAAAAAGGAAGGGAGAAGAAGAAAGAGACGTAGGAAATGAAAATGAGGCAGCAGCCTGCCAGCCTGCTATTTATTATACGTACGTTTCTTCGTCGTTAAGAAACTTCGATAGTTATTAAAACCGTTTCGAGTTAAATTTAACCGATTTAAGTAAAAGTTTCAGTAATAAAACGGAATCAATAATAAATAAATTTAATGAGTGAAAATAAAATAAACTCATCTAGTTAACGTAAATAATACAATATCAGCTTGAAACGGAATTATTAGCGATTTTTACGAAACTAACGGATATTAATAAAAAAAATTGCTAATTTAGTGAAATAAGCTCAAAATAGCTAATTGGACGGTTTTGTTCCCAAAATCCATCTCGGGTTCACTTAAAACAACTTTCATAAGGACTCGTAAAGAAACGAAAATTATTAAATAAATAAACTCGAACTAACTTCAATAAACTCGAACTAACTTTAAATAAACTTATTAATGATTATTAAAATTAACGTATCGAATTATGATGAAATTAATTAATTAGCTAAGCATATATATATAAATCGTTAAATGATGTAATTAAATTCAAAATAGCAATTAAAAGAATTTTATCCAACTTAATAAAATACGGGGTGTTACAATCACCCCATCTTTTAAAAAGTTTCGTCCTCGAAACTTGAAAGTATAAATGAAAGGTTATAAAAATAAAACTGAAATTGGAATCGGTAACCAAAACATTTAAAAGGTCACTTATCGTAAGAATCAAAATTCTTTCAAAAGTTTCAAATAAAATTTTAAAATAACGATTCTCATCAAAGGAATGGAAGTGCTCTCGTTGCGCATTCAAGAACATCACATTCCAAATCCAAGATAAGGTCAAAGGCAAATCATTTGTATAAATCAAAAATCAAAATACTTTCGAAAACATTAATGAAGATTTTTCAAAAGCATAAGTCTCATTCATGGAACGAAATTGCTCTTGTTGTGCACACAAGAACGCTAACCTTCCAAGTCAAAGACAAATTTAAAACCGAAAATCACTGTCGACAAGAGTAGAACAAGTTATTAAACGTTTCTAATAACGAGTTCTAACATCCGATCAACGTTAAAATCAAAAGAAAAGGTAATCTACTCAAATTTTTTTTTTGCAAAAAGCCAAAATAGAAATAAAGGTTTCACTTTTAAACCCAATTGGGGGTCAAATCCCTGAAAGTGTAACATTAAACTTTGACAAAGAAGTCATAAATAGATCAAAGTTAAAGTAAATTGGACAAAACTTAACGAAATCTCGGGTCTAGTAATTAAAATTACGATAAATGAGTTTATATTCAAGGAAGGAATAGGGAACTAAATCAAATTTTCATTTTAGGATCTTTAAAAATAAGTTAGGTTTGCGAAGTGACATAAACTTTTAAGAATGAATCAAACTGGTAGCTTGAAAGTTTAGAAGTTGTACAAAAAGGAAAATAATTTAGATAGCATAAAAACAAAGTATGTTAAGAGAGTTCAAACTTAACCAACAAAAAGAGCTAAGATGAATTTCATAGGGTAGAAATTGAAGTCAAAATTACAAGGATGTCAAAGATAGAGTTTCACAAGATACGAGTGTCAAACTTAAAGGAGGAGCAAGATGAAGCGAGAAAAAGAGGTATGAACGGTAACGCTTATGATCAAGGAGAAAGGAAAATTAGATTACAAGGAAACGCCAGATACTCAAATCTCAAACAACAATGTCATCACTCCACTAAGGAAACAAAGGGTAATAACCAGGTCAGGAAATGATAGGAAATTTAAAAAGGAATATATGAACATGTCAAGATGTGAGACTAAAAGAGTCGAATCATAAAGATAACTAGTTAACAACCAATAAGAGATATTAGAATTAGGGAGGTATTCAAGACAAGGAAATAACGAGTAAACTTTTATACTTAAGAATCAAATCCAACCAAGGTATGAACGAAAGGGAGGAAAACGATTAAAGGTATGAAAGAGGATTTTAAGGCTTAAACCATACGCTTCCTAAAACTTAAGGTTCTCTCTAACAAGGTCACGCCTATTAGGGTATTGTACCTTCATGACAAAACGACCAAATCCCAAACAAGGGTCAAGGTAAAATAAACGCTCGCTTAAGGGGTGATAAATCGGTTAGATACTTCTTCCACCTATCTTATCACATATTAGGATTTCCCTAAAACAAATCTACCACTCAAGTATAAAAGCATCTCTTTATCTCAAGCACTCGACACAACCTCAATGTTTTAAAAACCAAAGAATCAATTGACAAAGACTTCTCAACAAAGTTCTCAAGAAACAACTAATATCAAATCACATCCCCAATCTATACGGGATTGTTGACATCTAAAAATGGGTTTTCTTCCAAATTCATATTCTAAACTTATCTCATGTTTACTCCTAAGGTGACGACGCTCAACCTACTAAGCTTTCAAATCCCAAACATAAACAACAAAGCCAAGTTCTATAACTTCAATCACATAGGCAACTCATTCCTAACACAAAGAATCCACCAATCGATTATACTTACTTTGTCAAGGAACTAGGTATAAGAATCACTAAGTATGTCTCATCACATTACCTAAGTCTTTCTAACATCACTTCCTCTCAAAACCAGGATTAAGGGCCAGACACAAACAATCTCCTCAAAAGTCGAATTTTCCAACCCAGGTCAACATTCCTCACAAGAAGGGGTACTATCAAAAGGCGTTAAGGGGGAATAAGCAAAGAACAAAGGACAAGTTAGGAGTACAAGCGTAGCTTTTAAAGTATTACAGAAGGAAGTTTAGAAGGAGGATAAGCACCAAGAGATTAAGAATAAGGCGAGATACAAAAAGAACGAGAAACATTTTCAAGGAAGTAGAAGCATTCTTCAAAGGTTGAACAAATCTTCAATCCTCAGCAATAGGCACTAAATCTTGATCTTCTTAAAATATAAGTGTCCTTTCAATGGAACGGAGATACTCTTGGCGATCACTCAAGAACATCAATATTCCAATTCAAAGACATAAAAATACATTTTTACACCAACAAATGATAAAACTAATTATCAGACGTCTCCAATAACAAGCTTTAACAATAATTGACGTTAAAACCAGTGAAAAACATTAAAATATTTTCAAAACCTTTAGTTCAATTTTTTTTTTTTTTTTTTTTTTTTATATAATAAGGGTAATAACTCCATTAGCTATAGATAAGCTCACGGTCATTGACCCAAGAACGCAACAATTATTAAATGACAACCAACAAACAGGTTAGTACCTAACAAAGAGCAAACACAAAGAGGCTACAACATAAGGTCCTAAGTCTACCCATCTTACCCATCTCTCAAGTTTATTATTTTAAGGTCAAGTTATCTATATTGGGGTGCACAAACGTGCGTCGGGAGCAAATATGCTCTGATACCAACCGTGACACCCTCACTTATCGCGGAAAAGTAAACACGTAATTCTAGAATAAAACAGCATGGATATGTTTGTAATAGGTTCATTTGGGTAAAAACCTGTAATTTTTAACACCTGAACCTGTTATAAAGATATCCAAATTGGAAGGTGTCAAACATACAAGGTCTAACTAGAAGTTTCACAACATAACCATCGCTAAATTCGCGAATAGCAAATTATACAACCAAATGTAAAGAGGGAGACATATGTCCCTAAAATGTATGTGACATAAAAAGTGTTTAAGGGTCACAATAAAATAAAGCCAATCTAGGTCCCAAGGTTACTTTGCTCGCTAGCTCGTCCATGTAACCCATATATGCATCACCTACCTGTCAATCGCATTTTATACAAATACGAAAGCCACAGTCAGTGGGGAGTAACTCCGAGTTCTCCCAGCCATGAAATGTCATAATTAATATAACATGTAAACATAAGAATATGAATACGAATCACACAATGCCTTAGCATATAGATGCTAGACAATCGTGCTTGTCATGTGAACAACAATATAACACCACATAGTCCTAGCATGTGAATATTAGACCGACTCATACTACACTATCATGTGAATCACATAACATCCAGGAATCCAAACTCTATCAACCATAGCCGGCTTGCATCTCACCTTCTATGATTCATAGAATCATCAAACAAGAAAGGGCAATATATCAAAGACAGGCATAAGTTCTTAGTACGGTCAATAGTCACTCTGTAACTCGAGTCTATACCACGAGGTAGGGAAGGTAATCGAACCGGTATCTTGGCTAAGAGGTTCTATCAAAACATGGCCAAGACACAACACAACCCTAGCCTAAAATCTGCGCAGACCTAGACATGCGGATACACACCACCGCACTTAAGACCCACAATTGTATAAAACCATGTGAGTACCCTAAGGAGTCCACCAAAGGGTTGGCTAGTACTTAAGCTGGCCACTTACTCTCAAAATAAGTAACGAGGTCATGCCCCAACTTGGATATAAACCCACCAAGTCAGGAACACAGAGGCTATTAAGCAGTGAACATACACTCGTCAAAGACTATAATGACCTATCTATGATGAAGGCCGAAATACTCACCTAGGACCTAGTCCCAGCTAGTCCCAGCTTGAATACTTTAGCCCACACCACAAAAGACAAGTAGGATACCCAATTCAGCTGACAATCCAACAATATCTCCATTTTTAATAATAATCCAAATTCCAGCTAACCGTTAATCTCATAATTCATGAGAACAAGCTAAAATGGCAAAGAGGCAACAAGACTGAAGTATAAGGCAGCCAATTCATCCAACAACCAACATGTGAAATGATAGTCATAAATATTAAGGCATCAACGTAAAACATCCAATCTTACCTCAAAGACAAACCATCGACCCGAGTCCCGCGACGGGTCATCGGTCAAATCGAGGCTGACTGGTTTAAACCTAGTTTGACCAAACTCGTTCGGTCAACTGCCCACTCGAGTCTTGGCCTGCTTTGGCCCAAATTACAAATTTTATCGCAATATTATTCTCATGCTATTTCCAATTTCTATCATGTGAAAAACGAAAGTAACACATTATCAATCACCTAAACCCTTAACAAACAACAGGCACAACATTAACTACTAATGTGACATTAATTCGTCGAGTAACTCGGAATAGTTACCTTACGCTAGCAAAGAGACAAGTAATAACTTGACAAAGCTTCTAAAACCCAAAATTACTCTTCATCTTCAACCACATATGAGCCACCTAAAATAATTATGTGAAAGGACGATATTAACGAATTATCGTTATATAAAATAAGAGACGGAAATTAATTATATTTTAATTAAACCAAACTAGCGTCAAAACAATTTATAGACACGGCCCAAAAGTTATTATGACAACCTCAAACTCGGCCTAACCACCAACTACACATGGCCTCAAATGCAAAGTGAAAACCCACGATGACAGCTCTCGTCCCTGCCCAAAACAGAGTACCAATCGTCCCCTTAAGACTCCATTCTCGCGCCTAAAAACAGTCCTAGCTGAGCCAACTAAGTCAGCATTTAAAACGGTTTTAGAGCGGAAATCCACAAGTATAAAGCAACTCAAAAACAGACCCTAAAGACTACAAAAATCGCCCCAACACAGAGTCCAAATTAGTCCAAAACAATCCCTACATGTCAGTATACACCGTCTCAACTATAAAACACACCAATTATCACCCAAAACAATCCATACATGTCAGCATACACCGTCTTAAATATACCACTTACTAGCTAGCATCCCAAATGATCCCTAGAGGTCAGTATACACCGTCTCAATCATCTCCACATATCAGTATACACCGTCTCAACTATACAACTGACTAATTAACATCCATAAGGATCCCTATATATAATTATACACCGTCTTAATTATAAAAAAGACTAACCAAAGATTCGAAATAAACATATTTTACAAGTAATATCGAGTAATCCATAATTGTTACCTTTTTCCGATTGAACTAATCATTTATGACTAACAAATCTTCTACAAGACCGTCTATTTTAGTACCTACAACCGTCTTATAATAAATAAAGCTGAAAATATAAATGGGTTTGTAAAAATACATGACGAAAATGAATTTTACTTACAACGGATTGACGAGAACGACGAGAGGAGCGCTATGGAACAAAAATAGTTGAAAACGGATGAGAAACGGACGACCGAAAATCGATTTTACGAAAGAAAAAATGAAACGTGAAAAAGAAGAAAAAGGAAGGGAGAAGAAGAAGAAAGAGACGTAGGAAATGAAAATGAGGCAAAGACCTGCCACCGCTATTTATTATACGTACGTTTCTTTCGTCGTTAAGAAACTTCGATAGTTATTAAAACCGTTTCGAGTTAAATTTAACCGATTTAAGTAAAAGTTTCAGTAATAAAACGGAATCAATAATAAATAAATTTAATGAGTGAAAATAAAATAAACTCATCTAGTTAACGTAAATAATACAATATCAGCTTGAAACGGAATTATTAGCGATTTTTACGAAACTAACGGATATTAATAAAAAAAATTGCTAATTTAGTGAAATAAGCTCAAAATAGCTAATTGGACGGTTTTGTTCCCAAAATCCATCTCGGGTTCACTTAAAACAACTTTCATAAGGACTCGTAAAGAAACGAAAATTATTAAATAAATAAACTCGAACTAACTTCAATAAACTCGAACTAACTTTAAATAAACTTATTAATGATTATTAAAATTAACGTATCGAATTATGATGAAATTAATTAATTAGCTAAGCATATATATATAAATCGTTAAATGATGTAATTAAATTCAAAATAGCAATTAAAAGAATTTTATCCAACTTAATAAAATACGGGGTGTTACAATCACCCCATCTTTTAAAAAGTTTCGTCCTCGAAACTTGAAAGTATAAATGAAAGGTTATAAAAATAAAACTGAAATTGGAATCGGTAACCAAAACATTTAAAAGGTCACTTATCGTAAGAATCAAAATTCTTTCAAAAGTTTCAAATAAAATTTTCCGACAGAACCAGATTCTCATCAAAGGAATGGAAGTGCTCTCGTTGCGCATTCAAGAACATCACATTCCAAATCCAAGATAAGGTCAAAGGCAAATCATTTGTATAAATCAAAAATCAAAATACTTTCGAAAACATTAATGAAGATTTTTCAAAAGCATAAGTCTCATTCATGGAACGAAATTGCTCTTGTTGTGCACACAAGAACGCTAACCTTCCAAGTCAAAGACAAATTTAAAACCGAAAATCACTCGTCGACAAGAGTAGAACAAGTTATTAAACGTTTCTAATAACGAGTTCTAACATCCGATCAACGTTAAAATCAAAAGAAAAGGTAATCTACTCAAATTTTCTTTTGCAAAAAGCCAAAATAGAAATAAAGGTTTCACTTTTAAACCCAATTGGGGGTCAAATCCCTGAAAGTGTAACATTAAACTTTGACAAAGAAGTCATAAATAGATCAAAGTTAACAGAAATTGGACAAAACTTAACGAAATCTCGGGTCTAGTAATTAAAATTACGATAAATGAGTTTATATTCAAGGAAGGAATAGGGAACTAAATCAAATTTTCATTTTCAGATCTTTAAAAATAAGTTAGGTTTGCAGAAGTGACATAAACTTTTAAGAATGAATCGAAACTGGTAGCTTGAAAGTTTAGAAGTTGTACAAAAAGGAAAATAATTTAGATAGCATAAAAACAAAGTATGTTAAGAGAGTTCAAACTTAACCAACAAAAAGAGCTAAGATGAATTTCATAGGGTAGAAATTGAAGTCAAAATTACAAGGATGTCAAAGATAGAGTTTCACAAGATACGAGTGTCAAACTTAAAGGAGGAGCAAGATGAAGCGAGAAAAAGAGGTATGAACGGTAACGCTTATGATCAAGGAGAAAGGAAAATTAGATTACAAGGAAACGCCAGATACTCAAATCTCAAACAACAATGTCATCACTCCACTAAGGAAACAAAGGGTAATAACCAGGTCAGGAAATGATAGGAAATTTAAAAAGGAATATATGAACATGTCAAGATGTGAGACTAAAAGAGTCGAATCATAAAGATAACTAGTTAACAACCAGTAAGAGATATTAGAATTAGGGAGGTATTCAAGACAAGGAAATAACGAGTAAACTTTTATACTTAAGAATCAAATCCAACCAAGGTATGAACGAAAGGGAGGAAAACGATTAAAGGTATGAAAGAGGATTTTAAGGCTTAAACCATACGCTTCCTAAAACTTAAGGTTCTCTCTAACAAGGTCACGCCTATTAGGGTATTGTACCTTCATGACAAAACGACCAAATCCCAAACAAGGGTCAAGGTAAAATAAACGCTCGCTTAAGGGGTGATAAATCGGTTAGATACTTCTTCCACCTATCTTATCACATATTAGGATTTCCCTAAAACAAATCTACCACTCAAGTATAAAAGCATCTCTTTATCTCAAGCACTCGACACAACCTCAATGTTTTAAAAACCAAAGAATCAATTGACAAAGACTTCTCAACAAAGTTCTCAAGAAACAACTAATATCAAATCACATCCCCAATCTATACGGGATTGTTGACATCTAAAAATGGGTTTTCTTCCAAATTCATATTCTAAACTTATCTCATGTTTACTCCTAAGGTGACGACGCTCAACCTACTAAGCTTTCAAATCCCAAACATAAACAACAAAGCCAAGTTCTATAACTTCAATCACATAGGCAACTCATTCCTAACACAAAGAATCCACCAATCGATTATACTTACTTTGTCAAGGAACTAGGTATAAGAATCACTAAGTATGTCTCATCACATTACCTAAGTCTTTCTAACATCACTTCCTCTCAAAACCAGGATTCAGGGTCAGACACAAACAATCTCCTCAAAAGTCGAATTTTCCAACCCAGGTCAACATTCCTCACAAGAAGGGGTACTATCAAAAGGCGTTAAGGGGGAATAAGCAAAGAACAAAGGACAAGTTAGGAGTACAAGCGTAGCTTTTAAAGTATTACAGAAGGAAGTTTAGAAGGAGGATAAGCACCAAGAGATTAAGAATAAGGCGAGATACAAAAAGAACGAGAAACATTTTCAAGGAAGTAGAAGCATTCTTCAAAGGTTGAACAAATCTTCAATCCTCAGCAATAGGCACTAAATCTTGATCTTCTTAAAATATAAGTGTCCTTTCAATGGAACGGAGATACTCTTGGCGATCACTCAAGAACATCAATATTCCAATTCAAAGACATAAAAATACATTTTTACACCAACAAATGATAAAACTAATTATCAGACGTCTCCAATAACAAGCTTTAACAATAATTGACGTTAAAACCAGTGAAAAACATTAAAATATTTTCAAAACCTTAAGTTCAAATTTTTTTTTTTTTTTTTTTATATAATAAGGGTAATAACTCCATTAGCTATAGATAAGCTCACGGTCATTGACCCAAGAACGCAACAATTATTAAATGACAACCAACAAACAGGTTAGTACCTAACAAAGAGCAAACACAAAGAGGCTACAACATAAGGTCCTAAGTCTACCCATCTTACCCATCTCTCAAGTTTATTATTTTAAGGTCAAGTTATCTATATTGGGGTGCACAAACGTGCGTCGGGAGCAAATATGCTCTGATACCAACTGTGACACCCTCACTTATCGCGGAAAAGTAAACACGTAATTCTAGAATAAAACAGCATGGATATGTTTGTAATAGGTTCATTTGGGTAAAAACCTGTAATTTTTAACACCTGAACCTGTTATAAAGATATCCAAATTGGAAGGTGTCAAACATACAAGGTCTAACTAGAAGTTTCACAACATAACCATCGCTAAATTCGCGAATAGCAAATTATACAACCAAATGTAAAGAGGGAGACATATGTCCCTAAAATGTATGTGACATAAAAAGTGTTTAAGGGTCACAATAAAATAAAGCCAATCTAGGTCCCAAGGTTACTTTGCTCGCTAGCTCGTCCATGTAACCCATATATGCATCACCTACCTGTCAATCGCATTTTATACAAATACGAAAGCCACAGTCAGTGGGGAGTAACTCCGAGTTCTCCCAGCCATGAAATGTCATAATTAATATAACATGTAAACATAAGAATATGAATACGAATCACACAATGCCTTAGCATATAGATGCTAGACAATCGTGCTTGTCATGTGAACAACAATATAACACCACATAGTCCTAGCATGTGAATATTAGACCGACTCATACTACACTATCATGTGAATCACATAACATCCAGGAATCCAAACTCTATCAACCATAGCCGGCTTGCATCTCACCTTCTATGATTCATAGAATCATCAAACAAGAAAGGGCAATATATCAAAGACAGGCATAAGTTCTTAGTACGGTCAATAGTCACTCTGTAACTCGAGTCTATACCACGAGGTAGGGAAGGTAATCGAACCGGTATCTTGGCTAAGAGGTTCTATCAAAACATGGCCAAGACACAACACAACCCTAGCCTAAAATCTGCGCAGACCTAGACATGCGGATACACACCACCGCACTTAAGACCCACAATTGTATAAAACCATGTGAGTACCCTAAGGAGTCCACCAAAGGGTTGGCTAGTACTTAAGCTGGCCACTTACTCTCAAAATAAGTAACGAGGTCATGCCCCAACTTGGATATAAACCCACCAAGTCAGAACACAAAGGCTATTGAGCAGTGAACATACACTCGTCAAAGACTATAATGACCTATCTATGATGAAGGCCGAAATACTCACCTAGGACCTAGTCCCACTAGTCCCACTTGAATACTTTAGCCCACACCACAAAAGACAAGTAGGATACCCAATTCAATTGACAATCCAACAATATCTCCATTTTTAATAATAATCCAAATTCCAACTAACCGTTAATCTCATAATTCATGAGAACAAGCTAAAATGGCAAAGAGGCAACAAGATCAAGTATAAGGCGACCCAATTCATCCAACAACCAACATGTGAAATGATAGTCATAAATATTAAGGCATCAACGTAAAACATCCAATCTCACCTCAAAGACAAACCATCGACCCGAGTCCCGCGACGGGTCATCGGTCAAATCGAGGTCGATGGTTTAAACCTAGTTTGACCAAACTCGTTCGGTCGTCAACTGCCCACTCGTAGTCTTGGCCTCGCTTTGGCCCAAATTACAAATTTTATCGCAATATTATTCTCATGCTATTTCCAATTTCTATCATGTGAAAAACGAAAGTAACACATTATCAATCACCTAAACCCTTAACAAACAACAGGCACAACATTAACTACTAATGTGACATTAATTCGTCGAGTAACTCGGAATAGTTACCTTACGCTAGCAAAGAGACAAGTAATAACTTGAGAAAGCTTCTAAAACCCAAAATTACTCTTCATCTTCAACCACATATGAGCCACCTAAAATAATTATGTGAAAGGACGATATTAACGAATTATCGTTATATAAAATAAGTGACGGAAATTAATTATATTTTAATTAAACCAAACTAGCGTCAAAACAATTTATAGACACGGCCCAAAAGTTATTATGACAACCTCAAACTCGGCCTAACCACCAACTACACATGGCCTCAAATGCAAAGTGAAAACCCACGATGTGGCTCTCGTCCCCGCCCAAAAAAGCAGTACCAATCGTCCCCTTAAGACTCCATTCTCGCGCCTAAAAAACAGTCCTAGTGAGCCAACTAAGTCAAAGCATTTAAAACGGTTTTAGAGCGGAAATCCACAAGTATAAAGCAACTCAAAAACAGACCCTAAAGACTACAAAAATCGCCCCAACACAGAGTCCAAATTAGTCCAAAACAATCCCTACATGTCAGTATACACCGTCTCAACTATAAAACACACCAATTATCACCCAAAACAATCCATACATGTCAGCATACACCGTCTTAAATATACCACTTACTAGCTAGCATCCCAAATGATCCCTAGAGGTCAGTATACACCGTCTCAATCATCTCCACATATCAGTATACACCGTCTCAACTATACAACTGACTAATTAACATCCATAAGGATCCCTATATATAATTATACACCGTCTTAATTATAAAAAAGACTAACCAGCATTCGAAATAAACATATTTTACAAGTAATATCGAGTAATCCATAATTGTTACCTTTTTCCGATTGAACTAATCATTTATGACTAACAAATCTTCTACAAGACCGTCTATTTTAGTACCTACAACCGTCTTATAATAAATAAAGCTGAAAATATAAATGGGTTTGTAAAAATACATGACGAAAATGAATTTTACTTACAACGGATTGACGAGAACGACGAGAGGAGCGCTATGGAACAAAAATAGTTGAAAACGGATGAGAAACGGACGACCGAAAATCGATTTTACGAAAGAAAAAAATGAAACGTGAAAAAGAAGAAAAAGGAAGGGAGAAGAAGAAAGAGACGTAGGAAATGAAAATGAGGCGTGACTGCCACTGCTATTTATTATACGTACGTTTCTTCGTCGTTAAGAAACTTCGATAGTTATTAAAACCGTTTCGAGTTAAATTTAACCGATTTAAGTAAAAGTTTCAGTAATAAAACGGAATCAATAATAAATAAATTTAATGAGTGAAAATAAAATAAACTCATCTAGTTAACGTAAATAATACAATATCAGCTTGAAACGGAATTATTAGCGATTTTTACGAAACTAACGGATATTAATAAAAAAAATTGCTAATTTAGTTAAATAAGCTCAAAATAGCTAATTGGACGGTTTTGTTCCCAAAATCCATCTCGGGTTCACTTAAAACAACTTTCATAAGGACTCGTAAAGAAACGAAAATTATTAAATAAATAAACTCGAACTAACTTCAATAAACTCGAACTAACTTTAAATAAACTTATTAATGATTATTAAAATTAACGTATCGAATTATGATGAAATTAATTAATTAGCTAAGCATATATATATAAATCGTTAAATGATGTAATTAAATTCAAAATAGCAATTAAAAGAATTTTATCCAACTTAATAAAATACGGGGTGTTACAATCACCCCATCTTTTAAAAAGTTTCGTCCTCGAAACTTGAAAGTATAAATGAAAGGTTATAAAAATAAAACTGAAATTGGAATCGGTAACCAAAACATTTAAAAGGTCACTTATCGTAAGAATCAAAATTCTTTCAAAAGTTTCAAATAAAATTTTAAAACAGAACACGATTCTCATCAAAGGAATGGAAGTGCTCTCGTTGCGCATTCAAGAACTTCACATTCCAAATCCAAGATAAGGTCAAAGGCAAATCATTTGTATAAATCAAAAATCAAAATACTTTCGAAAACATTAATGAAGATTTTTCAAAAGCATAAGTCTCATTCATGGAACGAAATTGCTCTTGTTGTGCACACAAGAACGCTAACCTTCCAAGTCAAAGACAAATTTAAAACCGAAAATCACTTGTCGACAAGAGTAGAACAAGTTATTAAACGTTTCTAATAACGAGTTCTAACATCCGATCAACGTTAAAATCAAAAGAAAAGGTAATCTACTCAAATTTTCTTTTGCAAAAAGCCAAAATAGAAATAAAGGTTTCACTTTTAAACCCAATTGGGGGTCAAATCCCTGAAAGTGTAACATTAAACTTTGACAAAGAAGTCATAAATAGATCAAAGTTAACAGAAATTGGACAAAACTTAACGAAATCTCGGGTCTAGTAATTAAAATTACGATAAATGAGTTTATATTCAAGGAAGGAATAGGGAACTAAATCAAATTTTCATTTTCGGATCTTTAAAAATAAGTTAGGTTTTGCGAAGTGACATAAACTTTTAAGAATGAATCGAAACTGGTAGCTTGAAAGTTTAGAAGTTGTACAAAAAGGAAAATAATTTAGATAGCATAAAAACAAAGTATGTTAAGAGAGTTCAAACTTAACCAACAAAAAGAGCTAAGATGAATTTCATAGGGTAGAAATTGAAGTCAAAATTACAAGGATGTCAAAGATAGAGTTTCACAAGATACGAGTGTCAAACTTAAAGGAGGAGCAAGATGAAGCGAGAAAAAGAGGTATGAACGGTAACGCTTATGATCAAGGAGAAAGGAAAATTAGATAACAAGGAAACGCCAGATACTCAAATCTCAAACAACAATGTCATCACTCCACTAAGGAAACAAAGGGTAATAACCAGGTCAGGAAATGATAGGAAATTTAAAAAGGAATATATGAACATGTCAAGATGTGAGACTAAAAGAGTCGAATCATAAATATAACTAGTTAACAACCAGTAAGAGATATTAGAATTAGGGAGGTATTCAAGACAAGGAAATAACGAGTAAACTTTTATACTTAAGAATCAAATCCAACCAAGGTATGAACGAAAGGGAGGAAAACGATTAAAGGTATGAAAGAGGATTTTAAGGCTTAAACCATACGCTCCAAAAACTTAAGGTTCTCTCTAACAAGGTCACGCCTATTAGGGTATTGTCTCTTCATGACAAAACGACCAAATCCCAAACAAAGGTCAAGGTAAAATAAACGCTCGCTTAAGGGGTGATAAATCGGTTAGATACTTCTTCCACCTATCTTATCACATATTAGGATTTCCCTAAAGCAAATCTACCACTCAAGTATAAAAGCATCTCTTTATCTCAAGCACTCGACACAACCTCAATGTTTTAAAAACCAAAGAATCAATTGACAACGACTTCTCAACAAAGTTCTCAAGAAACAACTAATATCAAATCACATCCCCAATCTATACGGGATTGTTGACATCTAAAAATGGGTTTTCTTCCAAATTCATATTCTAAACTTATCTCATGTTTACTCCTAAGGTGACGACGCTCAACCTACTAAGCTTTCAAATCCCAAACATAAACAACAAAGCCAAGTTCTATAACTTTAATTACATAGGCAACTCATTCCTAACACAAAGAATCCACCAATCGATTATACTTACTTTGTCAAGGAACTAGGTATAAGAATCACTAAGTATGTCTCATCACATTACCTAAGTCTTTCTAACATCACTTCCTCTCAAAACCAGGATTAAGGGTCAGACACAAACAATCTCCTCAAAAGTCGAATTTTCCAACCCAGGTCAACATTCCTCACAAGAAGGGGTACTATCAAAAGGCGTTAAGGGGGAATAAGCAAAGAACAAAGGACAAGTTAGGAGTACAAGCGTAGCTTTTAAAGTAAAACAGAAGGAAGTTTAGAAGGAGGATAAGCACCAAGAGATTAAGAATAAGGCGAGATACAAAAAGAACGAGAAACATCTTTAAGGAAGTAGAAGCATTCTTCAAAGGTTGAACAAATCTTCAATCCTCAGCAATAGGCACTAAATCTTGATCTTCTTAAAATATAAGTGTCCTTTCAATGGAACGGAGATACTCTTGGAGATCACTCAAGAACATCAATATTCCAATTCAAAGACATAAAAATACATTTTTACACCAACAAATGATAAAACTAATTATCAGACGTCTCCAATAACAAGCTTTAACAATAATTGACGTTAAAACCAGTGAAAAACATTAAAATATTTTCAAAACCTTTAGTTCAAAATTTTTTTTTTTTTTATAATAAGGGTAATGACTCCATTAGCTATAGATAAGCTCACGGTCATTGATCCAAGAACGCAACAATTATTAAATGACAATCAACAAACAGGTTAGTACCTAACAAAGAGCAAACACAAAGAGGCTACAACATAAGGTCCTAAGTCTACCCATCTTACCCATCTCTCAAGTTTATTATTTTAAGGTCAAGTTATTTATATTGGGGTGCACAAACGTGCGTCGGGAGCAAATATGCTCTAATACCAACTGTGACACCCTCACTTATCGCGGAAAAGTAAACACGTAATTCTAGAATAAAACAGCATGGATATGTTTGTAATAGGTTCATTTGGGTAAAAACCTGTAATTTTTAAAACCTGAACCTCTTATAAAGATATCCAAATTGGAAGGTGTCAAACATACAAGGTCTAACTAGAAGTTTCACAACATAACCATCGCTAAAGTCGCGAATAGCAAATTATACAACCAAATGTAAAGAGGGAGACATATGTCCCTAAAATGTATGTGACATAAAAAGTGTTTAAGGGTCACAATAAAATAAAGCCAATCTAGGTCCCAAGGTTACTTTGCTCGCTAGCTCGTCCATGTACCCCATATATGCATCACCTACCTGTCAATCGCATTTTATACAAATACGAAAGCCACAGTCAGTGGGGAGTAACTCCGAGTTCTCCCAGCCACGAAATGTCATAATTAATATAACATGTAAACATAAGAATATGAATACGAATCACACAATGCCTTAGCATATAAATGCTAGACAATCGTGTTTGTCATGTGAACAACAATATAACACCACATAGTCCTAGCATGTGAATACTAGACCGACTCATACTACACTATCATGTGAATCACATAACATCCAGGAATCCAAACTCTATCAACCATAGCCGGCTTGCATCTCACCTTCTATGATTCATAGAATCATCAAACAAGAAAGGGCAATATATCAAAGACAGGCATAAGTTCTTAGTACGGTCAATAGTCACTCTGTAACTCGAGTCTATACCACGAGGTAGGGAAGGTAATCGAACCGGTATCTTGGCTCAGAGGTTCTATCAAAACATGGCCAAGACACAACACAACCCTAGCCTAAAATCACATGAGACCTAGACATGCGGATACACACCACCGCACCCAAGACCCACAATTGTATAAAACCATGTGAGTACCCTAAGGAGTCCACCAAAGGGTTGGCTAGTACTTAAGCTGACCACTTACTCTCAAAATAAGTAACGAGGTCATGCCCCAACTTGGATATAAACCCACCAAGTCAGGAACACAGAGGCTATTAAGCAGTGAACATACACTCGTCAAAGACTATAATGACCTATCTATGATGAAGGCCGAAATACTCACCTAGGACCTAGTCCCGACTAGTCCCGACTTGAATACTTTAGCCCACACCACACAAGACAAGTAGGATACCCAATTCAGCTGACAATCCAATAATATCTCCATTATCAATAATAATCCAAATTCCAGCTAACCGTTAATCTCATAATTCATGAGAACAAGCTAAAATGGCAACAAGGCAAGAAGACTGAAGTATAAGGCAACCAATTCATCCAACAACCAACATGTGAAAAGATAGTCACAAATATTAAGGCATCAACGTAAAACATCCAAAAACAACCAATCTCACCTCAAAGACAAACCCTCGACCCAAGTCCCGCGACGGGTCATCGGTCAAATCGAGGCTGACCGGTTTAAACCTAGTTTGACCAAACTCGTTCGGTCAATCTGGCCCAGCTCAGAGTCTTTGCCTACTTTGGCCCAAATCATAAAATTTATCACAATATAATTCTCATGCTATTTCTAATTTCTATCATGTGAAAAACGAAAGTAACACATTATCAATCACCTAAACCCTTAACAAACAACAGGCACAACATTAACTACTAATGTGACATTAATTCGTCGAGTAACTCGGAATAGTTACCTTACGCTAGCAAAGAGACAAGTAATAACTTGAGAAAGCTTCTAAAACCCAAAATTACTCTTCATCTTCAACCACATATGAGCCACCTAAAATAATTATGTGAAAGGACGATAATAACGAATTATCGTTATATAAAATAAGAGACGGAAATTAATTATATTTTAATTAAACCAAACTAGCGTCAAAACAATTTATAAACACGGCCCAAAAGTTATTATGACAACCTCAAACTCGGCCTAACCACCAACTACACATGGCCTCAAATGCAAAGTGAAAACCCACGATGACAGCTCTCGTCCCTGCCCAAAACAGAGTACCAATCGTCCCCTTAAGACTTCATTCTCGCGCCTAAAAACAGTCCTAGCTGAGCCAACTAAGTCAGCATTTAAAACGGTTTTAGAGCGGAAATCCACAAGTATAAAGCAACTCAAAAACAGACCCTAAAGACTACAAAATCGCCCCAACACAGAGTCCAAATTAGTCCAAAACAATCCCTACATGTCAGTATACACCGTCTCAACTATAAAACACACCAATTATCACCCAAAACAATCCATACATGTCAGCATACACCGTCTTAAATATACCACTTACTAGCTAGCATCCCAAATGATCCCTAGAGGTCAGTATACACCGTCTCAATCATCTCCACATATCAGTATACACCGTCTCAACTATACAACTGACTAATTAACATCCATAAGGATCCCTATATATAATTATACACCGTCTTAATTATAAAACAGACTAACCAGCATTCGAAATAAACATATTTTACAAGTAATATCGAGTAATCCATAATTGTTACCTTTTTCCGATTGAACTAATCATTTATGACTAACAAATCTTCTACAAGACCGTCTATTTTAGTACCTACACCGTCTTATAATAAATAAAGCTGAAAATATAAATGGGTTTGTAAAAATACATAACGAAAATGAATTTTACTTACAACGGATTGACGAGAACGACGAGAGGAGCGCTATGGAACAAAAATAGTTGAAACCGGATGAGAAACGGACGACCGAAAATCGATTTTACGAAAGAAAAAAATGAAACGTGAAAAAGAAGAAAAAGGAAGGGAGAAGAAGAAAGAGACGTAGGAAATGAAAATGAGGCAGCAGCCTGCCAGCCTGCTATTTATTATACCTACGTTTTATTCGTCGTTAAGAAACTTCGATAGTTATTAAAACCGTTTCGAGTTAAATTTAACCGATTTAAGTAAAAGTTTCAGTAATAAAACGGAATCAATAATAAATAAATTTAATGAGTGAAAATAAAATAAACTCAGCTAGTTAACGTAAATAATAAGAAATCGGCTTGAAACAGAATTATTAGCGATTTTTACGAAACTAACGGATATTAATAAAAAAAATTGCTAATTTAGTGAAATAAGCTCAAAATAGCTAATTGGACGGTTTTGTTCCCAAAATCCATCTCGGGTTCACTTAAAACAACTTTCATAAGTACTCGTAAAGAAACGGAAATTATTAAATAAATAAACTCGAACTAACTTCAATAAACTCGAACTAACTTTAAATAAACTTATTATTGATTATTAAAATTAACGTATCGAATTATGATGAAATTAATTAATTAGCTAAGCATATATATATAAATCGTTAAATGATGTAATTAAATTCAAAATAGCAATTAATAGAATTTTATCCAACTTAATAAAATACGGGGTGTTACAGCCAGTTTCCTCATCTAAGTGGTGGAAATTATCTAAGGGGAAAGAAATCCAAGGGTACACACTCCATTATAGATATGGTTTCTTCAAATTACTAAGCCTAGGAGGATACCAACAAATCACCTCCAAGTTGTGTCAAGCTATGGTATCTTTGTCCTCAATTGCTAAATGATTTTATCAAGAGTAGACTCCCTATGATGTTAGAAACACTTTAGGATCGCAGAATTCCCCTTCTTGTCTAGACAAGAAGAAGGGCCATCCGCTCTCTACCATGCACAAAAGTGGAATCAATGGATAAAGGGATCAATAAGATTTTGAGTTAGATAATGGGAGTTTGCTTTTCATTTTGTTATTCCCCGCAATTTCTTGTGGCATTTGACATTTTTGAGAACAATTTGTTTTGCCATTTCTTTGATGTTTGGTATTTTGATACTTGGCAAATATTTCAATCTTTGCATTTTTTTGAACATTTTCAAAGTTACCCCAATTTGTAACGAGGGTGCTTTAATTTGAAGCATAGGAGTTCTCATTTTTGTACTCCTCTTTTCTTTGATGCAAATTTGTGCAAACTTCTTGATTTTAATTTTGGTACTTGAACTCAATTTGAGATTTTTGTGCCCATTCCCTTTTTTGCTGACAAAATATGATAGAAGTGGAGGATGGTGCATGGTTTCAAGGGTCACCTTGGAATAAACGGTAGCCAAGGAGTCATCACATCACAAGGTCCTCTTGACTAGGCCTTAGTCCATGGGTGAAAGGATACTATCATGACACATACTAGGGTGTTTTAGAGGTATTCTAATGAGCAAAGTCTCAAGAAGAAAAAGTATCTACAATGGCCTTATATACACTTGTCATGCTTCCCTAATAGATGTTTTCACAAAATTTTTCCTAAAATACAACAGCATGCCATGATGCAACTAACATATATACAACCTAATGCAAATGCTTCTATCAACTAGTATGCCATATAAACTAAATGCAACTCCTAACAACACATTGGTTTGTACCGTATCAACCAAAATAAAGCCATATTGTCATTAACATATAAAAGGAGGAGATTTGGAAAGATCATACCATGCGGTCTTCTATTTCCTTCATGCGTCGAATGTGTCGTAGTCGATCCAATGTGATAAGAGTGACAAACAAACACAAATATATACAATATATATAATCCTATACGACAAAGGAATGAACATGTTTGTATTTTTGAGAAAATTTTCAATTTTTATGAATATTTCAAGAATTTTTCAATTTTTATCATTTTTATCATTTTTGAATGCAAGGTTAAGTTAGAATTTTCCATCCCCACACTAGTATGGGCATTGTCCTCAATGGCCAATATGATAGGAAATTATGCTATGCAATCTATATGAATATGCATGATTTCTAAACTAATATGCAAACTCTATGACATATAAAGTAAGTGAATGCAATCTAATCTATCCTATATGATGGATGCTTTCGATTGTTCAGAGAGCTAATTTGAATTAACTTGCATCCCTTGTGAGTGAACTTCGCCAAACCGAGTAAGACACTATTTCTAGTGTAAAAATAGGGGGAGTTCATGCATAAGGAAATGATGCAATGCATGAATCCTAATTATCATTTTGGATTTTTCAAATGGGAACAAAATATGAGACACCTCAATGGAACCGAGGTGAGAATCCTTTGAATGGTGCTAGGACTCAAAACAAATGCTCAAGATAAAGATTAAAAACATGGTATAGAGACAAAGGTAAATGAGGTGTAGGAAACTCACAATAGAATACGTTGAAGTCAAGTAATCAACCCCCCACATATGGTATCCTCCAATAAGCCTTGTCAACCCTCAATTGTCGCTCATTGTGACATCCTCATCACCGGCAACATTACCGTCATCATCATCATCGGAATCATTATCACCATCAACCTCCATTGGACCGGAGGACTCACCATCTTCTTCTTCATCGGAACTTGAACCTTGCTCTTCTTCTTCTTGGAAAGAACTAATACCTTCTTCATCTCCAACAACAACAACCTCATTTCCATTAGCCACCCCGACTATCCCTTTAGGCATCTTGAGAAGTAGAAGGGAAGAACACTTCCTTATCCGCCCAACCAGGCAAAGGACATGAAGGATCAAGAAGTCCTTGCCTAGGAAAATGTAGAAGGGGCCGATATTGGGCTCGATAGGCATTCACCCGATCTTCATAAGCTTCTCTATGCATTTGTTGCATTAATTGGGTCAAGTAGTCATTGCCTACCACAACACTAGAGTCACTTGGGTTGAACGCTTGGTAGGCAATAGGATAGGGTGGAGTCACAATGGAGGAGGAGGAAGGCTTGGCAATTGGATCCCTTTGTTGCTTGATAATCTCCTCGGCTTCTTTGGAGACGGGTATTAGGTAGTTTGGTCTATGGGTGGAGATACGGAAAATCTTGGCGGGCAAGAAAATGGACTTGGCTTCCTTGATGAGCCACTCATATTTGTTGATCAAAGTGCTCATATCAAGAAGGTAGCTTCCCTTAACCGGTTTGTAGGTTTTATCTTTGTTGTATTCCGGGTTAAAATGCCTAACTAACCTTGTTACCAAGCCTCCATTTACAATTTAGGCTGCTCCCTCTTTACCATTATCAATATCTAGCCACCGGTCAATCAATAGTTGAAGAATGTTGTACTTTTTGGTGGACTTTTCATTGACATTTAAGAAGGACTCAAGGTAGACAAAATAAAGTACGGTGAAGTGGTTGGTGCCTTTTCTAGCAATCAAAGTATTGGCCACACACTTGTGCCAAGTTATTATGCCCGGATGGTGGACATACAAAGCATGACACTCCCGGAAGGACTCAAATTTTCGACCGATGATAGCCTTCCAAAGGGGTGAGGCATAATATTTCAAAGGCTTCTTCTCATAACGATCATGTTGCACAAGACCAAACACTTTTCCAAACTCATCCTTAAACATTGTTCTACTCTTGTTCTCAAGTCGGAACTCAATATAATTTCGAGTCTCTATCTTATATGCCCTAAGGAGCTTATGAACTCCATGGTCAATGAGGGGTAAGTCAATTCATCCATATCAAAGAGGGTTGTCAACCCCATGGACTCGAAAAATGCTCTAGTTTGTTCAAGGACACCCAACTTTTGCGGCCTTAGAAGCTTGAAGAGCTTGTTGCCTCTTTGACAAATTTGGAGTCTTGGGTGCCTTGGTTCCGCCTTTAGTCCATGACATTGTATGCTCCTTATAAAATTAGTATCAACAAACCAAGATATTCCTTGAATGCTCCTTGCTTCCTCAAACTTCAATAAATTCCTCAATCAATTTGGGATTTTCGAAATTTTGCCCAAACCCTAGAAAATTGATTCAATTTGTGAGGAAATTGATGTTTAGAGGGTCTTTTGTTGATGAATGAGTGATTTAATCTTGTTTTGAGCAAGTTTTGTTTTGATTGTGGTGAATTTTGTTGAGAAATTGGTGTTTTTGAATGACGGGATTGAGGGTTGAAGTGAGGAAAAATGTATGTGTTTGTGTTTTTGAAAGATGGAAATGAATTAGGAGGAAGGAGTGTTGTCCCGTGTTTTGTTTAAGTACCAGGCCAGGGACGCTCGGATTAGACTCGGGACGCGCGCATCATCTAACAGAGTTTTCTGAAAAATCAAAGCAGTGCTGGGATGCGCGGATTGAAGCCTGCTCGAGCGGATTTCAGCTGAGACGCTCAGATTGTTCCTGGGACGTGAAAATTTTCTCACAGCAAAATTTCACCAATTTCAGCCTTCCCAGGACCCACGACTCGATAGCAGCTCGAGGGGATCGTGATAGAGGACAACGTCTTGAGCTCAGCTTGCGCAGATTTCCTAACAAGGTTTTTCCATAATTTTGAAGCTTCCCAGCTCCCACGTCCTAAGGCCAGGACGCGTGGATTGAGCTTGGAGCCGCTCGGATCAGTCTTAGCTCCCAGGAGCTCAGGTCTGCTCGTGGGGATCCATCTTCCCGTGTCATTCCTTCTTCCTTTCTTTGTTGAATGTTGTGGGTTGTACTACAAAGACTTGATTATCCTAGGCACTTACTATCCCCACACTTGATCAAACACTACACATTAAAAACACGTTAAAATACCTCCCTCACTTGCTCTCATGTCAAAAAACAATCTTGTAATAAAGCACAAAAATGAAAATCCAAAAATGACAAAGATGCAATAAAGGAAATAAAATGCGAGTTAAGGGGTTAGAATATTTACAAATGGTGGTTTAGGGAGGACTCCACCAAACTCTCCTTCTTGTGAGAGATATCAAGGAGGCAAAGCCAAGGTGTTGTTGATGTTTCTCAACACCTTGTAGAAGTAGTCGAAGGCTTGCTCATTTTCATGATAAAGATCTTGCGTAGACCTTTGTGCATTGTTTTCTTCATTGTTGTAGTCCAAGTCAAAATGATGGTAAGGATCAACAAAGCCTTAGTCTAGGGTCATAGCATTTCCAGTATAAGGATTGACCAATCCTTCAAATTCATCGTCCCATAGACCGCAAACTTCACTAGTTTGTTCCCCAATGATGTCATGAGTTGACAAGAGCAACTCTCTTTTCTTGTTATCTTGGCCGATGAGGCCTTCTTCATTACTTGTCATGATGGGTGAGCTATTCAAGCTCTCATTGTTGTTGTTGAAAATTCCATGCTCTCCGCATAGAGCTACTTGAAGGTCATCCACTTTCTCCTTCCATATGGGTGATGTTTCTTTACCCATGGTTTGATCTTTGCATAGTGATTCTAATTTCTTCCTATCACTTTCTCGGCTATAGTGATCAACCATGAAGCATGGCTCATGTAGTCGGGGAGTTCTCATTGTTTTGTCAAGATTAAAAGTAATTGTCTCATCCCCTACTTCAAGTGTAAGCTATCCATGTTTTACATCGATTACCGCTCCGGCGGTATGCAAGAAAGGTCTTCCCAAAATGATAGGAATGTTGGAATCCTCCTCCATCTCTACAATGATAAAGTCTACCGGGATGAAGAATTTGCCAATTCTTAAGGGCACATCCTCCCATACTCATAAAAGTATCTTTGTTGATCAATCCGCCATTTGAAGAGTGATGTTGGTGCATTTGAGCTCTCTCATTCCTAGCCTCTTACATACCGAGTATGGCATGACACTTACACTTTCTCCGAGATCACGTAATGCTTTGTTGATTGTCGTGTCGCCAATGGTACATGGGATAGAAAAACATCCCGGATCTTTGAGCTTTGGGGGGAACTCCCTTGAAGAATAGCACTACTCACATTGGTAAAGGCAATAGTCTCCAACTTTCTGATGGATTTCTTCTTGGTAAGAATATCTTTCATGTACTTTGCATAAGCCGGAACATGATTGATCAATTCCGTGAATGGGATTGAGACTTCTATGTTCTTCACAATTTCCATGAACTTTCCAACTTGCTCCTCTAGCTTAGGCTTAGCTTGACGACTTGGGAATGGAAGTCTAATCACAATAGGCTCCTGATTTGAACATTATTTGCGCACATTTAGTCCCCTAATTGAGCCTATTTTGCATACTAATATAACATTCTTTGGCCATTTTATCCGTCAAAACCTTCCTATTTGCTTTTCTATCGCATTTCATATGTTTTGTAGAAAAGGAGATAATAAGGCGGAAATTCCCGTCTTTCGTGCATATTTGGAAGCTTATTGATGATATTAGATGGACTAGTATGAAGAGGAGGCAAGAATGATGACCAATGTTGTAGGAATAAAGAGTATATAGAAGGATCAAAGGGTTAAAAGTAAGAATGACGAGAGGGAAGGCATTACAAGAAGAAATCGCTCGAAAACCGAACCAAGGGTTGCTCCTTTGGCTCTCAAAATAAGCTAGATAGAACGGCGTCGAAAAAACAAGTGATCTAGGCTTTTGAATCACTCTAATAGGAGTCCGGATGAGAAAATGACGTCCGTTTTACAATCCGAGGTCAAGCAAAGAAGCTGTTCGGTAATCCGCGCGTCTTAGGCAGAAGACGCCCATATTCCTCCAAATCCGCCCGTCTTCCCCTCTCTTTTTGTCCGAGCGTCTTGCTCCAAATCCGCCCGTCTTCCTCTGCTACAATCCGCCCGTCCCGACACCAATCCGCCCGGATTCCTTTACAGCAATTTTCGTGTTCTTCAAGCTCCGTGAAAGACGCCCTTCCTTCAAAAGATACCGACGTCTCCCTGCTCTAAACTCAAAAGTGTAATTACTAATTTAGCCTTAGTTAACCTAATGAATCCTTACTTTATATACCCCATTTGTAATAATCAAACCATCATGTTTTCATTAGGTTAAATCAATCCTTCCTTAGATTAGATTAGTAGTAGATTAGAATAGATTATCATTTAATATTTCCACAAAATTACACATTAATCTTTCCTTTAATCATTGTTCAAGTTTATTATTGAGTAATTCAAGTTTATTATTGGGTAATTGGAAGATTATTGGGTTTATTGGGAGATTGACAACCTTCCATCAATCATCAAGTTCTTCTATTATTCTTTGCATTATTATTTTGGAATCTCCATAGGTATAATTCTCTTAATCCTTGTTTTAATTTTTGTTAATCTTTCTTACTTGTTCATCATGTTTGGATTTGTTAGTATGATTGACAACCTTATTAACATGTTAAACTTGATCATGAGTGAGTAGTTACTTAGCTAGGATTAATGGGTAATTAGGGGAAACCAACATGGGGAATGATTCATGCTTAAATTAATATGCTTTCATGGTTTATTTGCTTGCTTGTTATGATCTCAACTCATGCACATGTTATGTTTGATGAAATGCTAAGCCTATGAATCCTTGCATTTACTACCATCTCTTATCTTTTCAATGAGACTTGTAAGACATAAACCAACTCGAGTCTCATTAGACCATGCATGTTGTTGAGTAGGGAAGATTAAGTCGACTTGTAGGTGTTGTACAATCTAATCGATTCGGCTCCGGGACCCAAACTTTCCTAGGATTGTAAGATATAACCCAACTCAATCCATCACAACAATAATTGGTTGCTTATAATTTGAGAACATGTTTGTATGATCAATTCCCATGAATCCCCTATGACCCCATGATATCCTAGCACTTTTAATCCATTGTTTACATCTTTCCTTTTGTTGCTTGTTTATTGCATCTATTAGATTAGAATCATCATCCCATTATAATTGTGACAACCCCAAGCACAACCATAATTAGATTGAATAATTTGAGTAATCATCGTCCCATGGATCGACCTTGACTTACCACTAACTAGTTGTATGTTGAGTATTATAAATGTGTTTGATTGGATGTGACCCGACGACATCACCCATCAAAATGGCGCCGTTGCCGGGGACGGTGTTGTTTATTTGAATTGTTCTTTTGTCTAGTTTTAGTTGTGCTTCTTTTTCTTGAGTTTTATTGTACTTGTTCTATTTCACATGCTCAACATGTCTACATTCAATTTTTGGCAATATGAAAATGAGTCATTTGATAAATATGTTGCAAGATTTGAAGATTATATGACTCATGCTTGGCATCATGGTTTTACTATTTCAAATTATGAAGCATGTTGTGTTGTTTATAATGGCATGAACCTTGAAACCCGCAACTTGGCATTTCACTTGAGTGGTGGTAGGATATGTGAGATGAGTTGTGAGGAATTTTGGGAATTTGTTGAGTTCATGACCATTCATTGTCTTAAGCAAATTATACATGACATCTTTGAGAGTGCCAAGGAAGGTATGGAAGTGATAAAAGCCACATTTCAAAAATTCATTGAGGAAAACTATGATGAAAATGAGATTTGTGAGGATGAGAAACCTTCCTATAACCTTGAGCCAACCCACTTTGTCCACAAAATTACCCCACCTTGGGAAGATGGAGTGCTAGATGAGGAGAGTGATGATGAGGAGGAGTACATTCTTGATTATGAAACTAATGCTTGGATGCCGTCATCCTACTCTTCTTGTGTTTCAATGAAATCAACCTCCATGGAATTTGATGTTAATGGGCAAAGTGAGAATGATATGGATGAGAGCTTGAGAGCTTGAGAGCTTGAGAGAAAACTCACCCTTTGAGGATGACATATTTGAGGGAGACAATTGTGTTGAACTTGGTGAGCCTTGTTACGACAACCCCTTTGATAATGGACCTTGTTGGGATGAGGAATATGATGAGGACATTTGGGAACCCCAAATAGACACCCTCAAAATCACCTTGGATGATAATGAGAGTACTTGCATTGAATGTAGTGATTTTGACTATTTGGAGGATGAGTTGAGAGACTTGCCAACCAACTACCCATTTCATATTCCTTCCATCCATCATTTCTCTTATGATTTTTGTCATAATATTCTTGACATGCTTGTTCGGTCTTTTACTTGGGCATTCTTAAATTGCATAATCTTGTGTTGCTATGCATGCCTATTCATGTCCCACTCCCAAGAATTTGACCGACTTCTACGTGCTTTGAGTGCTAGTGATAATCTTTCATGAAATTGTTTAAAGATAATCCTTGGTTTGATGGAGTTCCTTAATAACCATTAATTTGTATATATGCATTTAGTGTAGTTTGCATTGTATTATATCTCGCATGATTCATGTAGTTAGTTGCATATAGACTAGAATTCATGCATAATCACTAATGACCAATCCTATTCTTTTCTACACTAGAGATAGTGTTTAAATCGGTTTGGGGAGGTTTGATCATAAGTGACTTAAGCATTTAGCATGCATCATATAATATAGTTTAGTTTGCATTCATTTGTTATATATGTCATATAGAATTGCATTTAGTTAGAGCATGCATTCATTCATATCATATCATTGCATTTGCACTTTATTTCAAAAAAAAAAAAACATGTATTTCCTTTTTTTTTTCCTACTCCTGCATGTACATTGAGGACAATGTCCAAAATAAAGTGGGGGATGGGAATTTATATTCCAAAAATGATAAAAATTGAAAATTTTTGAAAAATCCCAAAAATATGTCTTTTAATTTCATAAAAACAAAACCCATAAAAATTTGAAAAATTTAAAAATCCAAAAACAAGTTCATTTCCTTTGTAGTGTAGTCATGTATATATTATTATATATATTGTGTTTATTCATCCTTGTTCACATTGATTGACTACGCCACATCCGAGACATGAGGATATTGAAGACCGCATGGTATGATCTTTCCAATTTCCTTTTACCTCTTTATGTTAATGACTATGTGGCTTTATTTTGATTGATGCGGTAAAACAATGTGAATTTAGGATTGCATTTAGTTTATTTGGCATATTAGTTGGTAGAATCATATGCATTAGGATGTTTATATGTTAGTTGCATCATGGCATGTAGTTGCATGTTAGAAAATTTTTGCGAAACCATCTACTTGGGAAGCTTGACAAGTGTATATAGGCCCTAGTAGATGCTTTTTGTTCTTAAGACTTTGCTTGTTAGAATACTTGTAAAACACCCTAGGATGTGTCATGCTAGTATCCTTTGACCCATGGATTAAGGCCTAGTCAAGAGTACCTTGTGGTGTGATAACTCCTTGGCTACCGTTTATTCCAAGGTGACCCTTGAAACCATGCATCCATCATCCATGTTCTACCACATTTTTGTCATCAAAGGGAATGGGCACAAAAAGAAATCAATTTGAGTTCAATGAAATGAAAAGTGAAAGAAAGTTTGCAAAAATGCATCAAATGAAAAGAGGAGCAAAAATAGAACTCCTATGCTTCAAATATAAGCCACCCTCACTACATGTGGGGTGACTTTGAAAATGTTCAAAAGAAATGCAAAGAAAAGTTGAAAGTTGTCAAGTGTTGAATTGCCAAAAATCAAAAAGAAATGGCAAAAGAAAGTGTTCTCAAATGTTATATGCCACAAGAAATTGGGGGGAAAAACAACAACAAAAGCAAACTCCCAAAATGAAACTCAAATTCTATCGATCCCTTTATCCATCGTATCCATTTTTGTGCATGGTAGAGAGGGGACGACCCTTCTTCTTGTCTAGGCAAGAGGGGGAATTCCGCGATCCTCCAGTGTTTCTAACACCATAGGGAGTCTATTCTTGACAAAAGCATTTAACGATTGAGGACAAAGGTACCTTAACATAACACAACTTGGAGGTGATTTATTGGTATCCTTCTAGGCTTAGTAGTTTGAAGAAATTGCATCTATGAAGGAGTGTGTACCCTTGAATTGCTTCCCTTGTAGATAATTTCCGCCACTTAGATGAGGAAAGTGGCTATTCTTTTGTAGATGCATCCATTACTTGTTTTGTGTGCTTTAATGTTTGGATGTATCGCCATTTTGGCAAGCCCCACCTTGCCTTGTAAGAAGGCATCCTACCTCATGGTTGTCTTGTTGTGAGTTGAAGGGGTGGAGTGAGACCCGCTAATTGTCTCATATCGGCTATGATATTAGGTTAGTTTAAATAAAGGTCTAGTTTTAGTCACCTCTTTACTCGGGACGAGTAAAGGTTCGGTTTGGGGATATTTGATGTGAATATTATTTGCGCACATTTAGTCCCCTAATTTAGCATATTTTTCATACTAATATAACATTCATTGGCCATTTTATCCGTCAAAACCTTCCTATTTGCTTTTCTATCGCATTTCATATGTTTTGTAGAAAAGGAGATAATAAGGCGGAAATTCCCGTCTTTCGTGCATATTTGGAAGCTTATTGATGATATTAGATGGACTAATATGAAGAGGAGGCAAGAATGATGACCAATGTTGTAGGAATAAAGAGTATATAGAAGGATCAAAGGGTTAAAAGTAAGAATGTCGAGAGGGAAGGCATTACAAGAAGAAATCGCTCGAAAACCGAACCAAGGGTTGCTCCTTTGGCTCTGAAAATATGCTAGATAGAACGGCGTCGAAAAAACAAGTGATTTAGGCTTTTGAATTACTCCAATAGGAGTCCGGATGAGAAAACGACGTCCATTTTACAATCCGAGGTCAAACAAAGAAGCTGTTCGGGAATCCGCGCGTCTTAGGCAGAAGACGCCCGTCTTCTCAAGAAGACGCCCATATTCCTCCATATCCACCCGTCTTCCCCTCTCTTTTTGTCTGAGCGTCTTGCTCCAAATCTGCCCGTCTTCCCCTGCTACAATCCGCCCGTCCCGACACCAATCCGCCCGGATTCCTTTACAGCAATTTTCGTGTTCTTCAAGCTCCGTGAAAGACGCCCTTCCTTCAAAAGATACCGGCGTCTCCCTGCTCTAAACTCAAAAGTGTAATTACTAATTTAGCCTTAGTTAACCTAATGAATCCTTACTATATATACCCCATTTGTAATAATCAAACCATCAAGTTTTCATTAGGTTAAATCAATCCTTCCTTAGATTAGATTAGTAGTAGATTAGAATAGATTATCATTTAATATTTCCACAATATTACACATTAATCTTTCCTTTAATCATTGTTCAAGTTTATTATTGAGTAATTCAAGTTTATTATTGGGTAATTAGAAGATTATTGGGTTTATTGGGAGATTGACAACCTTCCATCAATCATCAAGTTCTTCTATTATTCTTTGCATTATTATTTTGGAATCTCCATAGGTATAATTCTCTTAGTCCTTGTTTTAATTATTGTTAATCTTTCTTACTTGTTCATCATGTTTGGATTTGTTAGTATGATTGACAACCTTATTAACATGTTAAACTTGATCATGAGTGAGTAGTTACTTAGCTAGGATTAATGGGTAATTAGGGGAAACCAACATGGGGAATGATTCATGCTTAAATTAATATGCTTTCATGGTTTATTTGCTTGCTTGTTATGATCTCAACTCATGCACATGTTATGTTTGATGAAATGCTAAGCCTATGAATCCTTGCATTTACTACCATCTCTTATCTTTTCAATGAGACTTGTAAGACATAAACCGTGTTATCCTTGCTTGTTATGATCTCAACTCATGCACATGTTATGTTATGTAATTTTACTTAGTATGGCCTTAGATTTTAATTGGTATTTCCCGAAATGTATGGGAATATCGATTCGGTT
This sequence comes from Silene latifolia, assembly GCF_048544455.1. Classification (NCBI taxonomy): domain Eukaryota; kingdom Viridiplantae; phylum Streptophyta; class Magnoliopsida; order Caryophyllales; family Caryophyllaceae; genus Silene; species Silene latifolia. The sequence continues at coordinate 69,089,721 of NC_133527.1, read as the reverse complement.
GTAATTTTTTTTTGTGATCTCGTATCACCGTTTTGTAATTTAATAGATTTATTTTATTTTAGTTACAAATGTATAATAGGAAATTATGTAATTTATTATGTAATTTTATTCATTCCGGAGTTCCCAAAGACGGATTTCTTCAAGAATGGCGATACATAAAGACGGTGTTACCTCGAGATGCGTGCCACAACCGAAGTTCAAGGGACCAATGGAGTTGGTTTCCGAATATGTAATAGTTAAATAGTTCACTACTACAGATACAAGCTATAACAACGGTTAAAAACCGTTGTTATATAAAAAAGCAGACGTTGTTAAAGCGTCCGTTGTGAAAGGTTTTAACAACGGTTGGTTTTCTTAAGGAAACCGTTGTGAAAAATATTAACAACGGTTTTAAGTATAAAAACCCGTTGTGGAAAGTGTGACTCAATTTTGGGGGGAAAGTTATAACAACGGGTTGTTTGTAAATAACCGTTGTTGTTTGTTCTTAAAAAATTAAAAAAAAAATTAAATTAAATATTACTAGCTATAAATATTAAAGCATCATTTACTAACATATTAAAGCATCCTTTACTTAAATTCATTAATTGAAACAACATGGCAATGAACCCTAATTTTATCAACAACGAAGAATGGCTTACACAAACGATTGAAGATGATGGGAAGGTTCTCGCCGGGCTTCCCGCCGATCAACACCCATTAATCAAAGCATCCCTTGAACATCAACGGAATTATTGGATTAAGAGGCGTGAAGCAGTCCGGCTTGTCAACAAAGCCTCATCATCATCATCATCTTCATACCCTCGTCGACCTGTTACTCGCAACTTGGTTTGCAAAGCCGAGAGATATGTTGAGTTGTACTCTTCCAACCTTATCTCCACATGCAAGTCGTGTCCTTGCATATATTCAATCTGTTATTGCAAAATATGAAGCCAATGACCCGGAAGTTAGCGGTATACCAGAGTGGCGTGATTGGTGGCAGGTTGAGATGCGCTTTTTACGCTTAACCGGGGTTATTCCGGCTTATTATACATCTTTTGATTTCTGATAATTGCTGTAATGTATTTGGTTTAAAATTAAATGAAATGATCATTTTGAAAGTGTTGAGTTATGCTTGTTTGATTTGCTTCCATTTTTTCAACTCCATAGATCTATCAGTCATCATCAAGATCCAGATTATTACTGCCATCACTTTGTCAATAAGATTTGAAGCAGCATTGAGAGATATGATGATGCTGATTATGGCACAACTTCCTAACATATATATTAATTAAAAAACAACTCAACCCACACATTAGTATAAATACATTGCATTATCTCAACTAACATGCATTTCCATTATCTCAATATATTCTCCAAACCCTAACTGCTAAAACAAACTCCAAATAAATTAACCCTCTCCTTAATCTTTCAAAACAAACTCCAAACTCCAACAAAATGAATGATATATCATCCTTAAGACTCTTACTATGCTCGATCCGTACCGAAGGACGCCAAAGAAGATGGAAATGAAATAATTAGAAACACATACATGGAAATGAAATAATTAGCAGATGCTGAACGGAACCTAATGGTCGATAAAAACACATACATGGAAATGAAATAATTAGAAAAATAAAATAATGACGATGAAACAAACCTGATAATTACAGAACGTACGTAAAGAGACGATGAAATCAACAGTGACGGCGAGAAGATAAAGCGACGATGAGAAAGAGAGAAAGAGACGATGAGAAAGTGTGTGTTTTGTGTTTGTGTTTGTTTGGCCGCTCTTTGGGTTTGTGTTTGTGTATTAAGGTTTGTGTTTTGTGGCTACAGCAGACTTGTGTTTGTGTGGTTTATAGTATGGAAGGTATTGACAACGGTTATTAAACAACAACCGTTGTGAAATATATTTTAACAACGGTTGTAGAAAACACCCGTTGTTAAATAAGTTTTAACAACGGGTTTCAAAAATAACCGTTGTGATTACTTTTCACTAACTTTGCGCCAATTTTGCGCCAAATTATTAACAACGGTTGTGCATGTGTGACCCGTTGATAAAACGAATAACAACGGTTTTTATAACCATACTCGTTGTAATTGATTTTAGTAAAATTCGCGCCATACATTCTACAACGTCTATTGTGATTTTCGTGAATAATCGTTGTTAAAGGGGCGTTGTAGTTGCCTGGATTTGTAGTAGTGGTTTTTCTATTTTAGGAAAGGCCATACTAGGATTTATTTATTTATTTTTATGCTTGCATTTTATTTTATGTCGCATGCATCGCTAAATCGCCATAACTAAAACATACATCCTTATTTTATCGAGTTTATCGACCGTGTCAATTAAAATTATCGTAGTTCACCGCTTTAGTTCACTTAAAACGTGATAGATAATAAATTGACATGACCTCTCGCTAAAACAATTAATTGAGACATAGCCTTACCAAATAGTAGAAACCATCACTACTACAAATACAGGCAACCACAACGGCCCTTTAACAACGATTATTCACGAAAATCAATTACACCGGGTATGGTTATAAAACCGTTGTTATTAGTTTTAACAACGGGTCACACATGCACAACCGTTGTTAATAATTTGGCGCAAAATTGGCGCAAAGTTAGTGAAAAGTAATCACAACGGTTATTTTTGAAACCCGTTGTTAAAACTTATTTAACAACGAGTGTTTTTTACAACCGTTGTTAAAACATATTTCACAACGGTTGTTGTTTAATAACCGTTGTCAATACCTTCCATACTATAAACCACACAAACAGAAGTCTGCTGCAGCCACAAAACACAACCCTTAATACACAAACACAAACACAGCAGACAAACAAACACAAAACACACACTCTCTTTCTCTCTTTCTCTCTTTCTCACTTTCTCATCGTCGCTTTATCTTCTCGCCGTCACTGTTGATTTCATCGTCTATTACGTTCTGTATTTATCAGGTAAATCTCGCCGTCCTTCGTTAGTTTCATCGTCATTATTTTCTTTTTCTATTTATTTCTTTTGCATGTATGTGTTTTTATCGACCATTATGTTATTTGAATCTAGTTAGTTAGTAAAACAATGAAGAAGCAAGATGAAGAAGCAAGATAAACATAATTAATATATATATATATATATATATATATATATATATATATATATATATATATATATATATATATATATTTATAAATACATAAATTAAAAAAAAAAAAATTACATATATAAAAATGCAATTCTTATATTTTCATAGAGGATCTTATTCTCGCTCTATCGTATCCATCCTCTCCTCCTTGGCTATTTGGAGGTTCCGTTCGCCAGATTGCTATATCGTCATATAGCCGCAATCTCTTTGCTCTCCGTCAAGCCATCTTCTTTGGCGTGCTTGGTGCGGATCGAGCATCCGCAAGGTAGCTCTGAAACTTTCCTCAATATGGAGGAACCGGCGGATGAAGTTGTTGTTGTTCTCGATCATGGTAAGAGTCTTAAGGATGAAATCATTCATTTTGTTGGAGTTTTTGGAGTTTGTTTTGAAAAATTAAGTAGAGTTTGTTTTAGCAGTTAGGGTTTGGAGATGAATATATTGAGATAATGGAAATGTTAGGTTAGATAATGCAATGTATTTATACTAAGCAATGTGTGGGTTGAGTTGCTTTTTAATTAATATATATGTTAGGAAGTTGTGCCATAATCATCATCATATCTCTCAATAATGCTGCTTCAAATCTTATTACTAACCCTTCTCATTCCATATTATCCGTTCATATGTACAGTGATGTCAGTAATAATGCATGCATCGGAATTCTAACGGGCCGTAATTATGCATGCATCTAGTAATATTTAATTTAATTTTTTATTATTTTTTAAGAACAAACAACAACGGTTATTTACAAACAACCCATTGTCTTTAGTTATAACAACGGTTTTGTATATTAAAACTCGTTGTTATAACTTTCCCCCCAAAATTGAGTCACACTTTCCACAACGAGTTTTTATACTTAAAACCGTTGTTAATAGTTTTAACAACGGGTTGCTTAAGAAAACCAACCGTTGTTATAACCTTTTACAACGGACGCTTTAACAACGTCCGCTTTTTTATATAACAACGGGTTTTGACCGTTGTTATAGCCTGTATCTGTAGTAGTGCATGAAAACCTATTTCGCGAGAGAGTGCACTCGGCCATCCCGGGGTACAAACCTTGTTACGTAGGGTGGGTGATGAATGTCTATCCACCGAATTCGTGTTGATGAGGGTTTCATCGGCCATCCCGTGCCCAAATTAATGTGAATTTGGATCATGGACACATTTATTCGAAATTTGGGTTGACCTCAACGGAAGTATTCGTGACCGTAGTCGCATGTGTTCCGGGCTATAGATAAATATTAGAGTAATTTTATCGACCAAGAGTTCTAAAAGTAGAATCGATTAAAAGTTAATTCACCGAGTTATATTAATAAGGGTTCCATCGGCTATCCCGTGCCTAAGTTGATATGAATTTGGGTCTTGGAATCATTTATAATAGTTGGGTAGAGGTCACTATTTAAATGTTCATATCTTGTCAATTTTTACAAGTATGATTTAAAAAGACAAATGTTAATATTTCCTTTTCCTCCATATTTGTAGTTCTTTACAATGAATCCAACAAATGCTACCGCACCAATAACTATTGAGTCTTACCACAATGTTCTTGACGACATTTGCTCCAACAATGATTTCGACACAACTAGAGAACTTCATTTTGGGATAGGTTCGGATGGAAACCTTAACTTCATCACTTCTTCTAAACCACCTACTACTACTAGACCTCGTGTGAGTCCGTCTCAGGAAGACTACCTCGTACAATCTATAGGGTCTTTGTCTCTCGAAGATAAAGATGCCAAACCTAGTGGGAGCTCAAGCAATAAAGTTCTTGCTTCCAAGGGCAAAAGGTTCAAGAAGAAAGGAAAGAAAATCAAAAACTTCAAGCAAGTTAATGATGAGTGCCATTATTGCTATGGCATGGGACATTGGCTTAGGAATTGTCCCGTATATTTGCGAAATATAAGGGAAGGACTAATCACTCCAAAAGGTACAATTCCTAAAGAAATTTATGTTATTGATATAAATTATACTTCCACTATGACATGGGTACTAGATACCGGTTGTGATTCTCACCTTTGTAATCATTTACAGGGTTTAAGAGATGTGGAGAGGCTTAGCAAGGGAGATGTGGATCTACGCCTTGGAAATGGAGCTCGGGTAGCGGCCGAATCCAAAGGAACTTATGTTTTAGCTTTGCCTAATGGATTTGAGTTGTATTTGCATAATTGTTTTTATGTGCCTACACTCTCTAAAAACATTATTTCAATCGCCATGCTAGACATGGACGGTTTTTGTTTTGTCATTAAGAACAATCGTTGTACTATTTCTAGGAACGACTTGGTTATAGGCCAAGCTTCCTCTATCAATGGCATTTACATTTTAGAGACCTCAAATCCAACTAATGATATCTATAATATTCAATCAAAGAAACTCAAATCAAGTGACCCAAGTGAAGTGCTCATTTGGCATTGTCGATTAAGTCACATAAACGAGAATCGCATCAAAAGATTAATTTCAACTAATGTGATTACACCATTTGATTATCAATCATATGGTACATGCGAATATTGCCTACTTGGCAAAATGACTCGTAATCCTTTTAGTTGTAAAGGGACACGAGCTAGTGAGGTATTGGGACTCATACACACCGATGTATGTGGACCAATGAGTATCACCGCTCGTGGTAATTATGACTACTTTATAACCTTCACCGATGATTTGAGTAGACATGGGTATGTCTATTTAATGAAACATAAGAGTGAAGCGTTTGAGAAATTCAAGGAATTTCAAAACAATATAGAGAACCAATTGGACAAAAAGATAAAAGCACTACGTTCCGATCGTGGTGGAGAATATCTTAGCCTTGAATTCGATTCACACTTGAAAGGTTGTGGTATTATATCACAACTTTCTCCACCCGGAACACCACAACTCAATGGTGTTGCCGAAAGGAGAAATCGAACCCTACTTGATATGGTTCGATCAATGATGAGTCAAACCGATTTACCAAACTCGTTTTAGGGATTTGCGATTCAAACCACAATTATATCTTTGAATAATAGTCCCACAAAGGCCACCGGAAAAACTCCATTTGAAATGTGGAAAGGAAGAGTTCCTAATCTATCCTACATGAAAATTTGGGGATGTGATGCTTACGTCAAGACCAAGAATGACAACAAGCTTGCCCCAAGATCCGAAAAATGCACCTTTGTAGGTTACCCCTCGAATTCTCGAGGATACTACTTCTACAAACCTCAAGATAACAAAGTGTTTGTGTCTTGCGAGGCTGTCTTCTTAGAAAGAGACTTTATTTCTACGAGACAGAGTGGGAGAAATTTTGAACTTGACGAAGTTCAAGAGCCACAAACCGAGATAAAGACGCAAGAAGATGTTCCTTCATCGTCTAACACGGTTGTACCTCCTCCACTACGAAGGACGGGTCGAGTAATTCGCCATCCCGATCGATATGTGGGACTTAACGAGGAAGATGGAACATTCGATGTGTTGCTTATGGAAAGTGACGAGCCCGCCACCTACAAGGCCGCAATCTCTAGTCCAAATTCCTCCTTATGGCTTGAAGCCATGAAGTCCGAAATGGATTCTATGCATGAAAACCAAGTTTGGGACTTGGTAGATTTGCCTAAAGGGGCAAGACCCCTTCAATGCAAATGGATATTCAAAGTAAAAAAATGGCATAGAAGGACATGATGATGTCTACAAAGCTAGGCTAGTGGCAAAAGGATTTGCCCAAGTCCAAGGTCTCCATTATGATGAGACCTTCGCCCCCGTAGCCATGCTAAGATCCATACGGATTTTGTTAGCGATTGCCGCATTTCATGATTATGAAATATGGCAAATGGATGTCAAAACCGCTTTTCTAAATGGGCATTTAGAAGAGGAGGTGTACATGATACAACCCGAAGGTTTTTTTGATTCTAAAAATCCTAACAAAGTGTGCAAGCTTAAGAGATCCATTTATGGTCTTAAGCAAGCATCTAGAAGTTGGAATCATCGATTCAATCATGTTATAAAGGAAAATGGTTTCACTCGAAGTGTTGAGGAACCATGTTTACACATGAAATTCAGTGGGAGCAATGTTGTGTTCCTAATCTTGTATGTCGATGACATACTACTCATTGGAAATGATATTCCAATGTTGTCTTCTGTTAAGAAGTGGTTAGGTAACCACTTCCAAATGAAGGATTTAGGAGAAGCACAACGCATATTAGGTATCCGGATCCATAGAGATAGATCCAAGAGGATATTGGCACTAAGTCAAGAGTCTTATGTTGATAAGATTCTTCGACGGTTCCGCATGGACAAATCCAAAAGGGGTTTGGTACCTATGGTAACCGGGACGATATTGAGCAAGACTCAATCTCCCTACGAACCCCATGATGTTGAACGCATGAAGTTGATTCCTTATGCTTCCGCTGTTGGATCAATCATGTATGCCATGATATGCACACGTCCCGATGTCTCGTATGCCCGAGCATGACGAGTAGATATCAAGGAAATCCGGTGAGAGTCACTGGATTCTTTGTCAAGAACATCCTTAAGTACTTGAGAAGAACTAAGGATTCTATCCTAGTGTTTGGAGGAGACACCGAGTTGCATGTTAATGGATACACGGACTCAAGTTTTCAAACAGATAGAGATGACTTGAAATCACAAGTTGGTTTCGTTTTTATGCTCAATGGTGGTGCCGTAAGCTGGAGAAGCTTCAAGGAAGTCAGAATCGCGGATTCTACAACGGAGGTGAGTACATCGCAAAGACATCGAAGCTGCTAAGGAAGTTTGTTTGGATCGTGCAATTCACGGAAGGTCTAAAAGTAGTACCTACCGCCAATGATCCCATCACTCTCTATTGTGATAATAGTGGGACGATCTTCCAAGCTAAGGAGCCGAAGTCTAGTAATAGATCTAGACATGTACTTAGAAAATATCATGTAATAAGAGATTTCATTGAAAGGAAGGAAATTGCGATTTGTAAGGTTGGGACGGATGACAACATAGCCGATCCGCTCACCAAGCCTTTATCGCAGGCTAAGCATGATGGACATGTTACGTCCATGGGACTTACACGTGTACCAAGTTTTTGTTAGATTTTGAAATGAAATAAAAGTGTTGTTTTTGTTCATGTTCATAATCACATTTGTCTTTTATCTTTAATTTATACATTGTTACATCCAAACGGGTTGTAGTGACAATTGAACCCCGTTAAAGTGAACACGGATTAACATTGTATTTGTCCATAGTTACTTGTATGAGGTGACGTCTCGAAGTGACTAGAGTGTGATGCGATTGATGGCAAGTTCAAGTGCCATAAAGTCATGTGAGATGACTAGTCGATCACATAGGCGGCGATTTGTTAGGAACATTTTGTCGGGCCTAATGACCGCTTATAGAGTTATGGCAAATTTATATAGCCTGGTCGTGGCAAGAGCTACTATAGTATTCAAATGAGTCGATTCTTTTGACTAAAGACTATTCACCTAAGATGGCACAGTTTCAGATTAACTTTGATTTATGTTACTACGACCTTCGTAAATGGGGTCAAATGGGCATATTTTGGGTTATGATGGCTGTGGCTAGTCGAAGGGAATGAGTGCGATAGGAAATGTCCACCCCTAGTCAGGGTTATAACAATATCTCAGGGCCACTCGAGGAGTAATGAACAGGAAATGCGTGGCCACGCTCGGAAAGTATCTATGATAGATAAGTCCGGTCAATCAGTTATTCTCCAGATCGAGGAAACCACTCTAGATATGATCACTTGCAAGTATGACCTGAAAGACACCTTGCATTGAGTGAGAGATAGTAATAGGACAAGAGAATTGGTGACGCACACTTGTCGAGGACAAGTGGAAGATTGTTGGGAAATGTGTCCTCAACAATAGTGCGATCACATGATTTAAATATCATTATTAAATCTCATTTTAAAGAATACAATTGGGAAGTATTTTACTGTCAACTGGTCAACATATATCGGTAATGATTGGTGACTAGAGTTTGACATTCTTGTCATCATGCGACGGTGGTGATCAGTTGACCCCCTAGGTCATACCTATAGGGCAACACTCTTAATTGATCATTTAATTAATCGCATAATGTTACGAGTTAATTAAATTACTTGAAAATTGACGGACGATTTTGGAAGTAAAATTTACGTATCACATTGTGATGTGATTAAATGAGATACAGTCTGAGTAATCGAATTGTATCATTGCTCAGATGAAATTATTGTTTAAAGAAACAATCAAAAATTGAATGAATTATTATAAATACAATCTGTTGTGATTTATAAATGGTAAAATATTTTGGTACAAGTAATTATGAAATTACTAAGTCGATTTTTGTATATGACGTATTTTTATTAATACGTTGATTTTTAATATGTTAAAAATACATAGCAATTTTATGTAACATGTGACATGTGACATATTGACAAATTGACAAAAATATTATGGAATCCATATTATCATAAGTGCCGAAAATTGGAGGTGGTTTAGGCTAATGTTGTGGTTGATTAAGTTAGTGGAAAACACCATCATTTGCATATAGCCTAGCCATGCAACCCTAGTTTGCATTGTGAAGGCAAACAAGGGCATGCATTGGGTCTTTTTCTTCCCCTCTCTTCCCTCCTACACGGTTCACCATAGAGAAAGGCAAAAGAGTTTTTGTCTCATAATTTTTACATACTACATGTATGAGTGTGTAAATTAATTCATTCATTCCAACTTCTAAAAAAATAAAGTTTTAGAAAGAGAAAAATCCTCCATAATTCCTCTCCTCTAACCGGTTTTAGAGAGCCAAAATACCAAATTATTTTGGGTCATTTTTCTTCAAAATTAATATTATCTAGTACCTATAATATTAATTTTAATTAAGAGAAAGCCTTGGGTATTATTCCTTGGGAGAGATCCTACACTTGGATCTTTTGTTCATCCAAAAGGAAAGCTCAAGAACAAAAGAAAAGGAGATTTTTTTTTGTGCCCATTTGAACCGAAAATACAATGTAAGAATAATGTTTTAGCTCGGGTAGCGGCCGAATCCAAAGGAACTTATGTTTTAGCTTTGCCTAATGGATTTGAGTTGTATTTGCATAATTGTTTTTATGTGCCTACACTCTCTAAAAACATTATTTCAATCGCCATGCTAGACATGGACGGTTTTTGTTTTGTCATTAAGAACAATCGTTGTACTATTTCTAGGAACGACTTGGTTATAGGCCAAGCTTCCTCTATCAATGGCATTTACATTTTAGAGACCTCAAATCCAACTAATGATATCTATAACATTCAATCAAAGAAACTCAAATCAAGTGACCCAAGTGAAGCGTTCATTTGGCATTGTCGATTAGGTCACATAAACGAGAATCGCATCAAAAGATTAATTTCAACTAATGTGATTACACCATTTGATTATCAATCATATGGTACATGCGAATATTGCCTACTTGGCAAAATGACTCGTAATCCTTTTAGTGGTAAAGGGACACGAGCTAGTGAGCTATTGGGAGTCATACACACCGATGTATGTGGACCAATGAGTATCACCGCTCGTGGTAATTATGACTACTTTATAACCTTCACCGATGATTTGAGTAGACATGGGTATGTCTATTTAATGAAACATAAGAGTGAAGCATTTGAGAAATTCAAGGAATTTCAAAACAAAGTAGAGAACCAATTGGACAAAAAGATAAAAGCACTACGTTCCGATCGTGGTGGAGAATATCTTAGCCTTGAATTCGATTCACACTTGAAAGGTTGTGGTATTATATCACAACTTTCTGCACCCAGAACACCACAACTCAATGGTGTTGCCGAAAGGAGAAATCGAACCCTACTTGATATGGTTCGATCAATGATGAGTCAAACCGATTTACCAAACTCGTTTTGGGGATTTGCGATTCAAACCGCAATTATATCTTTGAATAATAGTCCCACAAAGGCCACCGGAAAAACTCCATTTGAAATGTGGAAAGGAAGAGTTCCTAATCTATCCTACATGAAAATTTGGGGATGTGATGCTTACGTGAAGACCAAGAATGACAACAAGCTTGCCCCAAGATCCGAAAAATGCACCTTTGTAGGTTACCCCTCGAATTCTCGAGGATACTACTTCTACAAACCTCAAGATAACAAAGTGTTTGTCTCTTGCGAGGCTGTTGATCGAGTCCGTTTCATGTTCACAGTTAAAGATGTGGTCGTTGGGTCACGGTCGAATCAAAATACAATTTATAACTTCACAAACAACTCTACGATTAGTAAAGAGGCAAGTAAAGGTCGGATCCCAAGGGACGGGTATTGAAATGAGATTTCTATTGCAACTATTGGTGTCTAAGGGGTGTTACAAATTGGGTTGATGTAGAAGGTCACTAAACTAAAATAGCAATGAAAATAAGCAAGATGAATTAAAGGGGTGTAAACAATTGATTAAAAGCACTAGGGTGTCATGGGATCATAGGGGAATCATGGGATATGATCATACAAACATGTTCTCAAATTATAAGCAAGCAATTATTGTTGTGATGGATTGAGTTGGGTTATATCTTACAATCCTAGGAAAGTTTGGGTCCCGGAGCCGAATCGATTAGATTGTACAACACCTACAAGCTGACTTAATCTTCCCTACTCAACAACATGCATGGTCTAATGAGACTCGAGTTGGGTTATGTCTTACAAGTCTCATTGAAAAGATAGGTGATGGTGGTAAATGCAAGGATACATAGGCTTAGCATTTCATCAAACATAACATGTGCATGAGTTGAGATCAAAACAAGCAAGCAAATAAAACATGAAAGCATATTAATTTAAGCATGAATCATTCCTCATGTTGGTTTCCCCTAATCACCCATTAACCCTAGCTAAGAGACTACTCACTCATTATCATGTTGATCATGCTAGCAAGGTTGTCAATCATACCAACAATATGAAACATGATGAATAAATGAAAGTAATTAACAATAATTAAAAAGGGATTAAGAGAATTATACCTACTAATGATTCCAATAATAAAGCAATGATAAAAGAAGTACTTGAATGCTTGATTGAGAGGTTGTCAATCTCCCAACAATAACCCAAATAATCTTCAATTACCCAAAATAAAGGATGAACAAAAGAGAGATTAAGGAAATAAAACTTGTATTAGAACTTGATTAATTGTTGATTACAATATTAAAGAGAGATTTGATTGATATTAACTACTCTAATTATTGATAAGAAGAACATGCTCCTCTAATTAGACTAATGGGGTATTTATAGTGGAAATTAGGGAGGATGCATTAGGGTTAACTAAGGGCTAAACTAGTAATTACACTTTTTAGATTGAGCAAGGAGGAGCCGGTATTTTTCGAAGGAAGGGCTTCTTTCTTTGTAGCTTGGAGAAGAGGAAATCGTGCTGTGCTGCAATCCGGGCGGAATAAGGTCGGGACGGGCGGAATCTGGCGTTGGAATCCGAGCGGATTCAAGGGAATCCGGTCGGATTGTGGAGGTGGAATCCGAGTGGAATGGTGCAAAGCCGCACGGATTCTGCAGCTGCGGGACGGACGGATTGGTGACAATCCGCACGGATTGTCACTCAGCAACACATCTTCTTCTTTTCTTCCCTTTTCTTCATAAATTCCTTGGGGATTTCCTTGGGGACTCAAGGATCCTTTCTCAACATTGCTCTTCTACTATAATATGTACAAAGGCCTTCTAATCTTGTCTCTCCTTGATGCTTGGTCATTGAATTCGATCAATTTAGTTTCGTTTTGCCATGAAAATGCAAGATTCTTACTCCTTTCCTACCAAGGGATCAAAATCTCAAAGAATATGCAAAACAAAGAACTAAAGATAAGAAATGAGCCAAATATGCACTAAAAAGCATGGGACCAAGGCTAATTCGGGGCTAAATATGCGCTAATTATGGTCACATCAAATATCCCCAAACCGAACCTTTGCTCGTCCCGAGTAAAGAGGTGACAAAGACTAGGACCAATACTAACCTATCCTAATAATATAGCCGATATGAGACAATTAGCGGGTCTTACTCCGCCCCTTCAACTCACAACAAGACAACCATGAGGTAGGATGCCTTCTTGCAAGGCAAGGTGGGTCTTGCCAAAATGGCGACACATCCAAACATTAAGCACGCAAAATCACATAATGGATGCATCTACAAAAAGAATAGCCACTTCCTCATCAAGTGGCGGAGGCACTAAAGAGGAACAAATTTAAGATCATGTAATCCTTCACAAATACTAGTTCAACAAATTACTAAGGCTACGAGGATGGCACTAAATCACCTCCAAATGGTGTTAAACTAGACTACTTTCGTCCTCAATTTCCAAATGCTTTCGTCAAGAGCGATCGGATGGTGGTGGAATGATGATCCCTATGATGCTAGTAGCATATGACATGAAAAGTCTCGAATTCTCTACAAAAGTAAAGGTCATGGATCGTCCCAAGCTCGACCAAGTGTCTTGACAAAAAGGCTTTTTGGGAATGAAATGCTCAAATCTTTATTCACAACGGGTGGATATGACTAGTATTCAAAATTGTCCTCATTTTACATTCACATTTCAAAAATTTAAGATGGGGTTTGTCCCTTCCGGGCTAGTGTCCTTTGCTTTCACCAATCGCTTATTAGGCAACCGGTTAACCTCTAGACAATAGCTTTTCGGGGTGATAGTCACTCTGTCTCTGGGCGGTCTAATTCACAACCGTATGGGGGCCCAATTCAATGGATCCCGCACCAAAGCACATCGAAGTGGTACGCCTCCATCAAAACAACTTAAATTTCTCAACTTTCAACAATTCATAACATTTGAGGTTCCTTGGCATTAGATTACTTCCACATGACAAAATTTCTTTGAAATGAGCACTTCAAGCTTATTGATAGAAAATATTTTTGGGTTGCCTTACCACAAGGTCAAACAAGGTCACCTAGACAAGTTAACCAAGTCCACATCGCATCACGGGGTTGGATAGGTGACTCACATGCAAACCCTTGACTAGGCTTTGGGTCATGGGTCAAAAGACACTAGTATGACACTATCTAGGGTGTTTTACAACCATTCTAGTAGGCAAAGTCTTAAGTTGAACAAGTATTTGTAATGGCTTAGTTGCTCTTGTCAAAGTTCCTAATTAGGCATTTTTCAAAACATTTCTAACATGCAACTACATGCCATGATGCAACTAATATAAACATCCTAATGCAAGTGATTCTATCAACTAATATGACATATAAACTAAATGCAAGTCCTAAGTTCACATTGTTATACCGCATCAATAAAAATAAAGCCACATAGTCATTAACATAAAGAGGAAAAAGGAGATTGGAAAGATCATACCATGCGGTCTTCATGATCCTCATGTCTCGGATGTGGCGTAGTCAATCAATGTGAACAAGGATAGAACAAACACAATATATACAAGACAATATATACAAGACTACAAAAGGAAATAAACATGTTTTTGGGTTTTTCAATTTTCAAATTTTTATGATTTTTGAAATTTTTCAATTTTTTTGGATTTTTGAATAAGAGTTAAATGTTAGAATTCCCATCCCCACACTAATATGAGCATTGTCCTCAATGGCCAAAATGATGGAAATTATGCAAAGATGATGCATGATTTCTACACTAAATGCAATCTACATTAAGCTACACTACATGATGCATGGTTTTTGTTATGACGGAGAGGATAATTTAGATTACCTCCCGTTGTGTATGCATTAACTTCCCCAAACCGAGTGAGACACTATTGCTAATGTCCAAGGATGGGTGTAGTTCATGCACACACTATGCAATGCATGAAACTAATTTGTCATTTTGGATTTTGAAAATGGGAACAATAAAATGAGAACACCTCAATGGTACCGAGGTGTGAGTCCTCTATGGTGCTAGGACTACTCCAACAATGATCAAGATTATAATTAAAACAAAGAGAGAAATAGACAAACCATGAGAGGGTAGGAGTCTCCAAGGCTTGCTAATCTTCCATCATGCTATCACCATCACTTTCCTCATTAGAAGTGGTCACATTGCCACTTCCCTTGTCATTTGCTTCTTCACTTTCTTCCTCATCTTGCTCATCATCATCTTCACCATCCTTTTCTCCTTCTTCACTTGCTTCTTCATCAATGTTATCATCAACTTCTTCATCATTACCAACAACCTCATTGTCACCCAAAACGACCCTAGATGCACCCGGAAATAGGACTTCTCTATCCGCCCAACTAGGCAAAGGACAAGATGGATCAAGTAGTCCTTGCCTAGCTAAGTGTAGGAGGGGTGGATATTGAGCCAAGTAAGCATTTTTCCGATCTTCAAAGGCTTGCTTGTGCATTGCTTGCATGAGAAGAGTCACATAATCATTTCTAGCTTCAACTCCTTCCGGCTTGAACTCTTCATACTCAAAAGGGTAAGGTGGTATGACAATGGAAGAGGAGGGCATTTCAATATCGCCCTTTTGTTGTTGAATAATATACTCGGCCTCTTTAGAAAGGGGAAGTAGATAACTGGTCCGGTGGACGCTTAGACGACAAATCTTCGAAGGTAAGGTGAACGATCTAGCTTCACTAGTGAGCCATCCATACTTAGTGTCAAGGGGGTTATGGGTAACCCACTTGTACTTGTGTATCATAGTATGCAAATCAACAAGATGGCCACCCTCCTTTGCTTTGTACTTGTTATCCTTATTGAAGTTAGGATCAAAGTGCTTAGCTAGGATAGTGACTAGGCCGCCATTGACAATAACGGTAGTGCCCTTCTTCCCACAATCAATGTTGAGCCATCTATCTACCAAGAGCCTCAAAGAATTGTAAGGCTTGGTGTGTACTCTTCTAATGTTCAAAGCCGATTCAAGGAGAATAAAATCAAGTTTGGTGAAATGGTTGGTATCTTTCCTAGCAATTATGGTGTTTCCCATGACCTTGTGCCATACTCTTATGCCCGGATGGTGGACCAAAAGAGCACGACTTGCATGAAAGTCCTCAAATTTCCTCCCGGAAATTGCCTCCCAAAGAGGTTCGGGGTCATACTTTCCATAATTCTTAAAATAACGCGGTTCATCACTAAGACCCAAAATTTCACTCAATTCCCTAAAGGAAATGCGTCTACTAACATTAGCTAGACGAAACTCGAGATTCTCCCTATTCTCCACTTTGGTGACTTTCAAAGAACTCAAAAATTCCAAGGTTAGGGAAAGGATGAAGATTTTGTGCTTGGTTTTGATTTGTATTGAAGAAGGAGTGAATGATTTGTTGTTAGAAGGATGATTTGATTTGATTTTGGTGAATGTTGTTGAGGGATTTTGTTTTTGTGATGGAGAGGATGAGGGTTTTGATGTTGTGGGTAGTGTTTACGAATTAATGAAGGAAGGTGGGAGGGATTTTATAAAGACCGAAATTTTCGAACTGCAGGGGCAATCTGTGCGGATTCTGCCCAATCCGTGCGGATTCTGCTCTTTCTGGGTTTTACAATACTCGCCTAAAGACGGGCGGATTCATAAGAAGACGCTCGGATTTTCTTGATGCGGGACGGGCGGATTTGCTTGAAGACGGACGGATTTCAGTCCAGGAAATTTTCTTGTTTTCCTCAGCTGCAAAGACGGACGTCTTTCTTTCAAGACGGGTGGATTCTTCAAGACGGGCGGATTGTTGCTCAGGACACCCGGATTCAGTCACAGTCAAAAAATTTCAAGATCCAGCTCAGTTCAGGATGGGCGTCTTTTCTGCAGTACGCTCGGATTACTGAAGACGGGCGGATTCTTCTGAATCCGCTCGGATTCGACCCCTTGTACCCGGATTCAGTTCCATCCGTGCACAACGCATTTCCCTTACCATTCTTCTATTCTTTCTTCAAATCTTGTGTTCTTCATTGTGGGGGCACTACTAAGGCATGAATAGCCTAGGCAATTGTCATCCCCACACTAAGGTAAAGCACTACACATCAATTGAAATTGTTAGTCCCTCCCTCACTTCTCTCAAACATGACAATTATCTTGATCAAAGTAAATAAAATCCCAAAGATGACAAAAAATGCAATACAATAATTGGAATGTAAGTTAGGGAGTTCGAGATATTTACAAGTGGTGGTTTAGGGAGGACTCCACCAAACTCTCATTCTTGATGAGATGTCAAGGGGGCATGTCCAAGGTGTTGTTGATGTTGCTCAACATCTTGAAAAAGTAATCGAAAGCTTGTTCATTATCATGGTAGAGGTCTTCAATAGACCTTGGCCCTTGTTGTCGGTCTTGATCGATGGCATTACCAATGTAGGGATTAAAAATCCCTTCAAACTCGTTGTCCCAAAGACCACAAACTTCATTAAGTTGATCATTGAAAATCTCTTGCTTAGATGGAGACAACTCTCCCAATTTCTTCTCTTGGCCAATGAGGCCATTCTCTTCTTCCTTGGTTGATTTTGATGAGCTTTGCAAGCTCTCCTTGTCACAATTCACTTGCTCTTTGAATGGAGCATCTTCAATTTTCTTCTTCCATTGGAGTTCCGATTTCTTCCTCTCATCCTTTCGGCTATAATGATCAATCATGAAACATGGTTCATGCAAACGAGGAGCTCTCATAGTCTTGTCAAGATTAAAAGTTATGCTTTCATCTCCCACTTCTAGAGTGAGCTCACCATGTTTCACATCAATCACCGCACCCGCGGTGTGTAGGAAAGGTCATCCTAGAATGATTGGAATGTTGGAATCTTCCTCCATATCAACAATGACAAAGTCCACCGGGATGAAAAACTTCCCAATTCGCACGGGGACATCTTCCCATATCCCTAATGGTGTCTTCGTCGATCTATTGGCCATTTGGAGTGTGATGTTGGTGCATTTAAGCTCTCCCATCCCCAACCTTTTACTCACCGAGTACGGCATGACCCTCACACTAGCCCCTAGATCACATAAGGCTTTGTTGATCGTCGTGTCGCCAATGGTACACGGTGTTGAGAAGATTCCCGGATCCTTTAACTTTGGAGGTGAACTCCCTTGAAGTATTGCACTACTCACCTTAGTGAAGGCGATAGTCTCAATCTTCCGGATCGACTTCTTCTTTGTGAGGATATCTTTTATGTATTTCGCATAGGCCGGCACGTGATTGATTAATTCCGTGAAAGGAATTGAGACTTCCAAATTCTTCACAATTTCCATGAACTTTCCAAGTTGATCATCAAATTTGGGCTTGGCTTGACGACTTGGAAAAGGAAGTCTAATCACAATGGGCTCCTTCTCCTTGACCTTGTCTTCATTTTTCTTTGAACTTTCTTCTTTTGATGATTCTCCATCTTTGGAGCTTTGCACAATTTCTTCCTTTTCACTAGCTTCCACAACTTCATCCTCAACTTGCTTCTTTGGTGCTTCATACCTTGTACCACTTCTCAAGTGAATGGCACTAGCCGTTTCATGTCTAGGGGGATTACCTTGAGGTGGTAATTGCCCCTTTTGTCTTTGTGAGCTTGAAGATGCTAGTTGAGTCAATTGTGTTTCCAACATCTTGGTGTGAGCTAGAATGTTGTTGATGGTGGTTTCCTTTGCTTGGCTATCTTTTTGCATTTGAGTGAAAAATTCTTGTTGATTCTTTTGCATTTGGAGGACCGCCTTTTGGACATCAAAACCTTGGTCATTTTGGTGATTGTATGGATTTTGATTTTGGTAACCTTGGTTTTGATTGTAAAAGGGTCTTTGATTTTGGTTTCTCATGAGTGGTGGAGTGTATGTTGTTTGAGGGTTTTGAACATTTTGGCTTTTGTATGAGAAATTTGGATGGAATTTGGTGTTTTCATTGTAAAAGTTGGAATAAGGGGTACCACTCTTGTATGCTTGGAAAACATTCACTTGTTCATTTGTTCCCCTACATTCACCTTGGTCATGTCCCAAAGTTCCACAATTCTCACATATCCCACTTGGGATTGATGAGGATGCCGTCATGGCATTAACATGATGCTTTGATGATTTTGAGTTTTCCTCAAGTCTAGCCATAGCTTGTTCAAACTTCAAGTTGATTGTGTCAATGTGAGCACTAAGTTGAGCACCCAATTGAGTAACGGAGTCCACTTCATGCTTTCCTCCTCTAGTAGCCTTGCGAGGTCTACTATATTGTGAGTTATGGACCGCCATTTCCTCAATCTTATTCCATGTTTGATTGTCATCAACTTCGGTGAACATTCCATTTGATCCCATATTGAGAATGTTCCTAGAATCTTCATATAAACTATTCCAAAATTGTTGTACCAAAAACCATTCGCTAAGTCCATGGTGAGGACATGAGCGACAAATTCCCTTGAACCGCTCCCAAGCTTCATACAAAGATTCTTCATCCCTTTGCTTAAAACCCGTAATTTGAGCTCTTAGCATGTTAGTCTTTTCCGGTGGGTAGAATTTTTTGTAGAAAGCTAGAGCCAACTTCTTCCAAGAATCTATTCAGAGGGTGGCCTTATCAAGGCCCTTCAACCATTGCTTCGCGGTGCCGATTAAAGAAAAAGGAAATAAGACCCATCTAATTTGGTCTTGAGTCACGCCCGTTTGAGAGATTGCAGCACAATAGTCGCAAAAGGTTTCCATATGAGAATGAGGGTCTTCACTAGGCATCCCCCCAAATTGGCTCCTCTCAACTAATTGGATGAAGGCGGACTTGGCAATAAAATTTCCGGTTAGATGTTGCGGTGTAGGAGTACCATTTGGTAGAATCTCCTCGGTGGGTACGGAGTGTGACGAGAATTTAGGCATCGTAGGTGGATTTTGTGGGGTATTGTGTAATGGGTTCTCCTCTCCTTCTATTGCGAAAGGATTGACGAACTCACTAGTGGGTTGAACAACTTCACTAATACCTCTTAAATTCCTCCTAACAAGTCTCCTATTGTTCGTCAAGGTTCTTTCGATTTCACGGCCAAAAGGTAACAAATCACCTTGTAACCTTCTAGACATGCAAAATATCAAACAACTCGAAAACAATTAGAACAAACCTTGAGGAGTTTTACTTCCCCAAGGCGAAGAAAGACACAACTAATAACAATAAAAAGAAATCTAAATCAAGTAAACACCGTCCCCGGCAACGACGCCATTTTTGATCGAGTCCGTTTCGTGTTCACAATTAAAGATGTGGTCGTTGGGTCACGGTCGAATCAAAACACAATTTATAACTTCACAAACAACTCTACAATTAGTAAAGAGGCAAGTAAAGGTCGGATCCCAAGGGACGGGTATTGAAATGAGATTTCTATTGCAACTAGTGGTGTCTAAGGGGTGTCACAAATTGGGTTGATGTAGAAGGTCACTAAACTAAAATAGCAATGAAAATAAGCAAGATGAATTAAAGGGGTGTAAACAATTGATTAAAAGCACTAGGGTGTCATGTGATCATAGGGGAATCATGGGATATGATCATACAAACATGTTCTCAAATTATAAGCAAGCAATTATTGTTGTGATGGATTGAGTTGGGTTATATCTTACAATCCTAGGAAAGTTTGGGTCCCGGAGCCGAATCGATTAGATTGTACAACACCTACAAGTCGACTTAATCTTCCCTACTCAACAACATGCATGGTCTAATGAGACTCGAGTTGGGTTATGTCTTACAAGTCTCATTGAAAAGATAGGTGATGGTGGTAAATGCAAGGATTCATAGGCTTAGCATTTCGTCAAACATAACATGTGCATGAGTTGAGATCAAAACAAGCAAGCAAATAAAACATGAAAGCATTTTAATTTAAGCATGAATCATTCCCCATGTTGGTTTCCCCTAATCACCCATTAACCCTAGCTAAGAGACTACTCACTCATTATCATGTTGATCATGCTAGCAAGGTTGTCAATCATACCAACAATATGAAACATGATGAATAAATGAAAGTAATTAACAATAATTAAAAAGGGATTAAGAGAATTATACCTACTAATGATTCCAATAATAAAGCAATGATAAAAGAAGTACTTGAATGCTTGATTGAGAGGTTGTCAATCTCCCAACAATAACCCAAATAATATTCAATTACCCAAAATAAAGGATGAACAAAAGAGAGATTAAGGAAATAAAACTTGTATTAGAACTTGATTAATTGTTGATTACAATATTAAAGACAGATTTGATTGATATTAACTACTCTAATTATTGATAAGAAGAACATGCTCCTCTAATTAGACTGATGGGGTATTTATAGTGGAAATTAGGGAGGATGGATTAGGGTTAACTAAGGGCTAAACTAGTAATTACACTTTTTAGATTGAGCAAGGAGGAGCCGGTATTTTTCGAAGGAAGGGCTTCTTTCTTTGTAGCTTGGAGAAGAGGAAATCGTGCTGTGCTGCAATCCGGGCGGAATAAGGTCAGGACGGGCGGAATCTTGCGTTGGAATCCGAGCGGATTCAAGGGAATCCGGTCGGATTGTGGAGGTGGAATCCGAGCGGAATGGTGCAAAGCCGCACGGATTCTGCAGCTGCGGGACGGACGGATTGGTGACAATCCGCACGGATTGTCACTCAGCAACACATCTTCTTATTTTCTTCCCTTTTCTTCATAAATTCCTTGGGGATTTCGTTGGGGACTCAAGGATCCTTTCTCAACATTGCTCTTCTACTATAATATGTACAAAGGCCTTCTAATCTTGTCTCTCCTTGATGCTTGGTCATTGAATTCGATCAATTTAGTCTCGTTTTGCCATGAAAATGCAAGATTCTTACTCCTTTCCTACCAAGGGATCAAAATCTCAAAGAATATGCAAAACAAAGAACTAAAGATAAGAAATGACCCAAATATGCACTAAAAAGCATGGGAACAAGGCTAATTCGGGGGCTAAATATGCGCTAATTATGGTCACATCAAATATCCCCAAACCGAACCTTTGCTCGTCCCGAGTAAAGAGGTGACAAAGACTAGGACCAATACTAACCTATCCTAATAATATAGCCTATATGAGACAATTAGAGGGTCTCACTCCGCCCCTTTAACTCACAACAAGACAACCATGAGGTAGGATGCCTTCTTGCAAGGTAAGGTGGGTCTTGCCAAAATGGCGACACATCCAAACATTAAGCACACAAAATCATATAATGGATGCATCTACAAAAAGAATAGCCACTTGCTCATCAAGTGGCGGAGGCACTAAAGAGGAACAAATTTAAGAGCATGTAATCCTTCACAAATACTAGTTCAACAAATTACTAAGGCTAAGAGGATGGCACTAAATCACCTCCAAATGGTGTTAAACTAGACTACTTTCGTCCTCAATTTCCAAATGCTTTCGTCAAGAGCGATCGGATGGTGGTGGAATGATGATCCCTATGATGCTAGTAGCATATGACATGACAAGTCTCGAATTCCCTTCAAAAGTAAAGGTCATGGATCGTCCCAAGCTCGACCAAGTGTCTTGACAAAAAGGCTTTTTGGGAATGAAATGCTCAAATCTTTATTCATAACGGGTGGATATGACTAGTATTCAAAATTGTCCTCATTTCACATTCACATTTCAAAAATTTAAGATGGGGTTTGTCCCTTCCGGGCTAGTGTCCTTTGCTTTCGCCAATCGCTTATTAGGCAACCGGTTAACCTCTAGACAATAGCTTTTCGGGGTGATAGTCACTCTGTCTCTGGGCGGCCGAATTCACAACTGTATGGGGGCCCAATTCAATGGATCCCGCACCAAAGCACATCGAAGTGGTACGCCTCCATCAAAACAACTTAAATTTCTCAACATTCAACAATTCATAACATTTGAGGTTCCTTGGCATTAGATTACTTCCACATGACAAAATTTCTTTGAAATGAGCACTTCAAGCTTATTGATAGAAAATATTTTTGGGTTGCCTTACCACAAGGTCAAATAAGGTCACCTAGACAAGTTAACCAAGTCCACATCGCATCACGGGGTTGGATAGGTGACTCACATGCAAACCCTTGACTAGGCTTTGGGTCATGGGTCAAAAGACACTAGTATGACACTATCTAAGGTGTTTTACAACCATTCTAGTAGGCAAAGTCTTAAGTTGAACAAGTATTTGTAATGGCTTAGTTGCTCTTGTCAAAGTTCCTAATTAGGCATTTTTCAAAACATTTCTAACATGCAACTACATGCCATGATGCAACTAATATAAACATCCTAATGCAAGTGATTCTATCAACTAATATGACATATAAACTAAATGCAAGTCCTAAGTTCACATTGTTATACCGCATCAATCAAAATAAAGCCACATAGTCATTAACATAAAGAGGAAAAAGGAGATTGGAAAGATCATACCATGCGGTCTTCATGATCCTCATGTCTCGGATGTGGCGTAGTCAATCAATGTGAACAAGGATAGAACAAACACAATATATACAAGACAATATATACAAGACTACAAAAGGAAATAAACATGTTTTTGGGTTTTTCAATTTTCAAATTTTTATGATTTTTGAAATTTTTCAATTTTTTTGGATTTTTGAATAAGAGTTAAATGTTAGAATTCCCATCCCCACACTAATATGGGCATTGTCCTCAATGGCCAAAATGATGGAAATTATGCAAAGATGATGCATGATTTCTACACTAAATGCAATCTACATTAAGCTACACTACATGATGCATGGTTTTTGTTATGACGGAGAGGATAATTTAGATTACCTCCCGTTGTGTATGCATTAACCTCCCCAAACCGAGTGAGACACTATTGCTAATGTCCAAGGATGGGTGTAGTTCATGCACACACTATGCAATGCATGAAACTAATTTGTCATTTTGGATTTTGAAAATGGGAACAATAAAATGAGAACATCTCAATGGTACCGAGGTGTGAGTCCTCTATGGTGCTAGGACTACTCCAACAATGATCAAGATTATAATTAAAACAAAGAGAGAAATAGACAAACCATGAGAGGGTAGGAGTCTCCAAGGCTTGATAATCTTCCATCATGCTATCACCATCACTTTCCTCATTAGAAGTGGTCACATTGCCACTTCCCTTGTCATTTGCTTCTTCACTTTCTTCCTCATCTTGCTCATCATCATCTTCACCATCCTTTTCTCCTTCTTCACTTGCTTCTTCATCAATGTTATCATCAACTTCTTCATCATTACCAACAACCTCATTGTCACCCAAAACGACCCTAGATGCACCCGGAAATAGGACTTCTCTATCCGCCCAACTAGGCAAAGGACAAGATGGATCAAGTAGTCTTTGCCTAGCTAAGTGTAGGAGGGGTGGATATTGAGCCAAGTAAGCATTTTTCCGATCTTAAAAGGCTTGCTTGTGCATTGCTTGCATGAGAAGAGTCACATAATCATTTCTAGCTTCAACTCCTTCCGGCTTGAACTCTTCATACTCAAAGGGGTAAGGTGGTATGACAATGGAAGAGGAGGGCATTTCAAGACCGCCCTTTTGTTGTTGAATAATATACTCGGCCTCTTTAGAAAGGGGAAGTAGATAATTGGTCCGGTGGACGCTTAGACGACAAATCTTCGAAGGTAAGGTGAACGATCTAGCTTCACTAGTGAGCCATCCATACTTAGTGTCAAGGGGGTTATGGGCAACCCACTTGTACTTATGTATCATAGTATGCAAATCAACAAGATGGCCACCGTCCTTTGCTTTGTACTTGTTATCCTTATTGAAGTTAGGATCAAAGTGCTTAGCTAGGATAGTGACTAGGCCGCCATTGACAATAACGGTAGTGCCCTTCTTCCCACAATCAATGTTGAGCCATCTATCTACCAAGAGCCTCAAAGAATTGTAAGGCTTGGTGTGTACTCTTCCAATGTTCAAAGCCGATTCAAGGAAAATAAAATCAAGTTTGGTGAAATGGTTGGTATCTTTCCTAGCAATTATGGTGTTTCCCATGACCTTGTGCCATACTCTTATGCCCGGATGGTGGACCAAAAGAGCACGACTCGCATGAAAGTCCTCAAATTTCCTCCCGGAAATTGCCTCCCAAAGAGGTTCGGGGTCATACTTTCCATAATTCTTAAAATAATGCGGTTCATCACTAAGACCCAAAATTTCACTCAATTCCCTAAAGTAAATGCGTCTACTAACATTAGCTAGACGAAACTCGAGATTCTCCCTATTCTCCACTTTGGTGACTTTCAATGAACTCAAAAATTCCAAGGTAAGGGAGGGGTATGTCAATTCCTTTGTTTCAAACAATTTCTTCAACCCCATGGCTTTGAAAAAGGCTCTAGTTTGCTCAAGAACACCCAATTTTTCTAAGGTATCTTCACAAATAAATTTGTTGGATTGAATTGATTTCCTAGCAAACTTGGCAAAAGTATTTCTATGGGTTTCGGAAATAAAAGTTACCTCCGGATAATGCAAAAGTTGATCGATTTCCGGAGTAGAAAGTGTTGTTGCTCCCATAGAAGGTTGTTGTTGTTGTTGTTGCACTTCCAAGTTTGATGTTGCTACCACCATAGCCAATGCTTTCTTTGTTTGAAGAGCCTTTTGCCTTTGTGAGAGTGCCTTAGCCTTTGGTGCCTTTGTTGCTCCCTTAGTCCTTGCCATTGATGAACTAACCAAGAAAAGAATGAAAAGTCTTCAATTTGTAGTATACCCAAATCGATTTGGAGGTGAAAGGCTTTGCCTTTATGAATTCAAAAATCGACTCAAAGGAAGAAGATTTTGTGCTTGGTTTTGATTTGTATTGAAGAAGGAGTGATTGATTTGTTGTTAGAAGGGTGATTTGATTTGATTTTGGTGAATGTTGTTGAGGGATTTTGTTTTTGTGATGGAGAGGATGAGGGTTTTGATGTTGTGGGTAGTGTTTATGAATGAATGAATGAATGAATGAAGGAAGGTGGGAGGGATTTTATAAAGACCGAAATTTTCGAACTGCAGGGGCAATCCGTGCGGATTCTGCCCAATCCGTGCGGATTCTGCTCTTTCTGGGTTTTACAAAACTCGCCTAAAGACGGGCGGATTCATAAGAAGACGCTCGGATTTTCTTGATGCGGGACGGGCGGATTTGCTTGAAGACGGACGGATTTCAGTCCAGGAAATTTTCTTGTTTTCCTCAGCTGCAAAGACGGACGTCTTTCTTTCAAGACGGGTGGATTCTTCAAGACGGGCGGATTGTTGCTCAGGACGCCCGGATTCAGTCACAGTCAAAAAATTTCAAGATCCAGCTCAGTTCAGGATGGGCGTCTTTTCTGCAGTACGCTCGGATAACTGAAGACGGGCGGATTCTTCTGAATCCGCTCGGATTCGACCCCTTGTACCCGGATTCAGTTCCATCCGTGCACAATGCATTTCGCTTACCATTCTTCTATTCTTTCTTCAAATCTTGTGTTCTTCATTGTGGGGGCACTACTAAGGCATGGATAGCCTAGGCAATTGTCATCCCCACACTAAGGTAAAGCACTACACATCAATTGAAATTGTTAGTCCCTCCCTCACTTCTCTCAAACATGACAATTATCTTGATCAAAGTAAATAAAAATCCAAAGATGACAAAAAATGCAATACAAGAATTGGAATGTAAGTTAGGGAGTTAGAGATATTTACAAGTGGTGGTTTAGGGAGGACTCCACCAAACTCTCATTCTTGATGAAATGTCAAGGGGGCATGTCCAAGGTGTTGTTGATGTTGCTCAACACCTTGAAAAAGTAATCGAAAGCTTGTTCATTATCATGGTAGAGGTCTTCAATAGACCTTGGCCCTTGTTGTCGGTCTTGATCGATGGCATTACCAATGTAGGGATTAAAAATCCCTTCAAACTCGTTGTCCCAAAGACCACAAACTTCATTAAGTTGATCATTGAAAATCTCTTGCTTAGATGGAGACAACTCTCCCAATTTCTTCTCTTGGCCAATGAGGCCATTCTCTTCTTCCTTGGTTGATTTTGATGAGCTTTGCAAGCTCTCCTTGTCACAATTCACTTGCTATTTGAATGGAGCATCTTCAATTTTCTTCTTCCATTGGAGTTCCGATTTCTTCCTCTCTTCCTTTCGGCTATAATGATCAATCATGAAACATGGTTCATGCAAACGAGGAGCTCTCATAGTCTTGTCAAGATTAAAAGTTATGCTTTCATCTCCCACTTCTAGAGTGAGCTCACCATGTTTCACATCAATCACCGCACCCGCGGTGTGTAGGAAAGGTCTTCCTAGAATGATTGGAATCTTGGAATCTTCCTCCATATCAACAATGACAAAGTCCACCGGGATGAAAAACTTCCCAATTCGCACGGGGACATCTTCCCATATCCCTAATGGTGTCTTCGTCGATCTATCGGCCATTTGGAGTGTGATGTTGGTGCATTTAAGCTCTCCCATCCCCAACCTTTTACTCACCGAGTACGACATGACACTCACACTAGCCCCTAGATCACATAAGGCTTTGTTGATCGTCGTGTCGCCAATGGTACACGGTATTGAGAAGCTTCCCGGATCCTTTAACTTTGGAGGTGAACTCCCTTGAAGTATTGCACTACTCACCTTAGTGAAGGCCATAGTCTCAAGCTTCCAGATCGACTTCTTCTTTGTGAGGATATCTTTCATGTATTTCGCATAGGCCGGCACGTGATTGATTATTTCCGTGAAAGGAATTGAGACTTCCAAATTCTTCACAACTTCCATGAACTTTCCAAGTTGATCATCAAATTTGGGCTTGGCTTGACGACTTGGAAAAGGAAGTCTAATCACAATGGGCTCCTTCTCCTTGACCTTGTCTTCATTTTTCTTTGAACTTTCTTCTTTTGATGATTCTCCATCTTTGGAGCTTTGCACAATTTCTTCCTTTTCACTAGCTTCCACAACTTCATCCTCAACTTGCTTCTTTAGTGCTTCATACCTTGTTCCACTTCTCAAGTGAATGGCACTAACCGTTTCATGTCTAGGGGAATTACCTTGAGGTGGTAATTGCCCCTTTTGTCTTTGTGAGCTTGAAGATGCTAGTTGAGTCAATTGTGTTTCCAACATCTTGGTGTGAGCTAGAATGTTGTTGATGGTGGTTTCCTTTGCTTGGCTATCTTTTTGCATTTGAGTGAAAAATTCTTGTTGATTCTTTTGCATTTGGAGGACCGCTTTTTGGACATCAAAACCTTGGTCATTTTGGTGATTGTATGGATTTTGATTTTGGTAACCTTGGTTTTGATTGTAAAAGGGTCTTTGATTTTGGTTTCTCATGGGTGGTGGAGTGTATGTTGTTTGAGGGTTTTGAACATTTTAGCTTTTGTATGAGAGATTTGGATGGAATTTGGTGTTTTCATTGTAAAAGTTGGAATAAGGGGTACCACTCTTATATGCTTGGAAAGCATTCACTTGTTCATTTGTTCCCCTACATTCACCTTGGTCATGTCCCAAAGTTCCACAATTCTCACATATCCCACTTGGGATTGATGAGGATGCCGTCATGGCATTAACATGATGCTTTGATGATTTTGAGTTTTCCTCAAGTCTAGCCATAGCTTGTTCAAACTTCAAGTTGATTGTGTCAATGTGAGCACTAAGTTGAGCACCCAATTGAGTAACGGAGTCCACTTCATGCTTTCCTCCTCTAGTAGCCTTGCGAGGTCTACTATATTGTGAGTTATGGACCGCCATTTCGTCAATCTTGTTCCATGTTTGATTGTCATCAACTTCGGTGAACATTCCATTTGATCCCATATTGAGAATGTTCCTAGAATCTTCATATAAACCATTCCAAAATTGTTGTACCAAAAACCATTCGCTAAGTCCATGGTGAGGACATGAGCGACAAATTCCCTTGAACCGCTCCCAAGCTTCATACAAAGATTCTTCATCCCTTTGCTTAAAACCCGTAATTTGAGCTCTTAGCATGTTAGTCTTTTCCGGTGGGTAGAATTTTTTGTAGAAAGCTAGAGCCAACTTCTTCCAAGAATCTATTCCGAGGGTGGCCTTATCAAGGCCCTTCAACCATTGCTTCGCGGTGCCGATTAAAGAAAAAGGAAATAAGACCCATCTAATTTGGTCTTGAGTCACGCCCGTTTGAGAGATTGCAGCACAATAGTCGCAAAAGGTTTCCATATGAGAATGAGGGTCTTCACTAGGCATCCCCCCAAATTGGCTCCTCTCAACTAATTGGATGAAGGTGGACTTGGCAATAAAATTTCCGGTTAGATGTTGCGGTGTAGGAGTACCATTTGGTAGATTCTCCTCGGTGGGTACGAAGTGTGACGAGAATTTAGGCATCGTAGGTGGATTTTATTGGGTATTGTGTAATGGGTTCTCCTCTCCTTCTATTGCGAAAGGATTGACGAACTCACTAGTGGGTTGAACAACTTCACTAATACCACTTAAATTCCTCCTAACAAGTCTCCTATTGTTCGTCAAGGTTCTTTCGATTTCACAGTCAAAAGGTAACAAATCACCTTGTAACCTTCTAGACATGCAAAATATCAAACAACTCGAAAACAATTTGAACAAACCTAGAGGAGTTTTACTTCCCCAAGGCGAAGAAAGACACAACTAATAACAATAAAAAGAACTCTAAATCAAGTAAACACCGTCCCCGGCAACGGCGCCATTTTTGATCGAGTCCGTTTCGTGTTCACAATTAAAGATGTGGTCGTTGGGTCACGGTCGAATCAAAACACAATTTATAACTTCACAAACAACTCTACAATTAGTAAAGAGGCAAGTAAAAGTCGGATCCCAAGGGACGGGTATTGAAATGAGATTTCTATTGCAACTAGTGGTGTCTTAGGGGTGTCACAAATTGGGTTGATGTAGAAGGTCACTAAACTAAAATAGCAATGAAAATAAGCAAGATGAATTAAAGGGGTGTAAACAATTGATTAAAAGCACTAGGGTGTCATGGGATCATAGGGGAATCATGAGATATGATCATACAAACATGTTCTCAAATTATAAGCAAGCAATTATTGTTGTGATGGATTGAGTTGGGTTATATCTTACAATCCTAGGAAAGTTTGGGTCCCGGAGCCGAATCGATTAGATTGTACAACACCTACAAGTCGACTTAATCTTCCCTACTCAACAACATGCATGGTCTAATGAGACTCGAGTTGGGTTATGTCTTACAAGTCTCATTGAAAAGATAGGTGATGGTGGTAAATGCAAGGATTCATAGGCTTAGCATTTCATCAAACATAACATGTGCATGAGTTGAGATCAAAACAAGCAAGCAAATAAAACATGAAAGCATATTAATTTAAGCATGAATCATTCCCCATGTTGGTTTCCCCTAATCACCCATTAACCCTAGCTAAGAGACTACTCACTCATTATCATGTTGATCATGCTAGCAAGGTTGTCAATCATACCAACAATATGAAACATGATGAATAAATGAAAGTAATTAACAATAATTAAAAAGGGATTAAGAGAATTATACCTACTAATGATTCCAATAATAAAGCAATAATAAAAGAAGTACTTGAATGCTGGATTGAGAGGTTGTCAATCTCCCAACAATAACACAAATAATCTTCAATAATTACCCAAAATAAAGGATGAACAAAAGAGAGATTAAGGAAATAAAACTTGTATTAGAACTTGATTAATTGTTGATTACAATATTAAAGACAGATTTGATTGATATTAACTACTCTAATTATTGATAAGAACATGCTCCTCTAATTAGACTAATGGGGTATTTATAGTTGAAATTAGGGAGGATGCATTAGGGTTAACTAAGGGCTAAACTAGTAATTACACTTTTTAGATTGAGCAAGGAGGAGCCGGTATTTTTCGAAGGAAGGGCTTCTTTCTTTGTAGGTTGGAGAAGAGGAAATCGTGCTGTGCTGGAATCCGGGCGGAATAAGGTCGGGACGGGCGGAATCTGGCGTTGGAATCCGAGCGGATTCAAGGGAATCCGGTCGGATTGTGGAGGTGGAATCCGAGCGGAATGGTGCAAAGCCGCACGGATTCTGCAGCTGCGGGACGGACGGATTGGTGACAATCCGCACGGATTGTCACTCAGCAACACATCTTCTTCTTTTCTTCCCTTTTCTTCATAAATTCCTTGGGGATTTCCTTGGGGACTCAAGGATCCTTTCTCAACATTGCTCTTCTACTATAATATGTACAAAGGCCTTCTAATCTTGTCTCTCCTTGATGCTTGGTCATTGAATTCGATCAATTTAGTCTCGTTTTGCCATGAAAATGCAAGATTCTTACTCCTTTCCTACCAAGGGATCAAAATCTCAAAGAATATGCAAAACAAAGAACTAAAGATAAGAAATGACCCAAATATGCACTAAAAAGCATGGGAACAAGGCTAATTCGGGGGCTAAATATGCGCTAATTATGGTCACATCAAATATCCCCAAACCGAACCTTTGCTCGTCCCGAGTAAAGAGGTGACAAAGACTAGGACCAATACTAACCTATCCTAATAATATAGCCGATATGAGACAATTAGCGGGTCTCACTCCGCCCCTTCAACTCACAACAATACAACCATGAGGTAGGATGCCTTCTTGCAAGGCAAGGTGGGTCTTGCCAAAATGGCGACACATCCAAACATTAAGCACACAAAATCACATAATGGATGCATCTACAAAAATAATAGCCACTTCCTCATCAAGTGGCGGAGCCACTAAAGAGGAACAAATTTAAGAGCATGTAATCCTTCACAAATACTAGTTCAACAAATTACTAAGGCTAAGAGGATGGCACTAAATCACCTCCAAATGGTGTTAAACTAGACTACTTTCGTCCTCAATTTCCAAATGCTTTCGTCAAGAGCGATCGGATGGTGGTGGAATGATGATCCATATGATGCTAGTAGCATATGACATGACAAGTCTCGAATTCTCTACAAAAGTAAAGGTCATGGATCGTCCCAAGCTCGACCAAGTGTCTTGACAAAAAGGCTTTTTGGGAATGAAATGCTCAAATCTTTATTCACAACGGGTGGATATGACTATTATTCAAAATTGTCTTCATTTCACATTCACATTTCAAAAATTTAAGATGGGGTTTGTCCCTTCTGGGCTAGTGTCCTTTGCTTTCGCCAATCGCTTATTAGGCAACCGGTTAACCTCTAGACAATAGATTTTCGAGGTGATAGTCACTCTGTCTCTGGGCGGCCGAATTCACAACCGTATGGGGGCCCAATTCAATGGATCCCGCACCAAAGCACATCGAAGTGGTACGCCTCCATCAAAACAACTTAAATTTCACAACTTTCAACAATTCATAACATTTGAGGTTCCTTGGCATTAGATTACTTCCACATGACAAAATTTCTTTGAAATAAGCACTTCAAGCTTATTGATAGAAAATATTTTTGGGTTGCCTTACCACAAGGTCAAACAAGGTCACCTAGACAAGTTAACCAAGTCCACATCGCATCACGGGGTTGGATAGGTGACTCACATGCAAACCCTTGACTAGGCTTTGGGTTATGGGTCAAAAGACACTAGTATGACACTATCTAGGGTGTTTTACAACCATTCTAGTAGGCAAAGTCTTAAGTTGAACAAGTATTTGTAATGGCTTAGTTACTCTTGTCAAAGTTCCTAATTAGGCATTTTTCAAAACATTTCTAACATGCAACTACATGCCATGATGCAACTAATATAAACATCCTAATGCAAGTGATTCTATCAAATAATATGACATATAAACTAAATGCAAGTCCTAAGTTCACATTGTTATACCGCATCAATCAAAATAAAGCCACATAGTCATTAACATAAAGAGGAAAAAGGAGATTGGAAAGATCATACCATGCGGTCTTCATGATCCTCATGTCTCGGATGTGGCGTAGTCAATCAATGTGAACAAGGATAGAACAAACACAATATATACAAGACAATATATACAAGACTACAAAAGGAAATAAACATGTTTTTGGGTTTTTCAATTTTCAAATTTTTATGATTTTTGAAATTTTTCAATTTTTTTGGATTTTTGAATAAGAGTTAAATGTTAGAATTCCCATCCCCACACTAATATGGGCATTGTCCTCAATGGCCAAAATGATGGAAATTATGCAAAGATGATACATGATTTCTACACTAAATGCAATCTACATTAAGCTACACTACATGATGCATGGTTTTTGTTATGACGGAGAGGATAATTTAGATTACCTCCCGTTGTGTATGCATTAACTTCCCCAAACCGAGTGAGACACTGTAGATACCCGTATCCGTCGATATTGGAATTTATAGAGAA
The DNA here is from genome assembly GCF_048544455.1 of Silene latifolia. Lineage (NCBI taxonomy): Eukaryota > Viridiplantae > Streptophyta > Magnoliopsida > Caryophyllales > Caryophyllaceae > Silene > Silene latifolia. Next base: position 69,056,586 of record NC_133527.1, on the reverse strand, counting down.
CCCGACAAACACCCGATGATGATAGGACACATGTATTCTTTAGTTGTCATTGTCATTATTTGGAGCTCGTTTTACGATGTAGAATGGGCGTCGTCGATGAAGTATTTTATTAATTTAAATGATATTTAAATTAATGTTTTTTTTAAGTGAATTCATTTTATTAATTTAAATGATTTTTAAATTAATGTTTTTTTTAGTGAGTTCATTTTATTATTTTAAATGATATTTAAATTATGGTTTTTTGAGGTGAATTCAATTTATTTTATTTTATTTTGAATTTATTTTCCCAAGTTTATTTTATTGAAAATAAAATAAATATTTGATTTGAAAAATCATTTTATGGGTATATTTGATTTGAAAAGTCATTTATTTTAATGGGATAATTGGTTTGAAAAATCGATTTGAAAATCGAAAAGAACTCGTTTTGAACACTTGTTTTTGAGCTCGATTTTAGCTCGGTTTTTGAGCCCGTTTCCTTTACGAATTGGCACGAATCTCGAGTACACTAACCCACCTAAGCCTCTACCCATCCACCCTTGTTCGAACCCCCCATACCATGGCCCAAATTCTCGTCCCAAACAACCCCAACCAACCCGCAACAAACGATGCAGCCCCCTTGTTTTTTGCGAGCCAATTCCCGAGCCCAAACCCGCTCCAAACACTACCAAGACCCGTACCCATTAACCCTAACCCATACCCTAGTATCCTACCCATATTATCCTAGCTTAATCACCAAGAAAACCCCCCTCAAACCCTCACAAAAGCTGCTGGACAGCAGCCATACGGGATGAAGCCCGATTGCCCCTCCCTCTCTTTTAACCTATTTTAACTCCTTATAAATACCACCCCTTCACCATACATTCAGAGCTCTAAGTTCTCCATACATCCAAGCATCACCCACAAGCTTTAAACCTCAGAAACAAACCCTAAACATCCTTCAAAAACCCTAAACAAAACCGACACACAAACTGAAACTGTTTGTGTGTCCTCTTCGAAAACCCTTTCGTTCCTCCATCAAACCTCCATAAAAACTCGAGTTTCTTGTTCCTAATTAACCACATAACATCCATATACACATTAGACAAAGAATTACGAGCCAAATTGCCATTGAGAGTACACGAAATCCCTCGAAAAACAGAGTGAAATAACACTCTGTTTTCGCGGTTTCTTCTTGTCTGTCCAGTTCTGTTTGTGCTCGTTTTTCGTGCCCAATAACCCAAAACGAGCAGGGGTTGCTTTAAGATCCTTGTTCTACTCTCTTTCTAGTTTCCAAAACATCTTTTAAATCGAATTTTCGTCGTGAAACGAGGGAGATATCACTGTTTGAAAATCGCTGTCCAGAAAGTTTCCAAAACGCGTGTTTGCTTTATTCTTCGTCGACGACGGCCTCTCGAGATAAAATCTACCATCGATTACGACCCAAGACGGTGTCAACGATACATGTAGGTTGAGGGTGCATCAAATCCCCTTCTCTTTCCTCTTTTTATTTCGTTTTCTTATGCTCTTTTTATAGTTTGTTTTTTTGTTTGTTTTCGTTTTGTTTATCGATTGTTTTAAATTAACTATGAAACTAGTTAGTCCGAGTATGAGTTAAAGTACCACCATGAACACCCGCGTTGACTTGAGATGGGAAAAGAAACCGCTACATCAGTCGGTCGTACACCCCCGTCTCATTTACATATCCTCGTGTTCAAGGTAGGGCATAAATAAAACGATTGTCTAACTTCGCTCTTCGCTTTCGACCCCCTTTTGTTTCGGCCAAATCGACATACCCTAGGACCCGTTGTATGTTAGTCTAACCTCTGATTGTTAACCTATGACATATTTAGATGACATTAAATTAATTTAATAACCTAATTAGACACATTAGGGTACATCGACATAGCTTTAAAAATAAACTAACAATTCTGTAAATAATTGAACGCATCTTTCTTATCACTTGATTTCTCGCTAGCATAGGAGTGCGTGATTAGCACCTTCCTATTAACACTCGACGAGTAAGCGTTAATCTTATGATATCTGACCTAATTGGACCTTTAGGCCGTGTGAAACACACTTTGCGCGACAATCAATCAACTGTGTTTCTAACTCGTTTTCTAACTTGTTTCCTATCCCTTTTCGCAAACATTCGATCTAACCAATGAACTTAACTTAGGAATTAGGTTGGCCTCGTCTTGGCCGTGAGGGTGGCCGTTGGTTTGGGCCGTGAGGTGGCCGTTTTCTTTGCCTTTCTCGTTTTGTTTTTATACCGTTTGTTTTCTCGTTGTTTCATCGTTTGTAATTTATCGTTGGTTTATCGAGTTGTAATTTTCGAGTTTGTTTTACTTCTTTTGAGTCAAAACCTCTTCAAAAAACCTTGGTCTTGTTTGGTTAGACGGTTGTTCCCCAATGCTTGTAGGAGTGTAGTAAACCGCATGTTGTTTAAAGCAACATGGCCCGGTTTATGCTAATGCATGCTTTGGTGCGTAGCCCTATGTCTAATTCGATGAGATTAAGCGCGAGCACGCATTACGAGGAGTGACCCAAGGCCGTGGGTCATGTGAGCCGTGGGCCACCCCTCATGTGCACGGTTTTCTAGGCCAAGTGGCCGTGTTTTGTGTCGTTTATGGTTCCGTATGTTGCAATTGTATTTAGATCGAGTTGTATCTTTAATTTATTGTTGTATCGGCATGAAATGCCTGGTTTGTAATAGGTAGATCCCAACGGCTCCCCCAATCCCCCTTAAGCCTTGTTTGCTTTGTTTTGTATGTTGTTAGATTAATCAACCCACATGCTAAATTACAACTTTGACAAAGTTAGTTTAGTTGCATCTAAAACGACATAGAAATTGTTGTCACATGATAGGGTTAAAACAACGTTTGCATATCATACATCGTACGTAGCTATGACCTTGTTTGAAATCCGACACTTGACTTAGTAGAGGCCGTTATCGACGGGCGGGGTTGGGTGTCCTCATGGGCTTCCCAACACGTACCCTCACCCCTTACTCAAGATCTATGGTTTGTGGATCCGTCTAAATACCATTGGATTACGAGAGTCATTCAAATCGAGTGATATAGGGTACAAGTCTTTATCTTTAATCACTCGTAGTCGATTGGCTTTATGCTTTTCGATGAAAGGTGTAAAGTTGACTTGAACGGTTCCAAGTTCCCAAAAACTTGGTGGCGACTCTAATTGGTCTTAATTCGATTCGAAAGAACCTCGAGTCGATTATGCAGTGTGGATCCCGCGGACGCATTCCCGAGGGCCTTGTCCTGATTTGGCGACTCATTTGGGAAAAGAGGACTAGTTACACTTTGTGTTTCTAGGGTCTTTTCCTCCGAGGTGAAACTTGAAAAGAAAGTGTTGGAAAGTAAAACATTACTCATAGTGCTACGATTCATGCATAAACCCTTAAGGATTTGCCGGGCCGTTCCCAGCGTTTCTTCGTGATGCGTGGGGGGCGACGTCCCACTATGCCGGGAAGCTGCACATTGCTCGCTTCCACTTCGCCTCGCGTGGTTCTTGATGGTGGGGACGATCTTCTAGGTACTTTACCTTAAGACACCTTGCTGTATAAGGCCGCAAAAGGATGGAGGGCATAGACCTTCTTATAGAAGACTTGCCGAGACTTAGAGATGTCTAGGAGCATACATCCTTATAACATGAGAATGACAATGTGCAATGTGTTTTCCCGAGTCTTGTTTTTCGAAAATTCCCATGTCCTTTTCAAAACCGAACTTTTGAACAACTTATTTTCAAAATAGCATGGTTTTAAAAACGCGGAACGCTGCCCAAATAGGACTAGAATTTTCGGCCCAAATTGAGCTTTTATAGCCGGCATGCTGCCCATTTCAAATCTCATTTTCAAATCAATCCTTCGTTTTTTTTCCAAATCCGATCCAAAATGTTTCTCGAACCTTAACCAAGCATGAAATGCATCGAGTCGTGTCCGGGTCATGGCCGTGTTAGGCTAGACGTTTTTTCAGTCCAAGAGTCTAGAACACGACCTTGTTGGGTCACCCAAGCTCACCTCTTGGGCTTTGAGTCATGTTGGTCAACCTTTTGGTCTAGAATAGTCCACAAAAACGTCCAAGCTAGGCCTTATGGACGTTTCACTCGAACCCATGGGCTATGTTAGCCCCAATCACGGGTTTAGTCACACCAAGTCCAGTTTAGAATCGAGTTATGACAGTTTGAGTCATGTCGTTTTGTCGAGTCTAAAATGAACCAATGTCTAAATCAAACCGTGAGTCGAACCTTTGGTTAGTCAATCTCAAGTCGAGTCTTTGTTTGAGTCAAGTTGGGGTCGAGTCCTTAAGTGTGCAGGGGCTCTTACTTTAAATATTGACTCAGTACGGGGTTTTCTCGTAGAAAGGCCGCCAAAAACCCGGCGTCAAGCAATGGAAGATGCTGTTAACAAGCTCACTGAGGCCGTGAACCTCATGATGACCCGAATGGATGCAATCGAATCTAAGCTGGGTAAAGATTCCCCTCCACCTCTGACTGATCTGGAAAAACGGTTCAAGTTCATCGAAGACCGTTTGAAGCTCTCCCAGGGGAAGAACATTCACTATGAGAATGCTAGGGCCTATGCCCCAGTTCAGAATAAGTTGCCCACGAACATGGTACTCACTGACATCCCAAAGTTCAAGGGCACCGAAGATCCAGTCCACCATGTTAAGGCCTATAAAGGGTACTTAGCATGAAGGGAGTACCCTACGACATGCTCTCTGAAATTTTCGCTCAATCTCTGGATGAACACCCGAAGGCGTGGTTCTATAATCTTGACCTTAATAACTTCCCCACTTTCGAAGATATTACGGTGGAGTTCTGTAAGCACTATGCTGACAATGTTGAGATTCAAACCAACATAAGGACTTTGGAAGTGATGACACAGAAGGAAAAAGAGGGCTTTACTGAATTCCTCGCAAGGTGGCGCGCTGAAAGCGTAAAACTAGCTAAGAAGCCTGATGAAGTCGAAATGGTAGATAAGTTCGTGAAGAATTTACGACCTGTTTACCGTAATGCTCTGAAATACCAAAATTTTGGTTCTTTCAAAGAATTGATAAGGATTGGGATAAAGGTAGAGGACGATGTCCGAATGGCAGAGGCTGAAAAGCCGAAAGGGTACCAAGGGGGCCTCATCGTCTAAGGCCAAGGCCCCAGCAACCACCCATATTGATGAAGCCATCAATCTCTTAGATGGACAGTCAAAAAAACTGCCGCGCCAAGCACCTAGGGCATTCACCGATATCGGATGCACTTATACATACGCTCTCCAAAGGCTCATAGCCCAAGGAAAGCTGAAGCCTATTGGTCCAACTCCGGACCCTCCCGCTGATCAACAAGGTAAATGGTATAAACCAAATGCCTACTGTGCCTTTCATCAAGGGAAAGGCCATGATACTGAAAGGTGCTATCGACTGAAGCACGAAATTCAAGACATGATTGAGAACGGAACGCTCCCGATCCCAACTGTTAAACCCAATAACATCACCAATCCATTTGGCGATCACACTAACTTTGTTTCTGTCGAAGACAATGTCGATTATTCCCATCTTATCCGCCCATGTCACTTGAAAGGGGTGTTTATCGGGAAGATATTTGTGGATTGCTTTGAATTTTTGCCAAACCCGAAGAATGAAATTCAAGTCGGGAGTCTTGCTCTAGAATGTACTCCTCTCGTTAACAAAGTTAATAAAAGACAATTCGATTCACCAACTTTCATCACTGGCGTAGATCCTCAGAGGACTACCTCGGGATGGAGGTCGACCATCAAAGGGATCAAGGGCAAGAGCCGAGCATCTAAGATGACATCTGAACAAAGGAAAGCTCAAGACCAGATTTGAAAAATTATGAGTCGGGATCTGTTTTCTTATCTTAGTCGAGTCGAGTCTAGGACTTTCTTTTCTTAAGTTGAGTCGTTTGTTCCGCAATGACCTAGGGTGTGTCCTAGGAGTCGTTCCTTCGAGTCTGTTAAGCTTTTGCCATTCCAATAAAAAGTTTCCGTTACGTTTCCAAATATGTCTTGTTTCCCATCCTCGATCATTTCCGAAGCATGATAAAATGCACAACACACTCAAAAGAATCTCTGGGGTAGAAATATATCTTGTTTCAAAATGTAAGGTACACTAGGATCCCGTGTTTGATTCCTTTACCTATTCCATGTCTGGTGGTAGAAAACCTCCATCTGAACCAATGTTTGTGACAAGCTTTTAGATGATTCTATGACAAACCCGGACTAGCTCCTTGTTTCCCCTATCGATAATGGAAGGCAAGCCTTTTCCCCAACAAAATCATCCCATCTCGAAGAGAGAAGAGACCAACCCATTCTAACAAGGAATTGTTAGTTCTAACCCAATTTAGTTGGTAAAGCCCAGTTTTCAAGGTGTATCCATTTATGACTAAGAGAATGAATAGAAGATCATTTTCAAAGAGAGAAAAAAGATGAAAAAGAATGAAAAGATGAAAAAAAAAAAATTGGAAAAATGAAAAAAAATGGAAAAAAGGAAAAAAGAAAAGTGATGAAAAAAAAAGGAAAAAATAAAAAAAAAGATGTTGAAGTCATTGCAGAACGCTTTTGGTTGAATGTCGAAGTTACGGAAGCCAGAATTCAAGTCAAGTACCCATAGTTGAGGTTCAATGGGCGAAGCCCAAAAGCTTAAGTAGTAATCTCTTTACCCCTAAGTCCTTCCTGAGACAGTTACAAGGGGATAGTCGGGAATTTTGAGAATCATTCCGCTTGTGTTGTTACACCCAGCCTTTAGGGTCCAGACATGGAAATTTGAACCCACATCATTTCCCAACCCATTTTGTACTCGGGTTTCATCAAACCTGAGACACCATTTTCAACCACGATGTAAGCCATAACTCGTTGGCCTTAGCACCACAAAGCGAACCTTCAGAATGATGGTTTACCTTACAAACCTTTTTTTACCAAGCTCCACATCCCAAAGAACCACAACCTTTTGTACCAACCCTGGACACGGGATTTAACGGTACTTTACAGGCTATAATGGGATATGACATGATACCTTAGGTGAAACCTTCGAGTGTGTACACACAATCAAAATGCCAATTTAATGCACCTTGATCGAACTACGTCGGATTTGATTTCGCTCCACGCGAATACGTAGGCAGTCCTTCAGAACAAGGGATTCAATCCACTCATCAACCAAGTTGTCATCTTGTCGGTTTCTTACGGGTCTTAACCAAGTCCAAATGAAGCCACCTTTGTTTGAGTCGGTCTTAGTACTCGATGTAAGATAGGATAAGGATATAGGTTCAGATGAATATTATCAAGTCTCAGAATGAGCTTTATCTAATGGTTTAGGCAAAGATGCTGAGTCACATAGATGTGGGTTTGTGTTGGGAACAGAAAATATGAAAAACCCGCTGAAAAGAAAGAAGGCGTGGAAGAAAAATAGTAAAAGCCCGCTGAAAAGAAAGAAGGCGGTGGCAAGAAATGATGAAAACTCGCTGAAAAGAAAGGAGGCGAGGAGAAGAGTGACAAAATGTTCCCAACAAAAGTCATGTGTGATGTCTAAGTGCTTTCATAAAATCAGTCCGTGTTTAGTGTCTGGGCGAAGCCAACGTCGTCGCTCCGTGAGTTTAATCCACCTTGTCAATGCTAAGTGATCTTGATTCCCATGTGCCCTCGGGAGCACAACCATGGCATACGATATCTCCGTCCCAAGTTCGACGACCTTGTGATTCCCATTTGCCATCTTTTGGCGCCAGAATGGCCAATTTACATTTCTACCCTCAACAAGTCAATAATTGAATTAAAACCCGTGCACACTTACGGTTTTATTTTCCTTTTTTGTTTTACGGTAGCGGGCTACGCCCACATGGTTTACGGGTCATACAGAGTGTCTGAGTCGTATTTCGTGCTCACCCGTCAAGGTTCGATTTCAAAATGCCAAAGATTTCAGAATTCCGAAATTTCAAAAACTTTTTGGGTCGACGACCCAGCATCCAAGTGATTCATTTCAAATTCAAAATTTGGGTCGATAGCCCAATTATTCAAAATTTTCAACATGTTCAAATTTCGGGTCGATGACCCAGTCTTTCAAATTCAAATTTCGGGTCGATGGCCCAACATTCCAAGTGATGTCAAATTCAAACTTCGGGTCGATGGCCCAGTTTTTTCAAAATTTTCAAATTCAATTTTCGGGTCGATGACCCAATCTTTCAAATGATCCAATTTCAAGATCGATGATCCAAATGTGCTTAAGTGATGATTATCGCTCGTACATTTTCTATGTTTCAAATATAGCAGGATATGCTTCAACTGGGGGCTCTAAAGTCTTCGACTTTAGAGCCATTGCAAACTGGGGGCTCTGAAGCCGTTGGCTTCAGAGACCATTATCAAGATGAAATGGATGACATCCACTCAGAATTCAATTCAATACAAGAGTATGAAAGGGAAGAATTCCGTAGCTGAAAGCAAATGATGAAAGCGGCGGCAACCTCATTGGAAAGTCCCGTCCCATGTAGGCACCGCCAAACAGATGATAAGCTTTGGGCAAGTGTCACAGATGATGAATTTCGGACAGGTGCCAGTAGATGATAAACTTTGGGCATGTGTCAGCAGTTGCCGAACTACGACGCGGGTTTGATTCCGTCAGAAACGGATACGTAGGCGCCTAAGGATAAGGCTCAATCCACCATATATGCAATTTATGGGTCGACGACCAACGACGATAATTTGATACAACAGAAGCAAGAGTCAATCCCCAACGAAGTTTCAGGTATGATCTCTTCCTATGGTCAAGCGAGCTTATATACGCAAGTCTAATGGACTATAAACGACCGAAGAATCCTCGGTCGAGAGGGACTGGGGTATACTTTGACTTTCGCCTTGTCCAAGCCTCAGTCAAAGTGAGGGCTCTGTAGATACCCGTATCCGTCGATATTGGAATTTATAGAGAACCCGACAAACACCCGATGATGATAGGACACATGTATTCTTTAGTTGTCATTGTCATTATTTGGAGCTCGTTTTACGATGTAGAATGGGCGTCGTCGATGAAGTATTTTATTAATTTAAATGATATTTAAATTAATGTTTTTTTTAAGTGAATTCATTTTATTAATTTAAATGATTTTTAAATTAATGTTTTTTTTAGTGAGTTCATTTTATTATTTTAAATGATATTTAAATTATGGTTTTTTGAGGTGAATTCAATTTATTTTATTTTATTTTGAATTTATTTTCCCAAGTTTATTTTATTGAAAATAAAATAAATATTTGATTTGAAAAATCATTTTATGGGTATATTTGATTTGAAAAGTCATTTATTTTAATGGGATAATTGGTTTGAAAAATCGATTTGAAAATCGAAAAGAACTCGTTTTGAACACTTGTTTTTGAGCTCGATTTTAGCTCGGTTTTTGAGCCCGTTTCCTTTACGAATTGGCACGAATCTCGAGTACACTAACCCACCTAAGCCTCTACCCATCCACCCTTGTTCGAACCCCCCATACCATGGCCCAAATTCTCGTCCCAAACAACCCCAACCAACCCGCAACAAACGATGCAGCCCCCTGTTTTTGCGAGCCAATTCCCGAGCCCAAACCCGCTCCAAACACTACCAAGACCCGTACCCATTAACCCTAACCCATACCCTAGTATCCTACCCATATTATCCTAGCTTAATCACCAAGAAAACCCCCCTCAAACCCTCACAAAAGCTGCTGGACAGCAGCCATACGGGATGAAGCCCGATTGCCCCTCCCTCTCTTTTAACCTATTTTAACTCCTTATAAATACCACCCCTTCACCATACATTCAGAGCTCTAAGTTCTCCATACATCCAAGCATCACCCACAAGCTTTAAACCTCAGAAACAAACCCTAAACATCCTTCAAAAACCCTAAACAAAACCGACACACAAACTGAAACTGTTTGTGTGTCCTCTTCGAAAACCCTTTCGTTCCTCCATCAAACCTCCATAAAAACTCGAGTTTCTTGTTCCTAATTAACCACATAACATCCATCTACACATTAGACAAAGAATTACGAGCCAAATTGCCCTTGAGAGTTCACGAAATCCCTCGAAAAACAGAGTGAAATAACACTCTGTTTTCGCGGTTTCTTCTTGTCTGTCCAGTTCTGTTTGTGCTCGTTTTTCGTGCCCAATAACCCAAAACGAGCAGGGGTTGCTTTAAGATCCTTGTTCTCCTCTCTTTCTAGTTTCCAAAACATCTTTTAAATCGAATTTTCATCGTGAAACGAGGGAGATATCACTGTTTGAAAATCGCTGTCCAGAAAGTTTCCAAAACGCGTGTTTGCTTTATTCTTCGTCGACGACGGCCTCTCGAGATAAAATCTACCATCGATTACGACCCAAGACGGTGTCAACGATACATGTAGGTTGAGTGTGCATCAAATCCCCTTCTCTTTCCTCTTTTTATTTCGTTTTCTTATGCTCTTTTTATAGTTTGTTTTTTTGTTTGTTTTCGTTTTGTTTATCGATTGTTTTAAATTAACTATGAAACTAGTTAGTCCGAGTATGAGTTAAAGTACCACCATGAACACCCGCGTTGACTTGAGATGGGAAAAGAAACCGCTACATCAGTCGGTCGTACACCCCCGTCTCATTTACATATCCTCGTGTTCAAGGTAGGGCATAAATAAAACGATTGTCTAACTTCGCTCTTCGCTTTCGACCCCCTTTTGTTTCGGCCAAATCGACATACCCTAAGACCCGTTGTATGTTAGTCTAACCTCTGATTGTTAACCTATGACATATTTAGATGACATTAAATTAATTTAATAACCTAATTAGACACATTAGGGTACATCGACATAGCTTTAAAAATAAACTAACAATTCTGTAAATAATTGAACGCATCTTTCTTATCACTTGATTTCTCGCTAGCATAGGAGTGCGTGATTAGCACCTTCCTATTAACACTCGACGAGTAAGCGCTAATCTTATGATATCTGACCTAATTGGACCTTTAGGCCGTGTGAAACACACTTTGCGCGACAATCAATCAACTGTGTTTCTAACTCGTTTTCTAACTTGTTTCCTATCCCTTTTCGCAAACATTCGATCTAACCAATGAACTTAACTTAGGAATTAGGTTGGCCTCGTCTTGGCCGTGAGGGTGGCCGTTGGTTTGGGCCGTGAGGTGGCCGTTTTCTTTGCCTTTCTCGTTTTGTTTTTATACCGTTTGTTTTCTCGTTGTTTCATCGTTTGTAATTTATCGTTGGTTTATCGAGTTGTAATTTTCGAGTTTGTTTTACTTATTTTGAGTCAAAACCTCTTCAAAAAACCTTGGTCTTGTTTGGTTAGACGGTTGTTCCCCAATGCTTGTAGGAGTGTAGTAAACCGCATGTTGTTTAAAGCAACATGGCCCGGTTTATGCTAATGCATGCTTTGGTGCGTAGCCCTATGTCTAATTCGATGAGATTAAGCGCGAGCACGCATTACGAGGAGTGACCCAAGGCCGTGGGTCATGTGAGCCGTGGGCCACCCCTCATGTGCACGGTTTTCTAGGCCAAGTGGCCGTGTTTTGTGTCGTTTATGGTTCCGTATGTTGCAATTGTATTTAGATCGAGTTGTATCTTTAATTTGTTGTTGTGTCGGCATGAAATGCCTGGTTTGTAATAGGTAGATCCCAACGGCTCCCCCAATCCCCCTTAAGCCTTGTTTGCTTTGTTTTGTATGTTGTTAGATTAATCAACCCACATGCTAAATTACAACTTTGACAAAGTTAGTTTAGTTGCATCTAAAACGACATAGAAATTGTTGTCACATGATAGGGTTAAAACAACGTTTGCATATCATACATCGTACGTAGCTATGACCTTGTTTGAAATCCGACACTTGACTTAGTAGAGGCCGTTATCGACGGGCGGGGTTGGGTGTCCTCATGGGCTTCCCAACACGTACCCTCACCCCTTACTCAAGATCTATGGTTTGTGGATCCGTCTAAATACCATTGGATTACGAGAGTCATTCAAATCGAGTAATATAGGGTACAAGTCTTTATCTTTAATCACTCGTAGTCGATTGGCTTTATGCTTTTCGATGAAAGGTGTAAAGTTGACTTGAACGGTTCCAAGTTCCCAAAAAACTTGGTGGCGACTCTAATTGGTCTTAATTCGATTCGAAAGAACCTCGAGTCGATTATGCCTGGTGTGGATCCCGCGGACGCAGTTCCCGAGGGCCTTGTCCACAGACACTATTGCTAATGTCCAAGGATGGGTGTAGTTCATGCACACACTATGCAATGCATGAAACTAATTTGTCATTTTGGATTTTGAAAATGGGAACAATAAAATGAGAACACCTCAATGGTACCGAGGTGTGAGTCCTCTATGGTGCTAGGACTACTCCAACAATGATCAAGATTATAATTAAAACAAAGAGAGAAATAGACAAACCATGAGAGGGTAGGAGTCTCCAAGGCTTGCTAATCTTCCATCATGCTATCACCATCACTTTCCTCATTAGAAGTGGTCACATTGCCACTTCCCTTGTCATTTGCTTCTTCACTTTCTTCCTCATCTTGCTCATCATCATCTTCACCATCCTTTTCTCCTTCTTCACTTGCTTCTTCATCAATGTTATCATCAACTTCTTCATCATTACCAACAACCTCATTGTCACCCAAAACGACCCTAGATGCACCCGGAAATAGGACTTCTCTATCCGCTCAACTAGGCAAAGGACAAGATGGATCAAGTAGTCCTTGCCTAGCTAAGTGTAGGAGGGGTGGATATTGAGCCAAGTAAGCATTTTTCCGATCTTCAAAGGCTTGCTTGTGCATTGCTTGCATGAGAAGAGTCACATAATCATTTCTAGCTTCAACTCCTTTCGGCTTGAACTCTTCATACTCAAAGGGGTAAGGTGGTATGACAATGGAAGAGGAGGGCATTTCAAGATCGCCCTTTTGTTGTTGAATAATATACTCGGCCTCTTTAGAAAGGGGAAGTAGATAATTGGTCCGGTGGACGCTTAGACGACAAATCTTCGAAGGTAAGGTGAACGATCTAGTTTCACTAGTGAGCCATCCATACTTAGTGTCAAGGGGGTTATGGGCAACCCACTTGTACTTGTGTATCATAGTATGCAAATCAACAAGATGGCCACCCTCCTTTGCTTTGTACTTGTTATCCTTATTGAAGTTAGGATCAAAGTGCTTAGCTAGGATAGTGCCTAGGCCGCCATTGACAATAACGGTAGTGCTCTTCTTCCCACAATCAATGTTGAGCCATCTATCTACCAAGAGCCTCAAAGAATTGTAAGGCTTGGTGTGTACTCTTCCAATGTTCAAAGCCGATTCAAGGAGAATAAAATCAAGTTTGGTGAAATGGTTGGTATCTTTCCTAGCAATTATGGTGTTTCCCATGACCTTGTGCCATACTCTTATGCCCGGATGGTGGACCAAAAGAGCACAACTCGCATGAAAGTCCTCAAATTTCCTCCCGGAAATTGCCTCCCAAAGAGGTTCGGGGTCATACTTTCCATAATTCTTAAAATAACGCGGTTCATCACTAAGACCCAAAATTTAACTCAATTCCCTAAAGGAAATGCGTCTACTAACATTAGCTAGACGAAACTCGAGATTCTCCCTATTCTCAACTTTGGTGACATTCAAAGAACTCAAAAATTCCAAGGTAAGGGAGGGGTATGTCAATTCCTTTGTTTCAAACAATTTCTTCAACCCCATGGCTTTGAAAAAGGCTCTAGTTTGCTCAAGAACACCCAATTTTTCTAAGGTATCATCACAAATAAATTTGTTAGATTGAATTGATTTCCTAGCAAACTTGGCAAAAGTATTTCTATGGGTTTCGGAAATAAAAGTTACCTCCGGATAATGCAAAAGTTGATCGATTTCCAAAGTAGAAGGTGTTGTTGCTCCCATAGAAGGTTGTTGTTGTTGTTGCACTTCCAAGTTTGGTGTTGCTACCACCATAGCCAATGCTTTCTTTGTTTAAAGAGCCTTTTGCCTTTGTGAGAGTGCCTTAGCCTTTGGTGCCTTTGTTGCTCTCTTAGTCCTTGCCATTGATGAACTAACCAAGAAAAGAATGAAAAATCTTCAATTTGTAGTATACCCAAATCGATTTGAAGGTGAAAGGCTTTGCCTTTATGAATTCAAAAATCGACTCAAAGGATGAAGATTTTGTGCTTGGTTTTGATTTGTATTGAAGAAGGAGTGATTGATTTGTTGTTAGAAGGATGATTTGATTTGATTTTGGTGAATGTTGTTGAGGGATTTTGTTTTTGTGATGGAGAGGATGAGGGTTTTGATGTTGTGGGTAGTCTTTATGAATGAATGAATGAATGAAGGAAGGTGGGAGGGATTTTATAAAGACCGAAATTTTCGAACTGCACGGGCAATCCGTGCGGATTCTGCCCAATCCGCGCGGATTCTGCTCTTTTTGAGTTTTACAAAACTCGCCTAAAGACGGGCGGATACATAAGAAGACGCTCGGATTTTCTTGATGCGGGACGGGCGGATTTGCTTGAAAACGGACGGATTTCAGTCCAGGAAATTTTCTTGTTTTCCTCAGCTGCAAAGACGGACGTCTTTCTTTCAAGACGGGTGGATTCTTCAAGACGGGCGGATTGTTGCTCAGGACACCCGGATTCAGTCACAATCAAAAAATTTCAAGATCCAGCTCAGTTCAGGACGGGCGTCTTTTTTGCAGTCTGCTCGGATTACTGAAGACGGGCGGATTCTTCTGAATCCGCTCGGATTCGACCCCTTGTACCCGGATTCAGTTCCATCCGTGCACAATGCATTTCCCTTACCATTCTTCTATTCTTTCTTCAAATCTTGTGTTCTTCATTGTGGGGGCACTACTAAGGCATGGATAGCCTAGGCAATTGTCATCCCCACACTAAGGTAAAGCACTACACATCAATTGAAATTGTTAGTCCCTCCCTCACTTCTCTCAAACATGACAATTATCTTGATCAAAGTAAATAAAAATCCAAAGATGACAAAAAATGCAATACAAGAATTGGAATGTAAGTTAGGGAGTTAGAGATATTTACAAGTGGTGGTTTAGGGAGGACTCCACCAAACTCTCATTCTTGATGAGATGTCAAGGGGGCATGTCCAAGGTGTTGTTGATGTTGCTCAACACCTTGAAAAAGTAATCGAAAGCTTGTTCATTATCATGGTAGAGATCTTCAATAGACCTTGGCCCTTGTTGTCGGTCTTGATCGATGGCATTACAAATGTAGGGATTAAAAATCCCTTCAAACTCGTTGTCCCAAAGACCACAAACTTCATTAAGTTGATCATTGAAAATCTCTTGCTTAGATGGAGACAACTCTCCCAATTTCTTCTCTTGGCCAATAAGGCCATTCTCTTCTTCCTTGGTTGATTTTGTTGAGCTTTGCAAGCTCTCCTTGTCACAATTCACTTGCTCTTTAAATGGAGCATCTTCAATTTTCTTCTTCCATTGGAGTTCCGATTTCTTCCTCTCATCCTTTCGGCTATAATGATCAATCATGAAACATGGTTCATGCAAACGAGGAGCTCTCATAGTCTTGTCAAGATTAAAAGTTATGCTTTCATCTCCCACTTCTAGAGTGAGCTCACCATATTTCACATCAATCACCTCACCCGCGGTGTGTAGGAAAGGTCTTCCTAGAATGATTGGAATGTTGGAATCTTCCTCCATATCAACAATGACAAAGTCCACCGGGATGAAAAACTTCCCAATTCGCACGGGGACATCTTCCCATATCCCTAATGGTATCTTCGTCGATCTATCAGCCATTTGGAGTGTGATGTTGGTGCATTTAAGCTCTCCCATCCCCAACCTCTTACTCACCGAGTACGGCATGACACTCACACTAGCCCCTAGATCACATAAGGCTTTGTTGATCGTCGTGTCGCCAATGGTACACGGTATTGAGAAGCTTCCCGGATCCTTTAACTTTGGAGGTGAACTCCCTTGAAGTATTGCAATACTCACCTTAGTGAAGGCGATAGTCTCAAGCTTCCAGATCGACTTCTTCTTTGTGAGGATGTCTTTCATGTATTTCGCATAGGCCGGCACGTGATTGATTAATTCCGTGAAAGGAATTGAGACTTCCAAATTCTTCACAATTTCCATGAACTTTCCAAGTTGATCATCAAATTTCGACTTGGCTTGACGACTTGGAAAAGGAAGTCTAATCACAATGGGCTCCTTCTCCTTGACCTTGTCTTCATTTTTCTTTGAACTTTCTTCTTTTGATGATTCTCCATCTTTGGAGCTTTGCACAATTTCTTCCTTTTCACTAGCTTCCACAACTTCATCCTCAACTTGCTTCTTTGGTGCTTCATACCTTGTACCACTTCTCAAGTGAATGGCACTAACCGTTTCATGTCTAGGGGAATTACCTTGAGGTGGTAATTGCCCCTTTTGTCTTTGTGAGCTTGAAGATGCTAGTTGAGTCAATTGTGTTTCCAACATCTTGGTGTGAGCTAGAATGTTGTTGATGGTGGTTTCCTTTGCTTGGTTATCTTTTTGCATTTGAGTGAAAAATTCTTGTTGATTCTTTTGCATTTGGAGGACCGCTTTTTGGACATCAAAACCTTGGTCATTTTGGTGATTGTATGGATTTTGATTTTGGTAACCTTGGTTTTGATTGTAAAAGGGTCTTTGATTTTGGTTTCTCATGGGTGGTGGAGTGTAAGTTGTTTGAGGGTTTTGAACATTTTGGCTTTTGTATGAGAGATTTGGATGGAATTTGGTGTTTTCATTGTAAAAGTTGGAATAAGGGGTACCACTCTTGTATGCTTGGAAAACATTCACTTTTTCATTTGTTCCCCTACATTCACCTTGGTCATGTCCCAAAGTTCCACAATTCTCACATATCCCACTTGGGATTGATGAGGATGCCGTCATGGCATTAACATGATGTGATTTTGAGTTTTCCTCAAGTCTAGCCATAGCTTGTTCAAACTTCAAGTTGATTGTGTCAATGTGAGCACTAAGTTGAGCACCCAATTGAGTAACGGAGTCAACTTCATGCTTTCCTCCTCTAGTAGCCTTGCGAGGTCTACTATATTGTGAGTTATGGACCGCCATTTCCTCAATCTTGTTCCATGTTTGATTGTCATCAACTTCGTTGAACATTCCATTTGATCCTATATTGAGAATGTTCCTAGAATCTTCATATAAACCATTCCAAAATTGTTGTACCAAAAACCATTCTCTAAGTCCATGGTGAGGACATGAGCGACAAATTCCCTTGAACCGCTCCCAAGCTTCATACAAAGAGAGCTCTTAGCATGTTAGTCTTTTCCGGTGGGTAGAATTTTTTGTAGAAAGCTAGAGCCAACTTCTTCCAAGAATCTATTCCGAGGGTGGCCTTATCAAGGCCCTTCAACCATTGCTTCGCGGTGCCGATTAAAGAAAAAGGAAATAAGACCCATCTAATTTGGTCTTGAGTCACGCCCGTTTGAGAGATTGCATCACAATAGTCGCAAAAGGTTTCCATATGAGAATGAGGGTCTTCACTAGGCATCCCCCCAAATTGGCTCCTCTCAACTAATTGGATGAAGGCGGACTTGGCAATAAAATTTCCGGTTAGATGTTGCGGTGTAGGAGTACCATTTGGTAGATTCTCCTCGGTGGGTACGGAGTGTGACGAGAATTTAGGCATTGTAGGTAGATTTTGTGGGGTATTGTGTAATGGGTTCTCCTCTCCTTCTATTGCGAAAGGATTGACGAACTCACTAGTGGGTTGAACAACTTCACTAATACCTCTTAAATTCCTCCTAACAAGTCTCCTATTGTTCGTCAAGGTTGTTTCGATTTCACGGTCAAAAGGTAACAAATCACCTTGTAACCTTCTAGACATGCAAAATATCAAACAACTCGAAAACAATTAGAACAAACCTTGAGGAGTTTTACTTCCCCAAGGCGAAGAAAGACACAACTAATAACAATAAAAAGAAATCTAAATCAAGTAAACACCGTCCCCGGCAACGGCGCCATTTTTGATCGAGTCCGTTTCGTGTTCACAATTAAAGATGTGGTCGTTGGGTCACGGTCGAATCAAAACACAATTTATAACTTCACAAACAACTCTACAATTAGTAAAGAGGCAAGTAAAGGTCGGATCCCAAGGGACGGGTATTGAAATGAGATTTCTATTGCAACTAGTGGTGTCTAAGGGGTGTCACAAATTGGGTTGATGTAGAAGGTCACTAAACTAAAATAGCAATGAAAATAAGCAAGATGAATTAAAGGGGTGTAAACAATTGATTAAAAGCACTAGGGTGTCATGGGATCATAGGGGAATCATGGGATATGATCATACAAACATGTTCTCAAATTATAAGCAAGCAATTATTGTTGTGATGGATTGAGTTGGGTTATATCTTACAATCCTAGGAAAGTTTGGGTCCCGGAGCCGAATCGATTAGATTGTACAACACCTACAAGTCGACTTAATCTTCCCTACTCAACAACATGCATGGTCTAATGAGACTCGAGTTGGGTTATGTCTTACAAGTCTCATTGAAAAGATAGGTGATGGTGGTAAATGCAAGGATTCATAGGCTTAGCATTTCATCAAACATAACATGTGCATGAGTTGACATCAAAACAAGCAAGCAAATAAAACATGAAAGCATATTAATTTAAGCATGAATCATTCCCCATGTTGGTTTCCCCTAATCACCCATTAACCCTAGCTAAGAGACTACTCACTCATTATCATGTTGATCATGCTAGCAAGGTTGTCAATCATACCAACAATATGAAACATGATGAATAAATGAAAGTAATTAACAATAATTAAAAAGGGATTAAGAGAATTATACCTACTAATGATTCCAATAATAAAGCAATGATAAAAGAAGTACTTGAATGCTTGATTGAGAGGTTGTCAATCTCCTAACAATAACCCAAATAATCTTCAATTACCCAAAATAAAGGATGAACAAAAGAGAGATTAAGGAAATAAAACTTGTATTAGAACTTGATTAATTGTTGATTACAATATTAAAGAGAGATTTGATTGATATTAACTACTCTAATTATTGATAAGAAGAACATGCTCCTCTAATTAGACTAATGGGGTATTTATAGTGGAAATTAGGGAGGATGCATTAGGGTTAACTAAGGGCTAAACTAGTAATTACACTTTTTAGATTGAGCAAGGAGGAGCCGGTATTTTTCGAAGGAAGGGCTTCTTTCTTTGTAGCTTGGAGAAGAGGAAATCGTGCTGTGCTGGAATCCGGGCGGAATAAGGTCGGGACGGGCGGAATCTGGCGTTGGAATCCGAGCGGATTCAAGGGAATCCGGTCGGATTGTGGAGGTAGAATCCGAGCGGAATGGTGCAAAGCCGCATGGATTCTGCAGCTGCGGGACGGACGGATTGGTGACAATCCGCACGGATTGTCACTCAGCAACACATCTTCTTCTTTTCTTCCCTTTTCTTCATAAATTCCTTGGGGATTTCCTTGGGGACTCAAGGATCCTTTCTCAACATTGCTCTTCTACTATAATATGTACAAAGGCCTTCTAATCTTGTCTCTCCTTGATGCTTGGTCATTGAATTCGATCAATTTAGTCTCGTTTTGCCATGAAAATGCAAGATTCTTACTCCTTTCCTACCAAGGGATCAAAATCTCAAAGAATATGCAAAACAAAGAACTAAAGATAAGAAATGACTCAAATATGCACTAAAAAGCATGGGAACAAGGCTAATTCGGGGGCTAAATATGCGCTAATTATGGTCACATCAGCTGTCTTCTTAGAAAGAGACTTTATTTCTAAGAGACAGAGTGGGAGAAATTTTGAACTTGACGACGTTCAAGAGCCACAAACCGAGATAGAGACGCAAGAAGATGTTACTTCGTCGTCTAACACGGTTGTACCTCCTCCACTACGAAGGACGGGTCGAGTAATTCGCCATCCCGATCGATATGTGGGACTTATCGAGGAAGATGGAACACTCGATGTGTTGCTTATGGAAAGTGACGAGCCCGCCACCTACAAGGCCGCAATCTCTAGTCCAAATTCCTCCTTATGGCTTGAAGCCATGAAGTCCGAAATGGATTCTATGCATGAAAACCAAGTTTGGGACTTGGTAGATTTGCCTAAAGGGGCAAGACCCCTTCAATGCAAATGGATATTCAAAGTCAAAAAATGGCATAGAAGGACATGATGATGTCTACAAAGCTAGGCTAGTGGCAAAAGGATTTACCCAAGTCCAAGGTCTCCATTATGATGAGACCTTCGCCCCCGTAGCCATGCTAAGATCCATACGGATTTTGTTAGCGATTGCCGCATTTCATGATTATGAAATATGGCAAATGGATGTCAAAATCGCTTTTCTAAATGGGCATTTAGAAGAGGAGGTGTACATGATACAACCCGAAGGTTTTGTTGATTCTAAAAATCCTAACAAAGTGTGCAAGCTTAAGAGATCCATTTATGGTCTTAAGCAAGCATCTAGAAGTTGGAATCATCGATTCAATCATGTTATAAAGGAAAATGGTTTCACTCGAAGTGTTGAGGAACCATGTTTATACATGAAATTCAGTGGGAGCAATGTTGTGTTCCTAATCTTGTATGTCGATGACATACTACTCATTGGAAATGATATTCCAATGTTGTCTTCTGTTAAGAAGTGGTTAGGTAACCACTTCTAAATGAAGGATTTAGGAGAAGCACAACGCATATTAGGTATCCGGATCCATAGAGATAGATCCAAGAGGATATTGGCACTAAGTCAAGAGTCTTATGTTGATAAGATTCTTCGACGGTTCAGCATGGACAAATCCAAAAGGGGTTTGGTACCTATGGTAACCGGGACGATATTGAGCAAGACTCAATATCCCTCCGAACCCCATGATGTTGAACGCATGAAGTTGATTCCTTATGCTTCCGCTGTTGGATCAATCATGTATGCCATGATATGCACACGTCCTGATGTCTCGTATGCCCTGAGCATGACGAGTAGATATCAAGGAAATCCAGGTGAGAGTAACTGGATTGCTATCAAGAACATCCTTAAGTACTTGAGAAGAACTAAGGATTCTATCCTAGTGTTTGGAGGAGACACTGAGTTGCGTGTTAATGGTACACGGACTCAAGTTTTCAAACAGATAGAGATGACTTGAAATCACAAGCTGGTTTCGTTTTTATGCTCAATGGTGGTGCCGTAAGCTGGAGAAGCTTCAAGGAAGATGTAACCGCGGATTCTACAACGGAGGCTGAGTACATTGCAGCATCAGAAGCTGCTAAGGAAGCTGTTTGGATCAGGCAATTCACGGAAGGTCTAAAAGTAGTACCTACCGCCAATGATCCCATCACTCTCTATTGTGATAATAGTGGGACGATCTTCCAAGCTAAGGAGCCGAAGTCTAGTAATAGATCTAGACATATACTTAGAAAATATCATGTAATAAGAGATTTCATTGAAAGGAAGAAAATTGCGATTTGTAAGGTTGGGACGGATGACAACATAGCCGATCCGCTCACCAAGCCTTTATCGCAGGCTAAGCATGATGGACATGTTACGTCCATGGGACTTAAACGTGTACCAAGTTTTTGTTAGATTTGAAATGAAATAAAAGTGTTGTTTTTGTTCATGTTCATAATCACATTTGTCTTTTATCTTTAATTTATACATTGTTACATCCAAACGGGTTGTAGTGAGAATTGAACCCCGTTAAAGTGAACACGGATTAACATTGTATTTGCCCATAGTTACTTGTATGAGGTGACGTCTCGAAGTGACTAGAGTGTGATGCGATTGATGGCAAGTTCAAGTGCCATAAAGTCATGTGAGATGACTAGTCGATCACATAGGCAGACTGTTAGGAACATTTTGTCGGGCCTAATGACCGCTTATAGAGTTCTGGCAAATTTATATAGCCTGGTCGTGGCAAGAGCTACTATAGTATTCAAATGAGTCGATTCTTTTGACTAAAGACTATTCACCTAAGATGGCACAGTTTCAGATTAACTTTGATTTATGTTACTACGACCTTCGTAAATGGGGTCAAATGGGCATATTTTGGGTTATGATGGCTGTGGCTAGTCGAAGGGAATGAGTGCGATAGGAATTGTCCACCCCTAGTCAGGGTTATAATAATATCTCAGGGCCACTCGAGGAGTAATGAACTGGAAATGTGTGGCCACGCTCTGAAAGTATCTATGATAGATAAGTCCGGTCAATCAGTTATTCTCCAGATCGAGGAAACCACTCTAGATATGATCACTTGCAAGTACGACCTGAAAGACACCTTGCATTGAGTGGGAGATAGTAATAGGACAAGAGAATTGGTGACGCACACTTGTCGAGGACAAGTGGGAGATTGTTGGGAAATGTGTCCTCAACAATAGTGCGATCACATGATTTAAATATCATTATTAAATCTCATTTTAAAGAATACAATTGGGAAGTATTTTTTGTCAATGGTCAACATATATCGGTAATGATTGGTGACTAGAGTTTGACATTCTTCGTCGTGCGACGGTGGTGATCAGTTGACCCCCTAGGTCATACCTATAGGGCAACACTCTTAATTGATCATTTAATTAATCGCATAATGTTACGAGTTAATTAAATTACTTGAAAATTGACGGACGATTTTGGAAGTAAAATTTACGTATCACATTGTGGTGTGATTAAATGAGATACGGTCTGAGTAATCGAATTGTATCATTGCTCAGATGAAATTATTGTTTAAAGAAACAATCAAAAATTAAATGAATTATTATAAATACAATCTGTTGTGATTTATAAATGGTAAAATATTTTGGTACAAGTAATTATGAAATTACTAAGTCGATTTTTGTATATGACGTATTTTTATTAATACGTTGATTTTTAATATGTTAAAAATACATAGCAATTTTATGTAACATGTGACATATTGACAAATTGACAAAAATAATATGGAATCCATATTATCATAAGTGCCGAAAATTGGAGGTGGTTTAGGCTAATATTGTGGTTGATTAAGTTAGTGGAAAACACCATCATTTGCATATAGCCTAGCCATGCAACCCTAGTTTGCATTGTGAAGGCAAACAAGGGCATGCATTGGGTCTTTTTCTTCCCCTCTCTTCCCTCCTACACGGTTCACCATAGAGAAAGGCAAAAGAGTTTTTGTCTCATAATTTTTACATACTACATTTATGAGTGTGTAAATTAATTCATTCATTCCAACTTCTAAAAAAATAAAGTTTTAGAAAGAGAAAAATCCTCCATAATTCCTCTCCTCTAACCGGTTTTAGAGAGCCAAAATACCAAATTATTTTGGGTCATTTTTCTTCAAAATTAATATTATCTAGTACCTATAATATTAATTTTAATTAAGAGAAAGCCTTGGGTATTATTCCTTGGGAGAGATCCTACACTTGGATCTTTTGTTCATCCAAAAGGAAAGCTCAAGAACAAAAGAAAAGGAGATTTCTTTTGTGCCCATTTGAACCGAAAATACAATGTAAGAATAATGTTTCTTCCTTATTTTGTTTTAATGTTTGCATGCATAAAATCCATCTTTAATTTTATGACAAATTAAATTATAACATATATGAATATGTAAGTATATAGATCTACTTTTCCTTCATTAATTGCCCCTTTTGTCTTTGGGTTCTAGAAGATGCTAATTGGGTCATTTACGTCTCTAACATTTTGGTGTGGGCAAGAATGTTGTTGATGGTGATTTCCTTAGCTTGGCAATGTTTTTGCATTTGGGTGAAGAATTCTTGTTGGTTCTTTTGCATTTGGAGGACCGCTTTTTGAACATCAAAGCTTTGGTCATTTGATTGGTTGTATGAAGGTTGATTTTGATAACCTTGGTTTTGGTTGAAAAAGGGTCTTTGAGCTTGGTTTCTCATTGGAGGTGGAGTGTATGTCGGTTGAGGGTTTTGAACATTTTGGCTCTTATATGAGAGATTAGGATGGAATTTGGTGTTCTCATTATAGTAGTTGGAATAAGGGGTACCACTCTTGTATGCTTGGAAAGCATTTACTTGTTCATTTGTTCCCCTACATTCGTTTTGATCATGTCCCAAGGTTCCACAACTTTCACATACTCCATTTGGGATTGAGGATGATGCCACCATAGCATTAACATGTTGTTTGGGTGATTTGGAAGCTTCATCAAGTTTAGCCATGGCCTTATCAAACTTTAAATTGATGGTATCGATATGAGCACTTAGTTGAGCACCCAATTTTGTGATGGAATCTACCTCATGCTTTCCTCCTCTAGTGGCCTTTTGGCCCATGTTTGATTGTCATCAACTTCGGTAAGCCTCCCATTGCATTCCATATTAAGAACATTGCGTGAGTCTTCATATAAACCGTTTTAAAATTGTTGCACAAGCAACCACTCACTAAGTCCATGGTGTGGACAAGACTCACAAGTGTTTTTAAATATCTCCCATGCTTCATATAATGATTCCTTATCCCTTTTCTTGAACCCGGTGATTTGGGCTCTCAACATATTTGTCTTCTCCGGAGTATAGAACTTCTTGTAGAAGGCAAGTGCTAACTTCTTCCATGAATCAATACCAAGGGTAGCCTTGTCTAGGCTCTTCAACCATTGCTTTGCGGTACCGATCAAGGAAAAAGGAAACAACATCCATCGGATTTGGTCTTGAGTAACTCCGGTTTGAGAAATTGCATCACAATAATCACAAAAAGTCTCCATATGTAAGTGAGGATCTTCACTAGGCATCCCTCCAAATTGACTTCTCTCAACTCATTGTATGAATGCAGATTTGGCAATGAAATTACCGGTTAAATGTGGTGGTGTAGGAGTACCGTTTGGTAGGTTCTCCTCGGTTGGTACGAAATGTGATGAAAATTTAGGCATTGTAGGTTGATTTTGTGGTGGTTTTGGAATTGGGTTATCCTCTCCTTCTCTTGCAAAAGGATTGACAACCTCAATGTTATTTGGTTGAATGTCCACAATCTCTCCAATACCTACGACTCTTGAAGTACCTCTAGCAACTCTTCTATTGTTGGTTAAGGTTCTTTCAATCTCGAAATCAATAGGTAACAAATTACCTTGTGATCTCCTAGTCATGCAAAATATCAAACAACTAGAAAACAATTAGAACAACCTTGAGGATATTGACTTCCCTAAGGTAAAGAAAGGCACAACTAAAAACAATTAACGAAAATCAAATCAATTGAACACCGTCCCCGGCAACGGCGCCATTTTTGGTGTGGCTATAAAACTCGTCGTCAAAAGCTACCAACCAAAACAATATTTCTAACTCTACAAACCACTCATTAGTGGAGTGGTAAAGGTCGGATCCCAAGGGACGGATATTGATTTAGAATTTCAATTGCAAGTAGTGTATGTCATAGGGTGTCACATATTAGGTTGAGATGAGATGTAATCTAAATTAATCAACTAGATGAATGTAAATTAATGAAAACAATGTAAAGCAGTTAAAGAGGTTGTAAACAATTGATTAAAGGCACTAGGGTGTCATGGGTTCATAAGGGAATCATGGAAATAGATCATACAAACATGTTCTCAAATAGATGCAAGCAACTTATTGTTGTAATGGAATCGAGTTAGTGTATATCTTATAATTTCTAGGAAGATTTAGGTCCGGGAGCCGAGTCGATCAAGACATTACAACACCTACAAGTCGACTTAGTCTCTTCCTATTCAACTCTATGCATGGTCTAACAAGGCTCGAGTTGGCTTATATCTTACAAGCCTCATTGAAAAGATAAAAGATGGGTAAAAAATGCAAGGATTCATAGTCTCGCATTTCATCAAACATAACATGTGCATAGGTTGAAATCACAATAAGCAAGCAAATGATTTTGAAAGCATATTAGATTAAGCATAGATCAATTCCCATGATTACTTCCCCTAATTCCCCATTACCCCTAGCTAAAGGACTACTCACTCATGATCAAGTTTAGCATTCTAATAAGGTTGTCAATCATACTAACAAAGCAAAACATGATGAATAAATGATGTGATTAACAATAATTAAACAAGGGTAAGAAGAGATTATACTACTTGAGATGATCCAAATAATAAAGCAAAGAATAATAGAAGTAAACTTGATGATTGATGGAAGGTTGTCATTCCCCCAATAAACCTAAATAATCTTCTAATTACCCAACTAAACTAAGAACAATTTAGAGAATTAAGGAAAGATTTAGATGTGATTAATATTGAAATGTGTATTACAACTTTGATTAAGACTAAATTAAGGAATTGATTATGATAAGATGATTCTAAGCAAGTACAATAGGGTATTTATACTAAAATTAAGTACAAGGATTAGGGTTACTAAGGGCTTAAATGACGATTAAGACCCTCAGAGAAGCTTGATGATTTGCAACTCCTGAGGGACATGCACGTATTGGTGTAGCAACTCCCCAGGGAAACGCGCGGATTGAGGTGAAACACGCCTTGTCCTATGAGGCGATCCGCTCGGGCTGGCAGTCGGGATGCTCGGATCGTGCTCTGGCACGCTCGGATCGTGCTCTGGCACGCTCGGATCCTGCTCTAGGACGCTCAGATTGTTGCTCTGATCCGCTCGTCCTGAGCTCAGGATGCTCGGATTGTTGGACAGAGTTCTTATCTTGTTCTTAGCTCACTAACAATCCGTGAGGACTGTCTTAGGGATGCGAGGATCTTTCATCATTGCCCATTTCACTTCATTTATTTGCTTAGGCTTCTAGTGTCGGTCTCCTCTTCGATGCTTGGTCATTATATGCAATCCATTTAGCTCTATTTTGCTCCATAAATACAAGGCTAGCAATCCTCTCCTACCAAGTGCACAAAACCTCAAAGAATATGCAAAATGGGAAACTAAAGATAAGAAATGACCCTAATAGGTGCTAGAAAGCATAGGAACGAGGCTAATTTGGGGACTAAATGTGCTCAAATATGAGTCACATCACATGCATTGTTTAGATCTGTAAAGTCCACACAAACTCTCCATTTGTCGTTCTTCTCAGGCACCACTACCACGTAATATACCCATTCTGATACTTAAATTCCCTGATTTTCCCGGTTGCCAGCAGATTGTCTACCTCCAAATTAATAACTTGATTCCTCTCTGCACCATAATTTCTTCTTCTTTGTTACACTAGGTTGTAGGCTGGGTCCACACTTAGCTTATCTGTGATGATGGCCGGGTTTATGCCCATCATGTCATTGTTGGGCCAAGCGAAGCAATCCATATTCGTTTTTAAGAATGATACAAACTGTTGACGAAAAGTACCTGAGCATTGTGAGCCTATGTATACCACCTTATCCGGATGCAGTTCATCTAAGATGATTTTATCTAGGTCCACTAGCGTTAGTTCCATGTATTCAGCTTGGACGCACTGGTTATTTAATTGCTATGTTGGCGGGTTGGTTCTGCACTTGAAAGCCTACTTATAGCACCCTTTGGCTTCCTTCTGGTTCCCTCTGATCTCTACTACTCCCCCCAAGGTGTTGGGAATTTCACACATTGGTGGTAAGTGGATGGTAATTCTTTCATCTGGTGTAGCCACGACCTCCCTAGGATGACATTATATGTTGACGGGCCGTTGATGATCAGGTACCTCACCTGCTTGTTGATCCTCCAAACAGACGTATGAATCAGCATTTCTGCTAAGGAGTGGGTTGTTTCCTCACTGAATCCTACCGAGGGAATAGCTTTCCTTTGAAGGCCCTTTTCGGTGAAGCCTATTCTCTTCAAGGTTTCCAGCATGATCAGGTTTACTGAACTCCCTGTATCCACCAAGACTTTTTCCACAGCACAATTCCCTATGGGCAATGTTATGACAAGCGCATCATGATGGTACTCCTTAGTGTTGTGAGCATCTACCTCATCGAATGTAACAGCTGGTAGGTTCTCATGGTTGACCCTACATGAAGATTTTGGTCTGTCTCTTTTTATCTCTACAGCATGCCTCTTTGCAGCCGAGTATGTGAAGCCGCGGAGATTTAAGCCTCCTGTTATCACGTTTATAATTCTAGTGCAGATAGAAGGTGTTGAGGGCAGGACCTGGTTTGTTGAACTTACCTTGCTTTGCTTGCCCCCACGTGATAACAGGTGGTCCAGATTCCCCTTGTTGTATTGCACACCCACCTTCTTTCTGAGAGTAATGCAATCTCTATGTTAGTACTATGTCCCAGTGAAACTCACACTTCTTGCTCGCGTCTTTTCTAAAAGCTTGGCCTTCAATTGGTGGTTTGGGCCACTTGACTTTATCTTCCAAATCGTTTTAACACTTGAAGTAGCCTCTGCATTCCTGTCGAAAACCCGTATTCCTCCAAATTTGGTGGCAGCTTTGGATCGTTCGTCCAGTCCCCAGAGACTCCTACAATTATCCTAATCTAAGGTTTGGATTTCTCCTCCCTTTTTTTGTTGGTGTCTTTCTCGGTGTTTCTTTCTACTCGTGAAACCACTCTTCTAGATTTGGCATCCTCCTCATACATGATAGCAGCCATTGTCTTTGCCTTCACATCTTCAATTGTACGGCACGGGTATCTGGTTAGATCTTTATATAGGTCAGAATCTCTGTGAAGCCCCTGATGAAACGCTTATATCGGTGTTGGCACATCACATTCCCTGACTGCTACCTTCTCCTTGTTGAACCTACTTACGAAGTCTCTTATAGTCTCCTCGATTCCTTGTACCTTCCTATACAGGTCACTCGTCTGCTTTTATGGTCTCTGGTTGCTGGCGAATTGTTGTGTGAAAGCGTTGACAAGTTCAGCGAAGGCGGATATTGATTTTTTTGGCAGACTCACAAACTATTGCAAGTCGGCACCCGACAATGTTGAGCCAAACTCCTTACACATACAAGCTTCCTTCAATGCCCCAACTGATGTTATTACCATCATCTTTTTCTTAAACTGGCTTATATGATCGTAGGGATCTACTATCCCATCGTAGATCGTCATCGTAGGCACGTTGAATCCCTTGAGAACCATTGTCAGTGATATCTGATCCACAAACGGGGAGTCCGCATAGCTGTTTAAGGTTGCTCTCTCCATAAGGATGGGCATCCCCGAGTTCCTATTCATCATAACACACAACTTCTGGTGTTGCTGCTCCATATGGGCATTATAGCCAGCGTATTTATTATGTATGAATTGTCGGGAGCCTTATATGTTGCCCCCATGTCACGTTGCCACAAGATTCTGGTGTTGTGGAGCCATATATGTTGCTGCTACCAAGCTTGATAATAAGCCTAACATAGGTGTTGTCGCGACAATCTGCTGATGACCTTACTCAGGTGCCGGTGTACTCAGATGGTATTATCCTGGTATTGGTATTGGTGTAATCCTGGCTCTTGGATGCCACCCGACGACCTGTTGATTATCGCATGCTGCAAAAGGTACACGATTAGTAGTAACAAAATCACTTAGGGGGTGGTACCTGATGTGGGTCCCGTATAAACGTTTGTCAGAGTTTCCTGGGACGTGTCTGGTGTCAGGAACCCTAGGCCCATTGGGACAATGATGCCGCCTATGGGCGTGCTTCCCAGGACTAACCTGGTAACCAGGTCTAAGGGGAACTGGCGTGTTGGCTTCTGGCTGTGAGATGGGCCTGCTTTGTGCGTTATGGCTGCTACCTGGCTCCGCTGAACCTAGTCTCTGTATGAGGGTGTAGAGCTTGAGGCATGCTGGCGTATGACGTCTATCTCAGTCCACATTGATTTGTTCTCCTTTACAGCCTCGGGCCTCATACTTCTATCCAACGTACCCACCATGGTCCGCACTGCGTTGGGTGGTGGGTGTTGGTGTCAGGCTTCACTGACAGGTCTCGTCTCCTGTTGAGAGATAATTGGCTCCTCCTGGGTAGATTCTGTCCTATTTTCCGTTCTGGGTGGAACTGCCGTCGCTGTGGGTCCTTTTGTGGAAAGTGAGTGATTAACCTTTGGAGGCAGACCCGTCCTGGGAGGAGGTTTTTGTGCCGGAATCTGTGTTCCGGCCGCCGTCGTGGTTATCGGGCTTGATGTTACGGGTGATGTCAGACTCCCTTTTGGCCTAGTTGCTCGACCTGGGCTACCTTTCTTGTTCTCTAACATGATGGTGTTGTGCTTGGAACGATTATAGGTGACGACTACCTTGCCCCGTGGTAGGCGCCAAACTATTTGCGTATATTTACCGCTTTTAGTTGAGCGTGACTTAAAGTAGGCTTATTCTATAATCGCTTGGTTGTTTCTATGCTATGATTGATTGTACGCTAAGTACATAAAGAGGATTATACGCGAAAGAAAAGAAGACACAAAGTTTGGTGACGCGGAAAACCCTAAAAGGGAAACAACCGCGGGGGAGACGGAATCCCTGTAACACCCCCATACTCCAAGTGCCTTACCAGGACCACTTAAGGCATGGAAGTGCTAGCATCTCGGTTACCCGAGACAATAAATATCATAAGACAATAAAGAAACGTACTTTAAGAGTAATTATAGTTTAAGTGATTACATGTTCAAAACCAAAACTGATAAAAGGAAATACAAGTTCTCAAAACTATCTACTGTCAAAATACTATCAAGCGTCAGACACAGCGGAAGACTTCTAAACTGCAACGTGGTGACTCATCCCAGCTATCCCATACGCATCGTCTCATACCTGCTCAATAACTTCTCACCACCCCCGAATGGATCACCACAGTTTTTTTTAAAACATTTAAACGGGGTCATTACTAATCACACAATTTATATAACCAACAACACAGTACACAAGCAGCTCAAACGGTCACACACACAATCACACCCACTCCAATCAATATCCGTCACCGACTGTCCACTGGACTAGCCCTGCCAGTGGGGGACCGTAGCCGTACCCACCAAATCCCCGCTCATCATACCGAGCGATAACTCTGTCCCATTAATGTGCACATCCCCTCCCGTGGCGGGTTCCACGGAGGGCAAAACTAGGTCGTGAAGCCACTCCCGCAAGTGACTCCACTCAGCCGAGAACGCATCTCGAGAACCAGAGACAAACAATCACAACCATTAAGCAGCAAATCAAACCAACAATCGTCTCAATACGAATACGATAACAATCAACAATCACACAACACCAACAATGCATTATGGGACTAATACTGAGTAGGGAAACCCTACCTGGAACAGCAACACAATCAGACGGTCTCAACAGCTGTATCAAAATTCCTCTTCTACGAATCCTCCTCCTAACATATAATCACATAATTACTAACAATCACAAAACTAACACAAATCCCCAATTCCCAAAATTAGGGTTTAAACAAAGTTAACTAAATATAACAAATTCGGTACGTAGATCTTACCCTCGACGCAAGGATCACAAAGATGTAAAGAATGGTGCAATCCGACCTCTCGAACTCCGGGATTTGTCAATAACACGGATGAATGCGAAGAAAGTAACTTGAATCTCTTTTTCAATGTGATGAGGTTTGTAAAAGTGTATTATGAAGTTGACGGAAAGGTTTAAATACTAATCCGTGTTATTAACAAAACCCGACAAAACATCACCCGTAAACCGAGCTACTCGATCGAGTAACTAACGTACTCGATCGAGTGCCCTCTACTCGATCGAGTGTCCTCTACTCGATCGAGTACCAAGGCTACTCGATCGAGTACCCTAAAGGTCAGAAACTATTTTAAAATGCAAAAGACACTTACTCGACAGAGTAAGGCCCACTCGATAGAGTACCCAGAGACTCATAAAACCGTGGTATTACAGTCTTCCCTCCTTAAAAACAACTCCGTCCCCGAAGTTCAACCCATACCCAAAAACAAACATACTAACTCGATCCAGATACAACAACTAACTAAGAACTTAAAAAAAAACCCCAACCGACCAAACATGAACTCGTAACCCCAACTCCACCAACTATTCCTACTTCCACAACATGGCTCACGATATCGTACCAACTCCATTATATCTCTCTCGATCCTAACTCCATACACTACCAACACAAACGCTTCTAGCTCCGTAAAATATCATCCACTAGATAATCCAATATCAAGATACTCATAACATCAAACGGAATG
The DNA here is from genome assembly GCF_048544455.1 of Silene latifolia. Lineage (NCBI taxonomy): Eukaryota > Viridiplantae > Streptophyta > Magnoliopsida > Caryophyllales > Caryophyllaceae > Silene > Silene latifolia. The sequence goes on along the minus strand of NC_133527.1, from coordinate 69,024,640 downwards.
TTACATTCTACCACCCTTAAAAGGAACTTCGTCCTCGAAGTTTACTTACACTCATAAACATCATCATACCACTATCAAAACTCTCGAACTCCTAAACATCATCATCCAACCCTTACCGCTATCGAAGTATTCTCACACTCCTAAGCATCACACTACTACAAGCATGGCCATGGCCTTTTAACAACAGTAACCACAAAATATACAACTTCATTCTTTATGCTACACCAACGCTCTACTGCGAATATATTACCATATGCACAACCATCAAAATCTCTTTTATCGCATCCTACTCCTCTTAAGATAAATGTTACATCCTCGTAACTCACTAATACCAAACCTTATCTATATCTCATTACCCTCTTTACCACCACGTGTCAAAGATAACCGTCTATAAACCAAACACTCACCATTCCTATATCCAAGGCTCCCATACGTAAACATTTCTAATTCCTCCACTCATTCGGCATACCATCTAACATATACCATAAAACTCGTAGCAAAATCACCATACCAACTCTTCATTATTACTGCAAAACAACATACCTCTCTATGTAAGGCACTTATCTCCCAGAAGCATAACTCACGATCCACACTCGTTACGTACACGCACACTAGATCCTCAAGTTCTTTCTTCCATTACCGCAAAACTCATACACAACTTAACATGACACTAATACCCAACACCCTACACTCACTGTCTTCAACAAAGGATTATGAACCACCTGCATCTTTCGGGTCATTATCACACATGTTCTACGACTCACTTGCCATCACCATATCTACTGAAGTCTTATCTAGAACAAGATCAAAATTACTGTAACAACCTCTCACAACCGTGTCCCATCAACAGAATATCACTATACCATGACAACAACGAAAACATATACAACTTTATTTCATATCATACTCTACCCTCATTCTCAAACTTAAACTGGTAAAGAAAACATCAATAAACAAGACAACTGTCTATCTGCACAAACTGAAACTCGCAGGGAGCAACATCAAACAAAATAACAATCTATGTATAACTGGTATGCACTTTCGAAACTCGAATCATAATCATCCCGTCTACTCCACCACAACCGGTGACAGCATCACAACGTCGCCACCAACAGCCACACCGCAGTGCGAAAATACCCGCATCACGACATGAAGTACCATGCCCGGATCACCACTCGAGGCACACAACCACATCGATAAACATTCCAATCACATATAATTCCCATAAACACTGACTCAATATGACATTTCGAACAAGAAAACTCACTCAAACCGTTTTATTAGATTATAACACAACATATTATGCGGAAAGAACTGACAAGAATCTCATGAACATCATCCTTACCATTTCACAGAATAAACATGTATCATCAATACACATACCATTTTAACTACGCATGCCAGATCAATCAAATTATTACCTTTTTGAATATCATTCAATTAGATTAGCGTACCCAACATGCATTACAGAATATTCAAATAACAACTTTATGATAATCACACCATACCACGTCTTGTGAGGTCAAAACCTCACGCAAACATTTATATATATCACAGACCCGTAATCACATCCAACCAGTCAATCCTGATCACGTAAGTTACCACCTGATAAAAGTTACCTCTCACCCGAGCTAAACTCGTATACACCCCATAACATATTCTCCCATTCGCATATCCATCACCCACTGCCAAATGTAGCCACACCATTAATACTCAACTACTAACAACCGCCTCATATAACAACATCTTATACTCTTTCATAACCATACTTATCAATCTGGTCCCTACAAAATCAACCTCTTTAGAATTGCTACCTTTCTAATATACCATCACCCTTAACCACAAGTCACAAACCATAACACTACCACTGTCCGGACATCAAACCCCTTACACTCATCTCTAAACATCACGTTTTCTTTCCTATCTTTGGTTAACATCCCAAATAACGAACATCAAATCCATCAATAAAATTACCTCAACATTCTTCCCAATACTATCCCGAACTGTATCATCATCTAACTCTCCACCAAAATCTCATAGAGTGCAGACACTAAATCAACCTCTTACTCCTTTAATTCCTCGAAACTCATGATTAATCATGTTGTCCTGAACCTTCTGTATAACCATTAACTCACTTACTCTTGGTAGTATCATACATCCCGATGATTCCTTACTTTTATATCACATAACTCCGGTGAACATTTTTCTCAACTTACTTTTATCCTTCTTTTCTCTTTATACTCAACAATTCCATTTAAAATCTCAACTCCTTATTACTTCTACCTAACCCTTTAGTGCTCCAATTACCTTCTCATCGCTCCAAAACTCAAATCTCATTATTTTATATCAATATCACCTCACTCTTTCTTACCATGAGTCTTCTCTTATTATGCTATTACTCACACTTGCCACTAATCTATCCATAAAATCAACGTTCACTGTATACCACTCTTCTCAACCCCTTTAAAACGAACTTTCACTACATATATCCTTAACCCACACGACTCCTAACCATCTCCCTCCATAATTCTTTAAACATCTCAAGCTGCCACTATCCACATCCTTACTTTGAATCTTTTTATCCTCACGTTCCTTAGACTCACATCATCCCTTGCCCATATTCACTTGCTTTTACGTTACTCAACGCACAATCATATCACTCATCTCATCTCAGAAAACATGCTCTATGTCTCAATTAAGCCATAACGATCTTCCTTTTCTTTTTCCACTATCTATCACAACCACATATAACTCATGTCCTCCCACCGAACTCATACTCACCTCAGGTGCCTCTCCTTACATCATAAGATTGGGTAACTTACGCATCAGGATCAACATACATATAAATCAATGCATAAAGAAGCAAGATAACACCTTTGAATTAAACATGATATGCAACGAAGTCAAAAGATAAGCATATGACCCAAAACAGGGGTCACTAGATCGAGTACAGGACACTCGATCGAGTAAGGGACTTACTCGATCGAGTAGGTTTAGGTCAGAAGGACGTAAAAAAATTCACCAGGGCTAGTCGATCGAGTAACTAACGTACTCGATCGAGTGCCGCCTACTCGATCGAGTACGAAGGCTACTCGATCGAGTACCCTACGCAATTCTCAGCATTGTCCAGTTTTCGTAAAACAGTCATAACTCACTCATTTCTTGGTCGTTTTGGGCGTGTGACCTATCGTTAGAATCGGAAAAGAACAAGCTATCACCTCCAATTAGAATCACATTAAAATCATTTATGAATCTCAAGTTATAACAGTTTAAAGACAACCTCTCTATAATCGAAAACACAACTACTTGATTTTACTTCCAAACAATTAAAACGACAGCAAGGTAAACAAAAACAACTCGATGCTCATAAAACCAGTATCCCTAAACACATGTTACTATCTTCAAAAGCTAGACATTAACATCTATCATGCTCATATAACATTCAACTTATCAATCACGTACTACCCGCATGCTTTAATTTTATAACTTTTCGTAACACAAAACATACTCATACCTTACAAATCCTATTTCCATGTTACTAATACAACAATATTACAAATACACTTCGTCACCTACACGTATTCAAAATCACAAAATTCATATTCTCATGCAATTGACACTCCATCTTTTCCAATCACTTCATCCATTTCAACCACATTCTTCATACAACATATACATATGAACAATAGTAGGCATGTATATGAAATCATTATATAAAATTACGCAATCAAAATTATGTATAATCATATCACATCCCCTAATCACATGTTACTAATATAGTCGCATTGTAGATCATCCATCCTGCAACATCATTATTCATCACATCTTATCACATATGAACTACCTCCTTTTTCCACCACATTACTCATCATTCTCATACACTTTTCTAACAATTCCATCCAACATTGTAAACCAACTATCATTCAACATACTTTCAACCAACAACATACAAAATCACACCGATTCATGCCACACGTCACTATATTGGTACCCAATTCAAAAAATAAACACATAGTGATCCCGACTCATATCCCATGGTGACCGGTTCAAAATTGTAGGGCGAGTTCACGACTTTAGGACGTCTCCCAAGTCTTTGCATTAGCTCCTACAACTTCTACCCCGGGTTCATTTTATTTGACTCCCTATATTCATTGGATTCATTGGTTACAGGTTTCAGGATCGTCGCTCTGATACCATTTTGTAACACCCCCACACTGTAAGTGCCTTACCAGGACCACTTAAGGCATGTAAGTGCTACCATCTCGGTTACCCGAGGCAATGAATATCATAAGACAATAAAGAAACGCACTTTAAGAGTAATTATAGTTTAAGTGATTACATGTTCAAAACCAAAACTGATAAAAGGAAATACAAGTTCTCAAAACTATCTACTGTCAAAATACTATCAAGCGTCAGACACAACGGAAGACTTCTAAATTGCAACGTGGTGAATCATCCCAGCTATCCCATACGCATCATCTCATACCTGCTCAATAAGTGCTCACCACCCCCGAATGGATCACCACAGTTTTTTTTAAAACATTTAAACGGGGTCAGTACTAATCACACAATTTATATAACCAACAACACAGTAAACAAGCAGCTCAAATGGTCACACACACAATCACACCCACTCCACTCAATCTCTGTCACCGACTGTCCACTGGACCAGCCCTGCCAGTAGGGGACCGCAGCCGTACCCACCAAATCCCCGCTCATCATACCTAGCGATAACCCTGTCCCATTAATGTGCACATCCCCTCCCGTGGCGGGTTCCACTGAGGGCGAAACTAGGGCGTGAAACCACTCCCGCAAGTGACTCCACTCAGTCGAGAACGCATCTCGAGATTCAGAGACAAACAATCACAACCATTAAGCAGCAAATCAAACCAACAACCGTCTCAATACGAATACGATAACAATCAACAATCACACAACACCAACAATGTATTATGGGACTAATACTGAGTAGGGAAACCCTACCTGGAACAGCAACACAATCAGACGGTCTCAACAGCTATATCAAAATTCCTCTTCTACGAATCCTCCTCCTAACATATAATCACATAATTACTAACAATCACAAAACTAACACAAATCCTCAATTCCCAAAATTAGGGTTTAAACAAAGTTAACTAAATATAACAAATTCAGTACGTAGATCTTACCCTCGACGCAAGGATCACAAAGATGTAAAGAATGATGCAATCCGACCTCTCGAACTCCGGGATTTGTCAATAACACGGATGAATGCGAAGAACGTAACTTGAATCTCTTTTTCAATGTGATGAGGTTTGTAAAAGTGTATTATGAAGTTGACGGAAAGGTTTAAATACTTATCCGTGTTATTAAAAAAAAACCCGACAAAACATCACCCGTAAACCGAGCTACTCGATCGAGTAACTAACGTACTCGATCGAGTGCCCTCTACTCGATCGAGTACCAAGGTTATTCGATCGAGTACCCTATAGGTCAGAAACTATTTTAAAACGCAAAACACACTTACTCGACAGAGTAAGGCCCACTCGATAGAGTACCCAGAGACTCATAAAACCGTGGTATTAAAATCCCACCAATTTGTTCACTAGCAACTTTATAATTAGGTCACGAGTATAATTAGGGCTCACGGCTTATTTGCTAGTTTTTAGTTGAGGTGTTTCTTGTATTGGATGTTGAATGCCCCTCTTCTTCATGACCTCTCTTGCTTTTATAGTGATTAACCCTAATAGGGTTAGCTGGCTTGCTTTCCAAGGCATCCCTCGAGTACCGCCTAGTCCACGCGTTTTCTTTCTGCTTCCCGTTAATCTGCTACCCGTGACCTGTCAGCTACCCTTCCTGGCTCCAGCTGGCTTCTGGTTCCTCGGCCTAGTCGTAGGGGAATTGGGCCCCAACACCAACTGATAACGTAAATAAATCGCTTAACTTCTTAGATCAACTTAGGGCATAATAGAAACTAGTAGTCTCTTTATGATAATTGATTAATTGGAACTTGTCATTAGATACATACGATAATTAAGACGAATTGTGTGACGGAAAATACGAATCGCACAAACCCCTCTTCCTTCCTCTTTCACGGTAGCCAAGCAGTGTGTGTGTGTGTGCGTGCGCGCGTGTTTATGTTTTATTTGCAAAATTATTCTAGGGTTGGGTGTACATGGGTATATTTAGGTTTATGGAAATTATAAGTTAATTAGAAAATTATAAGATAATTGGAAAATTGATAAAAAGCCACCCGTGTAACACTAGGTCGATCAACCTAACCATCAAGTCGACTGACCCAGCAACCTAACGACCTAAAACGAGATAATTTTTTATACATAATGTATTCAAAACACGAGTATTACAATTACATAAAGGGAGAGGGGAAGATATAAAGAAGGAAAATGGAGCATTCATCTTAATTATTGCCTCAAGGTAAAATATCGTCTCACAATTTAATCCGTATTTTAATATTTAATTCAAGTTATTATTTTGACCACTATATGACTAACCTAGCGCTGTGACCCACCGTGGACTGACTGGACCCTCTGTTGACCACCGTTGAACGCTAGTCTAAGGTTAGCTAGGGTTATGTGTTTACACCGTGGATAAGACATGGGCTTTGGATGGTTGTGAACTAGGCTTGAGTTGGTTGGGTGGCTATGGTGGTGGCGGCTGTCGAGGATGGTTGAGGGTGATAAAAGGTGGTGGTTTGTGCGGTGGCTAGCCGGAGTTCCACAGGTGTTGGTGATTGTTGCGGGTTTTGGTTGTAAAACCGTGTAAGTTCTAGCATAAGGACCACCTTGTCTTGACCTAGACCTGACTTAGGATGGGTGGCTGCTTGTGGGACCATCATGGGACGGGGGAGACCACAGCGGTGGCTGCTAGTGGTGCGTGGTAGCGATTTTGATTAGTCTCGTGTGCTGTTGTTGTTTTATTGGTGTCGTGAGGATGGTAGCTAGGGCTTAGCCTTGGCAGCTGTGTGTGGTGGTAGGGCTGGAGTTTGGAGTACGGTTGAGTGATAGGTGGTGGTGACTCACGGTGGAAGTGGTGGTTGGTGGTCTTGGTGTCGGGTTTGGGTGTTTTTGCATGGGTTTGGTGTGGGTTGTGCAAGGGCTTGTAACACGGTTTTAAACCATGTATGGTGGGTTGTTTGTGAGATTTGAACATGGGATTTAACACGGGTTGGTTACTTTGGGATTGTTAAGACGGGTTTGATGAATAATAAATTTTGTAATAATATAATTAATGTAATTACGGGTAATTAAATCAATTGATTATAAATAGTTAGTAATTGCAAATATTTTTTGTGCTAGGTGACGGATTTGTTGAAGAATACTTTTAGTTGATTTCTCAGAACTGCGTAATTGAAATATTTGCTTGCCATGTAGGATATCTACTATGTGGTTATATCAATCATATAACATGTTTGGATTGGTTAGTTTATAGCCTTGACTAAGATATTGTTGTGGATTGTTTCATAGAATTTAATATCTTGGCTGCATTTATTGGCATGTCAAATGCATATTGGTTATCAGTTATTGTAATTTAGGCCCAGGCTGGAGCTGCATTTGCAGACTTATCAATGGTGTCCTCCGATTTATTCTGGTTTAAGGCCCGGGCTGGTTCTGCAATTGTCTCTGGTGTCCTCAGGTGTATCCTGGTTGACTCAACTTCGGTTGAGGGTTTACCCGGGCCAAGGATTGGCGGGATGAAAGGGTGTCTCGGGTGATAAGCACAGCTGCATTGCATTTGTATATCATGCATATTTATTATTGTGTTATATATTGTTGTTTATATATATCCTACTCGACCTTTGGTTGACGTGTGTGTGTGTTGTGTCAAAATAAAATGATGCATGCTTTAATTGATGGGGTCCTGTGGTGAACCAATTAATATTTTCGGTTAATTGGGGAGCAGATTAAATAACAGGTAATTGAGCTGGCTTATATGGGAGCATGGGATGCGTGAGGCTTGGACGGCTACTTAGAAGTCTAGATTACTTAGCTTGGACAATTATTAATTTTTTATTCACTTTATTTAATTTTCGCCGCGAGATGTATTTAATTACTTTACAGTTATTAAGTTTGGAACATTGTAATAAAGACCATTAATCTTTTAAATTCTTTAAAGTACTTTGGTTTCGTTTGCCTTTGTAATTACTGCCTCAGGAAAATGAGATGGTAACACTTACATTTATCTATGAATGCCTAGTAAAGGCTCTTAAATAAATGGGGATGTTACAGATATACCCGAATGTACATAGGTTCACACATAACCCTATTCCACGTGTTTCTTCTCACAATCATGGAAAAATATAGCATGGATACAGTGCATGATAACATACAAGACGATAACTACCATATGAACATATTCTTCTTTCATGAAAAACTTATTTAACACTTCACCTATGTTAATTGGGCTTATTGGTTTAGGATCCAAACTCGTCGCTCTGATACCACTTTGTAACACCCTTATTAATTAGGAAGCCTTTAGCAAGGCCTTCCTAGCCAATAGAGGTGCTACACATCTTGGTTTCCCAAGGTAGTAGAGTGAACAACTAATTAGAAGCATATTTAGCCTAGGTAAGTTTAATGTTAAGAGAGTTAATATATATTTGGGACTTTAAACTATGATACCAAATATACAAACTAAATAGAAATACTCTGTGTCTAATGAATAATGTCAAAACCTAAGAAATGCTAAGTGGTGACATGCTAAGCGAAAGACCGCTCCAAGCCTCCGACCCATCAATATGCACAATGCTACCTGTCAATCCACTGCTCCCCATATGACCGGATATATCATATGGTTCACCACATATTTTGAAAACATTAACGGTCAGTCTCAATAATACGAGTGTTCACTATGCAATATGAGTGCAAGATATGAAATGCGAAATTAACATGCAAGAGTGAAGTATGAAAATCACAAGTCATCTTCAATCACCTCTCCTCCTCCAAATCAAACCTGGTGACAGCATCGCAACACCACCACCAACGACATGGCACATCAAAAGACATCTCATTTACCCGACCACGTTGTGACCGACTCGAGTTGAGAGGGCCAGAGTGTAGCCTTGGGATATCTCCCAAGCTTGTAATGAGCTCCTAACAACTCAAACAGGGTTCATTTTATTAGACGCACCTATGTTAATTGGGTTCATTGGTTTAAGATCCAAAATCCTCGCTCTGGTACCACTTTTTAACACCCCTATTAATTAGGAAGCCTTTAGCAAGACCTTCTTAGCCAATGGAGGCGCTACACATCTTGGTTTCCCAAGGTAGTAGAGCGAACAACTAACTAGAAGCATATTTAGCATAGATGAGTTTAATGTTAAGAGAGTTAATACATATTTGGGACTTTAAACTAGGATACCAAATATACATACTAAATAGAAATACTCGGAGTCTAATTAATAATGTCAAAAACTAAGAAACGCTAAGTGGTGACACGTTAAGCGAAAGACCGCTCCATGCCTCCAACCCATCAATATGGACAATGCGACTTCTCAATCCACTGCTCCCCATATGATCGGATATATCATATGGTTTACCACAGATTTAGAAAACATTAACGGTCAGTCTCAATAATACGATTTTTCACTATACAATACGAGTGCAAGATATGAAATATGATATTGACATGCAAGAGTGAAGTATGAAAATCACAATTCACCTCCAATCACCTCTCCTCCTCCAAATCAAACACGGTGACAGCATCACGACACCGCCACCAACGGTCGGGCCGCAGTCCATTAAATATACGCGGGACACTACCAAACTAGCGAGTTTGGGCACTAATCGGATCCCTGACAAACGTCGTGACACCACACGAGTCCCTCCATAATCAAGTCATAAATGTGCATGTCCTCCTTGGAGTGGGAAACTCCAAAGAGAGACCCAAGCGTAAGACGATCTCCCGATCCGCCTTACGTCTCCTCAACATTCCAACACAACCATACACCAAAAATCCACCACCAACCTCCTCCATCAGCCACAAGTAACTAAAGTATACACAATGTATGTCAAATATGTATTTTCACATTAACATGAACCACAATATGACATGAATGCATATGTTCACCATTATTCCAACCTATTAGTCATTAATTCTGCAATTTCATGTTATAATGCAATTCAAATGATAATGTGAAGCTAATGCCATTTACTCATTATCATGATATGGTGGTTTTCTAATAATAAGGTGAAATCAACAATATGTCCCAATTAAATCATGTTATAGTGCAATTATGACCACTATTATGAAATCCATAGCAATTAACACAAATAACAACCATATTACTAAGACCGCGTAGGGAAACCCTACCTTTTGCAAATCTTCAACAACCAAACACACACACTAGAAGGACTCCTTTAAGAAGTCTCCACCTACTATTAATTAAGGAAATAATATCACAAATATGCTCTACAACAACAAGAATACTCATAATCTCTTAATTAAACCATATAATTACCCAACACTCTAATTAAGTACCCATAAGACAAAACCCGCAAATTCTAGGGTTACCAGTAAGAATAAATAGAGAAAAAGGATGAATAAAAACTTACAAAAGCAAAAAAATACGAAATTGTGGAGCTTAAGCACAAAATCTCACAAGAAGATAAGGTGAATTTTCAAGGGATAAGGTTTTAGAAATGTTTTGAGAGGTTTTTGGGTGGTTGAGAGAGTGTGAGAGGTGTTTAGAGTTTCAAAAGTGAAGAAAGGAGTTGTAAGGGAAGTATATATAGCAAGGCCCAAGACACGGAGCCCATCACGCGAAATCTCGGTCTGGGCCCGTACAGTCGGTCGAGTGCACCAACCACTTAGCCGAGAGACACGCAACCAGAATCTGGGTTTAAGCCCATAAGTCACTCGGTCATAGGAATCGGTCGAGTGAGTGCCACCCGGTCGAGTACTCTGTTGCACTCGGCACAACTATAAAATCAAGGGTATTACACTTGCATATGGTTATGTTATTATTTCTTATTAACTAGTTTATTTGGAACCCGTGCAAAGTTGCACGGGCATATATAAATAATATATATAAATAATTACGCAAATTTTATGATCACAATAATATTGTATAAATAGATGATATAACATTATCATGTATAAATAATTTTATATTATTACATGAGAAATGTTATACTTGAAAATTTACTTAAATAAGTTGTATAACAAATACAAACTAACAATTATAACAATGTTAAGCATTTATTGTCTAACGCAAATGATTCTCTCCAATCACGATAATATCGATATATCCAAGTGAGCACTCTAATTTATTTTTTTCCTTTTTTTTTTTTTTTTTTTTTTTTTTTTTGCACAACATTGTCCTTTGACCTATCAAGCAAACATCAAAAATAATTATGCTTGTTTGTTTATTTACTAACAATTCTAAATATGTTGAGCTCTTATAAGTTCAGTAAGTACCCATTTTTCTATAAGTTCGGCTCATATAAGTTCAAATTAGAAAATTTAAGCTTAGACCTGGCAAAATCAACCTGAACCGAAAAGGCTAGCCCGAGACTCTAAATTGACTCGAACTACAAAACCCGAATGAGACCCGAAATCCGAATTGACCTGACTCGGGCCGAAAATGACTCAAGTTTTCTTGACCCGTAACAGACCTGACTTGAGAGGATCCGATCTGAAACCACCCAACTAGAAAGTAACCCGATAAAACATAACTCTAATTTGCCCAAAAGACTTAAAATGCCCACGTGTTATTGTGCTGTTATTCTACTGTTATTCTGCTGTTATTGTGTTGTTATTCTGGTGTCACTTTGATTTTTTTACTTTGATTTGTTTTACTACTTTGATTTTTTTACTGTTTTTTTACCGCATATTATTCTGCTGTTATTCTGATGTTATTGTAATGTTATTCCTGTGCCATTTTGATTTTTTCTACGACTTTGATTTTTTTTTTCCCTTTTTATTTTACCCCGTGTTATTGTGTTGTTATTCTACTGTTATTCTGCTGTTATTGTGATGTTATTCCGGTGTCACTTTGATTTTTTTACTACTTTGACTTTTTACTTCTTTTTTTTTACCACATGTTAATGTGTTGTTATTCTGGTGTTATTGTGATTTTTTTTACTTTGATTTTTTTTTTTCATCACGCGTTATTCCAGTGTTATTGTGTTTTTAGTCCGCTATTATTCTTGTGTTATTGGAGTGTTATTGTAGTGTTAGTCTATTGTTAATGAAGTGTTATTGTGTTGTTACTCTTGTAAGATTTAAAGTATTAATGATAGTTGTCACTTATTGTTACTTCATTGCTACCCTATGTTACTCTATTGTTATTGGAATTGTTCATTGTTACTTATTCTGTAATTTTTACCTGATTATCTTATTGTTACTCTAGTATTAACATGGATTGATATTGCTCATTGTTACTCCACTGCTATGGACCTGATTCCACCGTTATTCTTATGTTATTCTTGGGTTATTCTTGCGTTATTATGTGGTACTCTTGTGTTATTCCTATGTTACACCTATGTTACTCTTGTTTTACTTTAGATAGCCTATGTGGGATTCGAACCCACACCATTCGTGTTATTACACGATGCTCTACCAATTAAGCTAATAGGCTTCATTTTAAATATGCATGAGCCAAATATTGATTCCATTGATCAGAATATATTCGGATGTTATCTCTTTAATCTGGACACAAACACACACACACATCAATAAATGGGCGTTAAATCAGATTGACAAGGATTTCTTAAGAATTTGTTACTAAACAACTTCTTAATTATCACAAACAAGATCATGAAACCATGCTCTATTGGGAAGAGCATCTACATTCACATGTAATAACTCAATAAATAGAACTGATACAATTAACAAGCATCCCAAAGCAACACACTAATCATCTACGCAAGTAGATATTATACAAGCAGCCCAAATTACCTACTTTCTACGTATGAAAGTTCACTGGTAACATCTTCACATGTCAGAATAGACGATGGAAGTTGTAGCTAGCTGATCATCTGTGTTGGTTCAATCGTCATCTATCTTCAGTTTTCGTCAAGTATGAACATGAACAGTATTGGTTAGTGCAGGCACATCGACAATGTTACTTTGGCCCGAAATTACGATAAGCTTAAATGATGCCAAATGGGTGTTCTATGAAGAGCCAGGGACTTCAAGAAGAGGAGCATCAAGCTTTTGAAAAAGACGTATAAATTCCCATCATAGAGTAAGAATTAAACGTGTCCATTTAAGATTCTAAATGAACATGACCAGAATGACACAAAAAACCGATTCATAACAATTTACCCGAACTGACATGTGCTAGAATGACCATTCAATACCAGCCCCAAACAGACCTGGAATGATCGACCCATCCTGACGGGCATAGTGCATCATACACCCTGAATGATCTGCCCAAAACTGAATGAATCTGTACTCAACATGAAAGACTCGTTCCCTAGGTATACTTAATCATAGTTAAATAATAAGAATCAAAGAATCAATTCTATCTCAGACAACCACCATTATCGACTAGGGTAGCATAATAATTTGATAATCACAAGGCGCATTAATAATCTGCAATTGTGTTTCCTAAATTCCTAAACACTTACTCTGTATGTATCAGACATGAATCTTCATTCTACAAGCATTTCATAACATTAATATGTATTCAAGTAGTACTAATTAACTTAGGAAAAACAATCAAATCATACATCAAGCTAGATATTTCAACGAAAAGCACACTCACAAATTTTGCATTTGAAAATCGTGAAATTGAACATAGAAAATTGGGGGAAATTGAATTACGAAGTAATTCGAGTGAAATCAAAGAGTAAAAAACAGATTTACAAATAAAATCATGAGAAAACGTACTATAACAATCAAATGAAAAGAAAATTGCAATTTGACAATGAATAGATTATAAGCAAAAATAAGATGGAGATGAAAAGGTACCGGATAAAAAAAGCGGGATTCCAGATAGCAATGGTATCATCGATTAAACCACCAACGATGAGGCCGAGGGAATACTCATCAGAATCGGTGACGCTTTTGGACCATGAATGGCGGTTAAATTGATAGGAAAAAGAGGACAAAAATTTATGAGGGAGAAAGCAAAGTCTGAAAATGGTAAGTTAAGAAGACGAACATTATTTCATAGTGCGATGAGTTTGTTTTTTAGATGAATCTTGGCCGTGTATTTTTCATTATTTAATGGTCTAGATTTTCCAAACTCACAACTCACCATAAGAACCAAACTCACGAGATCCCGCCTCTATATATATATATATATATATATATATATATATATATATATATATAGAGAGAGAGAGAGAGAGAGAGAGAGTCAAGATCCGGTGAGAACTCCTAAATATTTGAGGATTGAGGATTTGTAAATACAATATCACAAGTTCTTCAATAAAATATCACGAAAAATCAGACCTTTGTCAAATTTTTTATTTTTTTTGAAAAAAAAAAGTTTTTTTGCACAGGTGTTTTTTTGTGTGATATTTTATCGAATAACCTGTGATATTGTATTGAAGAACCTCTGATATTGTAACACAATCCTCAATCCTCAAAAAGATAGTGTATCCTCACATGCTCCTATTCCTATATATATATATATATATATATATATATATAAAGAGAGAGAGAGAGAGAGAGAGATAGAGAGAGAGAGAGAGAGAGAGAGAGAGGCAAGATCCGGTGAGTCCACCTATATTTTTGAGTCCCGTGATTCCACTTATGTATCACACGCTATACACAAGAATATCACGATGTTTTTAGTGTAACCTGTGAGTCTAGAAACAATATCACCGAATGTACGAAACAATATCACTACTCACACTAAACAATATCACGAAAAACACGCATTATAAACAGTAAAAAGAAAGGCTGAGAATATAGAAAGTGCACAACTCTCTGTCGACGGCAACCACCCATAACCCAACGCCACACATTCACCACCGTCAGTACCACCACCATTGACTTAGTACCACACCACCACCCGCCAACCCGTCTCACGACCACGACTACACCCTTTATTAACACACCCACCATCCCACCATAAATCCGCCACACACAATCCTTACTAAAGATCCCATATTTTGAGTTCGGTGTGGAGCAGCAGCAAGATGATGAGTCGTCATAGTTGATGCAGGCCACCATAGATGGGCATATGGTGCTTGAATTGATGTTTGTTTGATTTTAAAGTTTAAAAATAAAGAAGGGAGAGAGATGGGGAAGAGATTTAAGGACGTGGATAGGTAAGTGCACTACATGGGTAGCGAACGCCAACGATCTCGTCGGCATGGGGGTCGTCGATAAAGAAAGTACTATGACAGACATTGAAGATGGTGAAAGGCGGAATTATGTTCAGTAGTGTGATATTATATAGTATAACCCGTGATATTGTTGAGTACAACCAGTGATATTGTTTCGCTGGACTCACAGACTCAAAAAGAGAGGGTGGACTCATGTGATCCTAATTCTATATATATATATATATATATATATATATATATATATATATATATATATATATATATATATATATATATATGTGTGTATATGTATATATATATATATATATGTATATATGTATATATGTATATATGTATATATATATATAGAGGCCGGATCCGGTGATGCCGTTAATTATGGCGAGGCGGCCGACCTCACCAAATTACTTCATGGTTTTGTGAACCCTGGACTTAATTTCGTGAATCCTAGACCCGATTTTGTGAATCTAACACACAAACAAGTGACATTGGACATATATTAACATTGATAAATATATTATAATCGTATATTTATATGTGTTTATCTATGTGGGACTCGAACCCACACCATGCGCAATAGCACAATGCTCTACCTTTTGAGCTAATAGATGATAAGTACAAACAGTGCATCAACAAATAACAAAAACATGAAACATGATACATAACCAATTTAAGTCCTAAGTTCACATAACCTGGTCCAAGCTTCACAAAGTCAAGTCTAGATTTCACAAAATGATGCCTAAGTTTGACAAAATCAAGTTTCACAAAATCACGTTTCACAAAATCAGGTCTAGGGTTCATATAATATAGTCCAAGCTTCACAAAATCAAGTCCAGGTTTCACAAAATTAGGTCTATGTTTGCCAAAATCAGGTTTCACAGAATCAGGTCTAGGGTTCACATAATATACTCCAAGCTTCACAAAATCAAGTCCAGGTTTCATAAAATCAGGTCTATGTTTGAACCTTATTTTGTGAACCTTGGACCTAATCTTGTGAATCTCGGACCTGATCTTGTGAACTCTGAACCCAAATTTGTGAATCTTGGACCTAATCTTGTGAATCATGGAGCTAATCTTGCGAATCCTGAACCTAATTTTGTGAACCCTGGACCTAATCTTGCGAATCTTGGATTTGATTTTGTGACTTAGCTATTATCTTGTGAATGCTAGACTTAATTTTGTTAATCTAGGACCCAATTTTGTGAAAGTGGGTCTTTATTTTGTTTATTTAGGACATACGCTCCCAGGACATACGCTCCATAGTACTTCCAAAAGCGAAAAGAAGACTGCCAACACCCTTCAAAACGCTACTGACGCCGCGATCAAATATTTCATCTTTAACAAAACCAATAACTTGGTCAACAGAAGGTAACGAATTCACAATTTGACACGACATTTCAGACTTCATGTTTGACAATGATAAAGGGTGGAACACATTTCTCACCTCAACTGGAAGCAGTTTAAACCCTGTGTGAGTTGTTACATGAGTTAATGTCGGAGAAGTACCTGAGTTAATGGTGGATGGCGATTGACGAAGTGAAGCTCACTATTAATGGCGATAGAAAGCTCACCTTTCTTACCTATTTAAGTACCTGAGTTAATGTCGGAGAAGTGATACAAACATTATTCCGACGAAATCCAGTACATTAAACACGAAATTGAAAGACGAAATCAATCGAAAACTGATTAAAATCATAATAAAATAAGAGATCCATAATTAAGCTCAAATTCATTAAAAATCTGTAATTAAGAGCAAATTACAGCATTCAGCTAAGATCAATCAACAAAAAATGCAAACAACATGTAGAAAATTACAGCAAGAAATCAGTAAAACTGAATTCCAACACGACAAATTAGGCTATAACGATAAATAATTAAGCTCAAATCCATTCAAAATCAATAACAACAATGAAAAATTCCAGCACTTCAGCTAATAATTGAACAAATCGACAACGATTTCGACGTAACCGAAAAGGAAAAGGAGAAATTATACCCGTTGACAGATCTATGCATGGCATTACTAAACATAGAGAGACTAGAAGATACAGAAGCGAAGAATCCTTACGATGCTGCAGAAAATGATAGGAATATTAGCCTTTCAATTGTATGATAACTGTATCAGACACAACCTCCAAGAAAAATCTTGCTCACCAGAATAAACCAATTGCATGTAAGGATCTTCACATTGATCGACCTGATCTAACAAGTAGCAATATTCCATCAGCTGCCAAACCTATCTTAGATAAGGCGAAGACATTATTTCCAAACTACCATAATGATTATCCCTTCAAGCAATGTCGTCCAACTGCTATTCAACGGTTAGACATGACAAATCTCACACAGATAATTAGTGCGAAGTAACAATACCCTAAAATGACCCAATCTGAGTGGCTCATTAGCACGCAGACAGTCTAATGAGTCATCATGTTCTAGAACAGAACTTAAAATGCAGTTATCTGGATAAGCAAGTTCAGTAAATAAGTTATAGAGAACAAACCTTTATTCGTATGAACAAGATACGTATGTCAGAACTCAGACGAGCTAGTTAGATGATAAGCGCACCACATCAACACAGACTCATTTTGCATGCTTCCTCTTCGCACACAATAACAAGTTAGTGGCTAAAGCTCAAACAAAATAAATATCCCATAGCAGCACTGAGATGAACACTTCATGTTAGTAGGTGCATCAATGTTATTAAAATCATTACTTACAAACAAAGCATCTTCCATCGAGCTATGATAATCAGAAGACTTCGCAAGCTTTCAACTTTGAAGGTGAACACAAGTTAGTCATTACGAGCTAGGCATTTAAACAAGATAAGTACGTCAATAGTTAAACGCAAATAAACATGTCATGTGCAAGCTTCCCATTTTGGAGTTCATAGCCAAGAGCAAGTTAGTGACTATACGTTAAATAAGATTTAGAGTGTCAATATCGGGATTGACATTTCGTATGAACATGAAGCTTGCAGACAACAAATGTCGAATTAAGAGTTAGTGACTATTAAAGTTAAGAAGTTAATAGGAAGCATCCTCCATTGCGATGATAATCAAAAGGACTAGAAATAATCTAAAACCGTAAAAATGAAAATCAAACTTGAACAAATCTTAATCTCTAGCACTTTAACTAGCATGATTTGACAAAGCAAGCTAATCAATTGACATTGAAATTTTCCTACAACAGCAATTAAGGGACAAATAAGACTATAGAGATCGATACTTAAGAGCAAATTACATCATTCAGCTAAGATCAATCAACAAAAAATGCAAATTCAAGTTAAAAAAAATCGACAATCAATTTCTGTCGAATTCGAGTAAAACGTCACTAGCTCCATATGATTGAACATCTTGCAAGGTCACAGTAGCCTCGCCAATAGTCAAGTGAAATGAATGGGTTTCCGGCCTCCATCGCTCAACCAAAGCACTTAATAAATTCACATTAAACTTCAAACCCACTAACCTATGAATAAAAAAAAACTGAGTGTCCCTAATGAAATTAACTACATGATCACTTACCAAAAACCCCTTGTACGAAACTAAGTGTGACCTACATCGGAGGGAACCAACGTCCCTTCCTTCCAATATTGCCTTGCTCCTGTGAACCTCTTGTTGTGTGAGAAGTTCCGGTTTGACCGGGCCTTGTTGTTGATGTTGTTCCATTATTCCTGCACATTTAAAAGAACATTATTAGATTAGCATAAAATAAATGTTGAAATAATAACAAAAAATTATGGAAATAAAAAAATTAAAGACAAGTGTAAGTAGTAGAATACCCTTGTGAATTGTTAACTCTCATGGTACAAGTTTTTTTATTGTGGCCTAAACCACGACACAAACTACATGACACCTTGTTCTTACTCTTCTCATCCATTTCATTAAGAAATCTTTTATTCTTCCGTCTTCCTTTTCCCCGTTTATTTTGCTCATCGCACACTATTTTAGGCCCATTGTAAGGACCCCAATAAGCCTCATCTTTCAAAGGGTGAAATTTAGAAGCATATGAAGCTAAGTGTTCTCCGGTAGTGTAGGCGATGTCCACAAATTGAGTAGTATTTAAACCCTTCTTTTTACAAACGGCATACACATGTGAACATGGATACTTGTATGTTTGGAACTTGTTACAAGTACATGTCCTCTTGGATAAATCAACGGTGTGCAAATGGTTACCATGTGACATGGGTCGTGAACCTCTACGTGTTGTGACTTGGTACACCCCTCCGACATGGTCAAAAGCCACAACCTTATGGTATGCTCCATTTTTGCAATTTTCCTCCAACAAGGTTGTAATCTTTGAACTATAATGAAGCCCCTTCATCAACCGTTTCCTTGCAAACTCATGTCGCTCAACAAAGTATGCATTAACTCTAAAAAATACACACTTTACGAGTGCCGTTACGGGTAGAAAACGTGCTCCTTTAAGAACATTACTAAATGCCTCCGCCAAGTTAGTAGTCAATATTCCATATCTAAGTCCACCATCATAGCAAATTGACCACTTCTCTATTCCAATTTTAACAACATATTGTTTTGCCTCTCTATTAAACTCACCTAGGCGATGAAATCCTATGTCAAACTTCTTGTTTTGTAATTGCATTTCCGTTGACCCAAACATTTCTTTCACTGCATTATTTCTAAATCTTGTATTAACATTTGAAGCCAAATGACGAATGCAAACTCTGATAAGCATACGCCTCCTCCCGCCGACTACCAACTTCACTCATTGCTTTCATAATCCCTTTTTGTCTATCGAAAATGACACACAACCCACTTCTTTGGGTAACAAATACTCTTATGCAAGACATAAACCAAGGCCAACTATCGGTATTTTCGGCTTCAACAATAGCAAAAGCAACCGGGAAAATTTGGTTAATGGCATCAATTGACATAGCTGTCAAAATAGTTCCCTTGAACTTTCCATATAAGTGAGTTCCATCAATGCTTAAAACTGGCCGACAATGTTCAAAGCCATCAATACATGGTTTAAATGCCCAAAAAACACGCTTGAATGTTTGCACATTTGGGTTCGTTGCTGGTGTTGTATAAAATTGAACAATAGTGCCAGGATTAGATTCTTTTATGCCTTGCATCAAAAGAGGTAGCAACTCATATGATTTATCCCAATCTCCAAATATTTCCTCAATTTCTCTTTGTTTTGCATTCCAAGCTTTGGTGTATGAAATTGTATAACCATATTTATCTAAAATATAAGTAACAACAGAGTTTACTTTATATCCCCAATCTCCCTCAACAAGGTTACGAATCTCATGACTTATGAATGCTCGTTTCAAATTCATGTGGTCTTGAGGTACCATGTCACAAACACAAGACTCATCATGCGGACCTTTGTATGTGACAATGGTAAAAAATTCAGAATGAAAGTCTTTTTGTGTAGCCCTTAACCGCCAATTACATGGTGTAGGAGACCGGCCACATTTAAAGGTAATAGTATTAGGCTTTGATTCGGCAACTTTGAAAAATTGATTTGCTTTAACACAATATGATGTCACCTCATCGCTAAGTAAAGCTTTGTTTGGGAACACTTCTCCAACCGCAAACTCTTTGCCATGTTCATATCTTACCATTTTTCCCAAGTTTTCCAACTATTCAATTCATCCTCATCTAATTGATCAATCTTATTAAACTCAACAATTGGAGCACTAGCAAAGACAAGATCATCATCACCATCTTCTTCATTTGCCAACAAATTCTCATCAAGAATTGCCAATTCCTCATCAATCTCATCACCTTCTAAGTTACCATAAAATTCCCCATCATTTACGTCATTAGTTTCAAGTGAAACAAATTGAGCAACATCATCTAGCCTAATACTTGGTGTAGGAGTGACAATTTGACTAGTGGAAACTTCTACAAATATTTCCATTGAAGGAGTATGTGAATGACGAATACTTGCCCATAACGCTTTAAAGGCTCCCTCATTATTAAGGGGTACAATTTTGAAAGACCCGGCACTTGGAAATTTCATCATCACCTTCAACTGAGTACCCAAACTTTGAACGCCGATTCCCTTATATATCTCTTCAACTAATTCAAGATATGTCATCTTTGTACTAGCTAGAATAAAATATTGATTCCCTCCTCTATAAGTTACACATCCATTTTGCTCCAACACTTCTCCATCCCAATAACAAATAAGAGGAAAATCACAAATTTCCATTCTATACAAAAAAATTGAACAAATTTAGTATAAATCAACTTCCTATAACCTAATTTCCCTAAAATACATACCTAAACAACAATTAAAATACATAAATCGTTCATCTTAATTAGGGTTTCGAAATTTGGGTTTTTTTTTAACCAACCTTAAATTAACACATATAAGTTGTAGATCTAAGCACAAAACAACATAATTACCAACAACGAAGACAAAATAAGCTAAATCTAAATTCAAAGATGAAATTAAATAAGTTAAAAGAATTAAACTACCTTGCTAATTAGGTAGAATGTATAATTTGAAAAGCAAAAACCTAATATAATGCCGGAGACACGCCGGAGATTCGCCGGAGATGAGTGTGAGGTGAAGAAATAAGAAGGGGAGTGAGGTTTGTTCTATCGCACTTGCGGTGTTTGTGAGGCGGAGATGGTGAATGGTTTGTTTTATTTGGTAGAAAGTGACGAAAATACAACATTTGTTAAAAAAAAAGAAATCTGAGCAAACACGCCATACGTATTGGCGTGTTTATTGGCGAAGACACGCCATACGTAATGGCGTGTTCTTTTTCCTTCCAATAACGCAGCTACTGGACTTGGGTTGAAATTTTGGGCTGCTTTAACACGCCATACGTAATGGCATGTTTCCTTCACAAGACACGTCATTGCTAATGGCGTGTTCTCTTTGTTTCCTTGTTCAGCTACTGCCTTGGGATGGAATATTAGACTGATTAAACACGCCATATCCAATGGCGTGTTCTCTGAACTAAACACGCCTATACGTATAGCGTTTTTAAACCCCATACAGGCTCGTAAAAACCGAGCCTACGTGGACACCATTTCGATAAATATTTTCAAAAACGACAATTCTTTTATTTTTGAGCATTATTTCAAAAACGGACTCTATTTAATCACATTACAATAAGATATATAACTCTCTCTTATAAAATAAATTTGTTCAATTTAAGGATTTAATTAATCCGTATCAATATACGATTAATTAACTTTTCAGTTTGGGAATCGTCCTATAGGTGTGACCTTAAGGGATCAAATGATCACCATCGTCAAACGACGGTAATGTTAAACTCTAGTTAGCCAATCATTACTTATTAATGTTGATCAGTTGACTATATATTGAATCATCCCTTATGTATTCTTATTATGAGATTTAATTATTATTTTAAATCATGTGATCGCACTATTGATGAGGACACATACTCCAACAATGACTTCTCATATTCACAATATGATAAGTGCGTGACGGAAGCAGCTTTTAACGTATTTAATAGATCCTGCAGCGGAAGCACAAGAGATCATATTAATTGTTCAATACCTTGAACGTGAAGAATCTTATCATATATGTCTCTTGACTAAAATGCTAATATCCATGAAGATCTATCTCATTAGATCCGGTTTTTTAAGATGCGCCATGCTACTCTCAAGTATTCACTGGAGAATATTTCTAGTCACTAATATGTCAAACACATATTTAGACTAAGAAACTTCACCTTAGCTACATTTCTAGTCACCAATATATCAAGCACATATTTAGACTAAGAAACTCATTTTAACTCCCACTAAACTCCATGTATCATCATGGTACCTCGACAACTCGAGTAATACCGTTATGACTAATGACATGATTGAACCCAAGGTTCCAACTCTTTGACGTATATAAGATCACAAAAGGGATCTTTCAAGCATGCTAGGCTTCTTAGCATTGACAAGATCAACAAAACTTCTCCCTTCATGAGTAACATTCAAGGAGAAAGTTTCGTTATTCTTTTGCCGAATCTCATCCTCATGAGAGGCTATATTGCTAAGAACATACGAATTGATAAAGGCATTTGGGTTGTCACAAAATCTCTGTAACCAACTCAAAATTGAAACATCTTATGTAACCTTTATGACAAGATCAAGGTAACCTAATTTGGTGCAAAGTTATTGCCCCAAATAAAGTCTCGAAAACAACTCACGTTTCCTTCCTTATCACATCTTGTGGAAGAAGACCAATTCAAATTGCATGTTGTCACACCATCACATAGAGTTCATACTATAGAAAAGCCTTTGATGAGGGTTGAAGATTCATCACTTTTGAAAAGTAACGCAATATTATCGCAAAACTATCTCCTTATAACTACTGAGCCTCAATAAAGAACGTCTTCTTTCATTTTACTCAGTTTGTGGGTCTTGGACTTCCCTAAGTTCAAAATTTCTCCCACTTTGTCTTTCAGAAAATGAAAATCTTTCTGGAAAGACAGCATTATGAGCCACAAACTCTTTTTTCTCGTTTTGTAGGAGTAAAAACAAAGTGGTTCAATTTTGGATAACCCTCACAAATACACAAATTGGTTCTGAACATAAGCATCTATGGTCCCAAATGTATAAAAATGACAAGTTAAGGACCCTCCCTATCTATATCACATATGGAGTCATTTAGGCTATTATAGTCTAGTTTTAAACTTTTAGTGAGAAAATAACTTACAAAATTGCGAAAAACCTCAAACCATATCTCATAAAGTTCGGTTTATGTTCTTGACTACACCATACTCTATGGTGTCCCTTGGAGAAGGTATATGTGAACTGGTTCACAATCTTCTTAGTGATCATCAAGGTCATTACTTGTTATTACCCATTTGACCTTCAAAGTCATTACTTTGAAATTTCCGATCAACATTTTGATCTTGTCGTGCTTTTGGTTTACTACTTCATTTTGAAAATATTCCGCGTTTCAAAAATCACTTTTATGTCTTATTAAATAGATACAAAGTTTTCATATCTACTTAACATTACGGTAAAAGTAACGAAGTATATATAACCTACTATTGGCCTTACACATCCGTATGTATATGGTCAATTACCTCACTATTTTTGTTTCTTTTCTGCAAAGAAAAAAAAACATAATTTATGCGCACACACCATAAGATTCTAAATCAAATAATTGTTCGATGTGCTTATCGTTTACACGTTAAACAAATTTACTTGAGGTTTGATCAATTGGGTTCACCAGATTAGAGACTTTAAAATCTACAAGACAGTATAATATTTAGTTTTCGTGAAGAATGTAAAATTCCTCTAACTTAAGTGGTCTAAACAAAGCACCAAGTTATCATAGGAGTAGGTGCAACCTTTTGTTTTAAATCACATGAGTGATGCCTTCTATGTATAAACATATATGATTACATTCTTTTAAAACCAAATTTAGGTACATTTGTCCCTATCGAAATCATTGCTACTCTAGCTCTATTCCGAGTCAAAAATGTCCTATCCTAGACGTCTTACGTTTTATCAATTCATGTAAACTTCTTTACAAAAAAATGACCCGTACTTGGTATCTCATACCAATATGGTGGAACTAGCCTATCCTTTGAGTAGATGTCTCTTTCAACTTTGTCCTACCGCATACATCTAGGGTTGCTTCTTCTTAACTCCTACTCACTTTAACATTCCTCTTTGCTTCAAAAAGCAAAAATGAATCTTATGAAGACCTCTCTTCAAGTCATTTGTGATATTTTATACACTTAGTAAGAGTGAATTACTATAAAGCAAGTGCAACATGTGGCAAAATCTCAACTTCTTGCGAAATTGGACTACCTAACCGTTTAATTGTCATCATATTCCTAAACTCTTTAGCGCATAAACAATCGATTTGGCCTTTCTCGAAGTGAGCCATTTGACGGTATCATATTAGAGTATTCTATATGTTTTTGAAAACTCTTTTCGCAAAATTTTGAATTACTCTTGAGTAAGTAAAACTAATATGTCATCATCATGACAGAGGTGTCACTTCCGAAATCAAGACTCTCTTGATAAAATGTTACTCCCTTTTCAAATCGTAATAAGAGTTTGCAACATGAAACCCCTTTTTAATATGTATGGACGTTAAATTGTAAAATAATCGCAAGAATCGTTGTACGCTTATGTAGGTGATTTGGTGAATCATGTTACCAATCATTGCTATCGAATTCCTTCAAAGAAGCCGCTTTCTATGAAAGAACGAAACGAGTATAATAATAAATAGAGGATGAAAGGAGGATGAAATGCACGATGTCAAAGTAAATACATTAATGAAAATGAACGAGAAATAAGGAAAATCAACATTCAATGTTATTAAAACTTGATAAACATTTTTAACTAGTTCATTTATATAATGACTTCTCACTAAATTATATATATGATTCCAAGAACCAAATTTTAAACAAAAATGAGCATCGCTTGGACGAAACATCCCATAATCGTGTAAATTCGGTAAGTCAACGTTTGACTAATTCTACCTCTAGAACTCTTGGTTGACGAATTTCCTTAATCCATCTACTAGCCCTGGAGTACAAGACCGTCTTATACCCCGTTGAGTCCAACCAACTTTGGCGCGTGATAACCGTTTACTACCCTACTTACCCGTGGTAAAAAGAGAACACCCCGCTTGGGCGAGCGTGGCTCTAATGAACAAGGGATTCATAGGTGTTACTAATTGGTAAGGCTAATCTTAATTTTAGTTATGTGAGAGATCTTGTCAATTTAGTCATAAATTCCCTATAAGTGAACTAAGTCGGTGGATGTAAATGACGTGAATTGACAACCGTGAAAATAAAATGCATGTGAATGGCGATTTTGGCATGCGCGAAAATAAAAGCAAGCAAGCATATGAAAAAATCCTAGTATGGCCTCCTAGTTAATAAAAATTAGACTATTACATATCGGAAACCAACTCCTTGGTCCCTTGCCTCTTCATAGGAACATCTTCCAAAGGGACTTCTTCTAGTGGGATTTGGAACACCTTTCCAAATATAGACTCCGTCTCGATGTAAATCCATCTTTTGGAAACGCCGGTAAAAATAACTATTACAATCAAATTATATAGCTATTCCTATCATACATTAATTAATAAAATAAATAAAAATATTAATTAATTACAAACCGACGATACGAGATCGTATTTAAATTACAAACAAATCGCTATTCCCATTAATTTCGGGTAATATCGATTAAAAATAAACTAGGCCATACTAGGTACAACAAAATAAATACTTTAAATAAATGACAATTATTCATTCAACTTAAATAAATATGCTTAAAATGCTGTAAAATGATGCCAAAATCGCCCTATCTAACAATCGCTGGTATCCATCTCGGTTTTTTGGATTTAATCGATTTTTAACTTGTAAAAATTAATAATCAACTCTTAAATCTCATTTAAGTCCAAAATAATTGTCCAAACTGTTTTGAACCTCAAAAATTAGTCCTCACTAATTTGATAATGAATAATTAGTTTAATTTGGTGATATTTTGCCAATTTAATCGAAAAAACTGTTAAGTAATAAATCCAAAATAATTGAAAATATTAGTAAAAAATAAAAATAAAAATTTTGAGTATTTTGGAACACTCCCAAGAATACCAAAATGTCAGAAAAATTGCCCAAAAATTTCGGATAAATTTTATGAAGAAAAAGATCGATATTTATAGGTTTTTAACCACAAAAACCAATAAACATCAAAACAAGGTGAAATCACATTTTAAATTTTACTTTTAACTTTTAAATCATATTTTTAAATGTACATAAATTTATCAAGGGCAAGAACTGTTGGAGTATGTGTCCTCGACAATAACGCGATCACATGTTTAAATCTCATATTAAGAATACATAAGGGAATGTAACATTTTATTGTCAACTTATCCACATTAATCGGTAATGATTGGCTGACTAGATTTTGACATTACTGTCGTGTGACGGTGGTGATCAGTTGATTCCTTAAGGTCATACCTCAAAGGAAACATTCTTAATTGACTAATTAAGTAATTGTATGACGATACAAGTTAATTAATTCCTTAAAATTGAACAACTGATTTTCTGAGTAATTGTACGTATCTTATTGTAATTTGATTAAATAAGATTCGTTCTAGCTAATTAAATTATTTTATTACTTAAGATTTATTTAATGTTTATGAAACAATTGAAATAAGAATGAATTGATTATTATAAATACAAGTAGTTGTGATTTATATTTTTGTGGCCCATTTTAAGTAATAGTAATTGTGAATTACTAGTTTATTTTGTATGTAATTTATTTTATTTATATAATGATTTTTAATGTGATAAAAATGAATTATTTAAATGACATGTCTAGTAACATGTCCAATTTGTCACATAATACAAATTAACAAATTGACAAACTTAAGATGGACCCATGTTAATATGGGTGTGCCGTGATTATGGAGGGATAAGGAGTTAGTTGTGTTTTGATTATTTTTATTAAGTGGAAACATAATCATTACCTACAACTTATAGATCTTCTTGCCTAGTCTCTTGTGAAGAGCAACTTGAAAAGATATTGGGCACTCTTCCCTTGTGAACCATCCGGCCACCCTAGAGAAAGAGAAGAGTTTTCTCTTCTTATTTTTACACTAATTCATTCATATATTATTCATTCACTTGAATACAACTTTATCTCTCTACTTCTTGTTGTTGAACAAAACATAAACTCTCACAAAATCACTAATATTATTCTCTTAATACTAGAAGTAGTATACTTATAATATTAGTAGTATTTTTAAAGGTACAAATATTAATTATAGTAATCAAATTAATATTTGTATTAAGGAGGTTTTCTTGGTAAAATCCTTGAGGAGAGATTCTAAATTGAATCTTGTTCATTCATTTGGAAAGCTCAAGAACTAAGTAAGGTAGGACACCTTACTAGTGTCCTAATAGCCGAAAATACATATGTAAGGAACCGATTTTCTTCACTCATGTATTTTGTTTTGCATGCATAAGATCTAGAATTAATTTTATGACTAAATTAATTTATCACATATTCAATATGTAAACTTTTAAGATTAATGAACCCTACAAGTGGTATCAGAGCAACACGGTTGTTGCATGCAAAATCGGGTTAGTTTTTCCGAGTTAATTTGTAAACAAATAAAACTTGTTATTTAGGATTTATTAAGATAAATCATGAAATAATTTTGCATATTAAAATTTCTGGTCCTAAATGGATTTTATGTCATATGGGACGATTTATGGATTTTTATTGTTCATTTTATATATTATTGGCATTAAAATGTGATTTTTATGAGAAAAATGTCATTTTTGGGCAAAAACTAGCTAAACTTCGAATTTTTCAGTGTTTTTTGGATATATTTTCACATATATTATCTACTGGTGGCATGTTAAATCTTGTGAATAAATAAGTTATTTTGCATGAAATATGGATTTTATAAGCTTAAATTGAATTTAAAGGGTTTATTAGGTTAATATGAGTTAAATTTCGAATCTGATCATGGAAATTTTATATGTTGTCACATGCATTTTTACTCAGTGTGTGTAAAAATCTTAGACATATTGTACTTCTTATGCATGATTTATGAATTTTTGAGTAAAAATTCAATAAATAGTGACTTAAATTAGCCTATAATGCTAAAACATATTTCATGACTATAGAAAAACGTCATATGTTACATTTTATCCCAAATTTCAGATCTAAAAGTGAAAATTTGATTAAAATTATATTTCTCATATTTTAATGGTAATGGTTGTTAAAACCGATAAACCGCAACGATGTCTTTCTCGAAAAAATTTCGAAATTTTTAACCTAAGTTTTGAACATTATGAGTGTCATGGTATTTTCCAGAATGTTCATGAGTTTGAGTTTCAAAATTTGAAATTATTTGGAATTTTTATAATTTAATTTGGAGTTTATAATATAATATTGTATTTTTGGTCCATAATGAACAATACTAAGAAATCAAGTTGAGTCATTGTCAAAATATTAGTGAAGACTTTGTTTTGAGTCCTAAGATGGTTAGGGTAATTAACTTGAACATAAATATGAATTTATGAGACATTTTGTGATTTTAACAAGCTTATAATCACGTAAATCCATAAAACCCGATAAAATATACGATATTGGCTCTTAAAAGGCGATTTAGCATAAAAAATTAAGCATGTTCATACATATTATAATGCTGCATTTTATTTATGATTGTCATATTTTTTTATTTTATATAATTTTGAATTATGTAATTGTACTTAGTATGGCCTTAGTTTTTAATTGATATTACCCGAAATGCAAGGGAATATTGATTTGGTTGTAATTATTGTGATCTCGTATCACCGTTTTGTAATTTAATAGATTTATTTTTATTACAAATATATAATAGGAAATTATGTAATTTTTATTTATTATTTGTAATGTCCCGAGTTTCCATGAAGACGGTGTTACCTCGAGATGCGTGCCAAGACCGAAGTTCAAGGGACCAAAAGAGTTGGTTTCCGAATTTGTAATATTTTATTAGATTTACTATTTTAGGAAGGCCATACTAAAACTTTATTTTTATGCTTAGCATTTTCTTTATATGTTTGCATGCATCGCTAAATCGCCATAACTAAACATGCATTTTATTTAATCGAGTCATCGACCGTGTCAATTATAATTATCATAGTTCACCGCTTTAGTTCACTTAAAACGTGATAGATAATAAATTGACATGACCTCTCGCTAAATTAATAATTGAGATATAGCCTTACCAAATAGTAGAACCCATGAAGTACCAATTTCATAAGGGAGTTAAGCCGGCTTCACCGTAATACAAACCTTGTTACGTTGGCGAAGTGGGGTAGTAAAATGTTATTACATCGAAATTTGGATTGAGCTCAATGGAAGTATTCGTGACCGTAGTCGCATGTGTTCCGGGCTAAAGATAAATATTAGAGTAATTTTATCGACCGAGAGTTCTAGAAGTAGAATCGATTAAAGAGTTAATCCACTGAGTTATATTAATAAGGGATGAATCGGCTCACCGTGCCCGAATTAATATGAATTTGGATCTCGGGATCATTTATAATAGTTGGGTAGAGGTCACTATATAAATGCTTAAAACTTGTTTAAAATGTTAACAAGTATTATTATTATTATTATTGTTAAAACAATAGATGTTTATTAATTCCTTCATCTTTATTTTGTAGTCGAATTTGTTTTCTCATTTGCAATGGCAACTCCAAATTCAAACGCATCCACTAGCTCGAACACTCTCACCAATGTTTCATGGCTTCGATCCTTCATGGATCGTTGTAAACTAGAAAAGAATGGGTCAAACTTCGCCGATTGGGATGCCCAACTCCGCTTGGCCGCGGAGGGTGACGATAAGATTCGTTACCTCACTGATCGAGGCCTCTCCCGCCGCACCGACCGCTAGGTCTACTCCCGCCGCTAGGCAAGCCTATGAGACTTACCAAAAGGAGTCGGCCGCGATAAAAAATGTGTTGATCTTTTCCATGGAGGCCGAACTCCAAAGGAGTGCTATAAAGATTAGCACCGCCTATAAGATCTATACGAAGCTTGTGACCATGTTTTCACAAGCTCCGAGGATCATTCAATATGAAGCGGCATCCGCATTCTTCGATCTCAACATTAAGGAGGGCCAAAAGGTTAGTCCTCACGTACTCAAGTTGATGGAACATGTTGAGACGTTGAAAATGCAAAAGGTAGACATTCCCGAAGAACTCATCATTGATCGAATTCTTCATTCCTTGAACAAGGTTAAAGCATATGTTCAATTCCGGGTGAATTTTAATATGGAAAACTTGAAAGTTCCCCTCGATGAATTGCACAAAATGCTTGTGCAAGGTGAGAGGGATATAGGGCTAAATGCTAGCACCACCAAGGATGTGCTCAACATCAATCAAAAGGTCAAGGGAAAATTCAAGAAAGGTGTCGCAAAGCGTAAGAAGCAAACCCCCTTTAAGAACAAGGGAAAAGCTTATGAAGCTAGCTCCTCTAAGCCCAAGAAGGGTGCCCCGTCTGGGGACAAATGTCATTATTATAATGGCATTGGGCATTGGAAGAGGATTTGTCCTAAGTACCTAGGCAACATCAAAGCTGGAAAGGTTATTCCAGTAGGTAATTTAATTATCCCTATCTTTTTATGTTTCGATCTCAAATTTGCTATTGTGATACAAGTTGTGATAATTCCCTTTTTATTGTAATTAGGGCACCCGAGCAAGTTCAAGGGCAAAGAAAAGCAAGCCTAGAAGATTTTGAGGGAAGCTAGATGTAGCCGCCCATGGTGCTAGATTAATAGGAGCTTGGCTTTATTTTGTCTTTATTTTGTGTTGTATTTTGGAATTTTAGAACTATTTTCAATTTCCTCGTTCGACTTGGGAATTTTTTATTTCCTAAAACAATGGTTGTATTTTGGATTTTGGTGACTTGGTTTGCAACCCAAGTCACTTACTTTATTGTATTGGTTGTTCTAAAATTTATCATCATACATTACTTGCATCTAGAAACATAAGATTATCGACTTAAATTGATTATATAGACAATTATAATGATCACGTCATTATATGTCCATAAGCTATGAATTCGATTCTCCTTATGTCATAGTGACTAAAAGTCACAACTTACTTATGAAAGATCAATTATGAATTTAAGCTTGAGTTGTTGAACTCATATAAGGGAACATTACCAACCTCATTTGATTCACCTATCCAACTCATATCGTCTTGTCTAAGTTATCCTTTTAAAATGTCTCGACTAAATCACTATTAAATAGCTATATGATTTCTTTTTCTTCTTAACCATCATTATTTGTGGCTCAAAAGCTATCTTTGGAGAAATAGGATATTTTTTTAAAGATAGAGTGGGAGTAATTTAGCCACAAGCCTTGAGAAGGTAGATACTACGCGAGGAGACCGAAAGAAGATGTTCTTAAGGATAATAGGCGAGGAGACCAAAAAAAGATGTTCTTGAGGATACTACGCGAGGAGACCAAAAGAAGATGTTCTTGAGGATACTACGCGAGGAGACCAAAATAAGATGTTCTTAAGGATACTACTCGAGGAGACCAAAAGAAGATGTTCTTGAGGAAACTATATCAGGACACCAAAAGAAGGCGTTCTTTTGAAATTTAGATTACGATCTATGAAGTTACAAGAGATCTTAAAATTCGACATTTTACTTAAGAGCCCTATGAAACTAAAATGATATCTATGCAATTAAATGGATTTATTTGGGATTGTTGAGACCAGTCCAAAGTGAATAGAAGTTTATGATTAAGAGTTGCATAGATTGGTATGTCGATGTCTACAGAACTAAGTTAATTGTTAACTAAGCTAAGGATTCAAAACATTGATATTCATTATGAAAGTAAGTAAAGTATCAAAGCCACTTCCTAAATGGGTATTTTGAAAATGATATGTGAATGACATATATGGTTTTGATTAATACTTAGAAAAGCAATGAACATTCCATTATGTAATGTTTCCATGGAGAAACATGTGTACACATGGACTTGAGTGGGAGCAAATAACTGTCATGTTTAGACATGAAGTTGAGTAGAAGCGATCATCCTCCATGAATCGTATGACTTATTACTCATTGAAAAATGACGTGCAAATAGGTTTTTGATTCTGGATGAAATTTGACATTAAGCATAACTATTATACCATGGGATGTTGGATTGACACTTGGATAGGTATTTTATGGTGATAATGATCCTTCTTAATACAATCAGTTAAGTAGGTTGTTCATATTGATGACATTTGAATTATCATAGAGCTATGATTATTCACTTGAACCTAAGAACTATTGTCTACATGAATATGATTACTAATGTTTCCGCCATTAGTACAATCATGTATACCATTATGCATATGTCCTAGATAAATCAAATGCTTGGAGCATGATAAGTCGATAACAAGTCTACCCATATGAGAGTTATTGGTAAACCTTAAGGAACCGTCATGAATTCTCTAGGAGAACTAATGATCTGTTCTATAGTTTGGAAGAGAAATAAGTTGTCTGTTAAGAAGTTACACAAACTCAAGTTTCTAAACTCATTTGGATTTGTGAAAATCCCAGGCAGATTATTGACATAAGGAGTACAAGACTAGAAAAGAGTATTCTATCATCCATTGCAAGTTTCTACGAAATGAACCTAAGTGCGTTGTGATTAAGTGGTGGACGTTAAAACTATAAGTAGTGTTGTCTACCGAAACCCACATCACAAGTTATGTGATAACACTGATAGCTTCTTTTAAGCTTAAGAACCTATGTCTAATATGAAGTCTAGACATGTACTTAGTAAAAATTCATGCTATGAGGGATAACATGAAGTTGAAGGAAATCGCAATTCAGAAAGTTTGAACACATGGACACATGGTATGTTCACAAACTAAACTTTTATTGCGTCATACAAGTGCATAAGTGCACTAATGATTATAAGACATGAAGTAGCAACATGGTATTGACTACTCATGTGTGATAATCACATTTATTGTTTTGAGTTATTATTAACTCATCTTATACCTTGTTACATCCAAATGGGATTGTTGGGACAATATTGAACTCCATTAAAGTGAACTGGATTAACATAGTATTCGTCCCTAGTTACTTACATGAGGTGACATCTCGAAGCAACTAGAGTGTGATGCGATTCATGGCAAGTTCAAGTGCCATAGAGTCATGAGAGATAACTAGTCGATCACATAGGCAGACTGTGAGGGACACTCTGTCGGACTTATGACCGCTTATAGAGTTATGGCAATTTTTATAGCATGGTCGTGGCGAGAGCTACTATGGTATTTTTAGGAGTCAATTCTTTAACTAATGACTGTCAGCCTAAGTTGGCACAGTTTCAGAGTGACTTCGATTTAGGTTCGGCGACTTTCGTAATTGGGGTCTAATGGGCATGTTTTGGGTCATGATGAGTTGTGGCTAATCGCAGGGAAGAGTGCAACAGGAATTGTCCATCCCGGTCAGGGTTATCTTATATCTCAAGGCCACTCGAGGAGTAATGAACTGGAAATGCGTGGCCATGCTCGGAAGGTATCTATGGTAGATAATTTCGGTCAGACAGTTGTTCTCCAGATCGAGGAAACCACTCACGATATGATCAAATGCAAGTACGACCTGCAAGACACCTTGCATTGAGTGGGAGATAGTAATAGGACAAGAGAATTGGTGACGCACACTTGTCGCGAACAAGTAGGAGATTGTTGGAGTATGTGTCCTCGACAATAATGCGATCACATGTTTAAATATCATATTAAGAATACATAAGGGAATGTAACATTTTATTGTCAACTGATCCACATTAATCAGTAATGATTGGCTGACTATAGTTTGACATTACTGTCGTTTGACGGTGGTGATCAGTTGATCCCTTAAGGTCATACCTCTAAGGAAACATTCTTAATTGACTAATTAATTAATTGTATGACGATACAAGTTAATTAATTCCTTAAAAATGAACAAATGATTTTGTGAGTAATTGTACGTATCTTATTGTAATTTGATTAAATAAGATTCGTTCTAGGTAATTAAATTGTTTTATTACTTAAGATTTATTTATTGTTTATGAAACAATTGAAATAAGAATGAATTGATTATTATAAATACAAGTAGTTGTGATTTATAATTATGTGACCCATTTTAAGTAATAGTAATTGTGAATTACTAGTTAATTTTGTATGTGATTTATTTTATTTATATAATGATTTTTAATGTGTTAAAAATGCATTATTTAAATGGCATGTCTAGTAACATGTCCAATTTGCCACATAATACAAATTAACAAATTGACAAACTTAAGATGGACCCATGTTAATATGGGTGACCCGTGATTATGGAGGGATTAGGAGTTAGTTGTGTTTTGATTATTTTTATTAAGTGGCAACATAATCATTACCTACAACTTATAGACCTTCTTTTTTTTTGGTGAAATGTGAGTCATTGTATTATATATCAAAACATAAAACGTATCATTTACAAGGAAAAAAAGAGAGACAGTCTCCCAATCAAGCTACCAGTATAAAAATCCTACTGCAAGCCAACATTCCTAAGCATAGCTAGGCTAGCTTGATCCATAACTTATAGACCTTCTTGCCTAGTCTCTTGTGAAGAGCAACTTGAAAAGATATTGGGCACTCTTCCCTTGTGAACCATCCGGCCACCCTAGAGAAAGAGAAAAGTTTTCTCTTCTTATTTTTACACTAATTCATTCATATATTATTCATTCACTTGAATACAACTTTATCTCTCTACTTCTTGTTGTTGAACAAAACATAAACTCTCACAAAATCACTAATATTATTCTCTTAATACTAGAAGTAGTATACTTATAATATTAGTAGTATTTTTAAGGGTACAAATATTAATTCTAGTAATCAAATTAATATTTGTATTAAGGAGGTTTTCTTGGTACAATCCTTGAGGAGAGATTCTAAATTGAATCTTGTTCATCCATTTGGAAAGCTCAAGAACTAAGTAAGGTAGGAGACCTTACTAGTGCCCTAATAGACGAAAATACATATGTAAGGAACCGATTTTCTTCACTCTTGTATTTTGTTTTGCCTGCATAAGATCTAGAATTAATTTTATGACTAAATTAATTTCTCACATATTCAATATGTGAACTTTTGAGATTAATGAATCCTACAGGAACAAATGTTTCAATTATATGATTAATTAAATTCACTTTTATCGACTTTTATCTCATAAACTCAATGAACATGCAAAACTTCAAACCAACCTTCAATATTTTACATACAATCTGTAGAAAATATGCATGAAATAATATAAAAATATCATGACCCGAATCAACATTTAACAATTTTTAGTTAACTCTTAACCAAAATACGGCATTTTGACTCGGTTTTCTACCAAAAATCATTAAAAATAGCAAAATAACTTTACAAATCACGAACTTTTACCACAAACCTTTTGAGATCAGTAGGTATGCATGCCAAAAAAATTTCGTGCTAAAACCTCTTCTAACACAATTTTTGAGTTTTTCAAATTATCTTATATTTTGTTTAATATGCTTAAAATCAACATGCAAATTACAAGCCTAGCTCTGACACCACTTGAAAGATCATAGATCCATATTAGACTCTCAAATATAAAATAAAATTATCTCATAATTCATTTCTATGTGATCTATGTAACATGCATGCAAATATAAAAGCATAATAATAAAGATTAAGGAAAAACAATTTCCATACATTGATTTTGATGGTAGTATTTGGGCACAACCAAGTTTTCCATCTTAGTTGTTCTTGAGCTTAAAATAAATGGCAAGATCCTTCATCATCAAGTGTCCAAAGTAGAACACTTCCTCTCTTAAGCACCCAAGAACTTACCCCAATATCTTACTAATATTAACTAGATATATAATAAGATTACCCTTGAAAATCATACTAACACTTACTAAAAATATTAGATTTATAATACTAACAATAGTATTTTTATTTCTAATATTTGAGGATTTTTAGAGAGAGGAACACATTTTTTATTTCACATGCAAAATGATGTATCAAAAATGAACAATGAAATTGGTGTGTCAGATAGGGAGGCCGGATGGAGGGAGGTCATAAGAGAGGGAGTTGAGTTGTGTTTTGTGCCCAATGAATTGGTGCATAGGATAGACAAAAAGCAATGGGAAGATGCACCACCAATTAGATTAAAAGGCATGCACAAGTGTGTCATGGTTGTGTCTTGTGCACACTACCATATACACAAATTACACGGTCCATATTACCCATTTACAAGTCCATTTGGTTCTTATATTTGTCTCACAAATACGTGTAATTTTTATTTAAACATCATTTTAAGTTTAAATTCTTCCCGATTAATTTCGTCTAAAACACTCCGTAAATATACGTGTACAGCTTCACAAATATATTACGTACCAATACTAATCACATTAGTCAATTAGTACTAATTTAACAATTAACTGCTTAATTATAAATTCCTGACTCAAATAATTTATTATTTAATTATCGCATAATTAAAAAATAATTTCCGCGCCTCGTGTTCACAACTCGATATCTCTCTAAATTAATTAATCGACTTAACTCTTAGTCAATTTATCAAGGGACTAATTAAACTGTATCTCATAAAATTAATTAGCTTTCGTGTTGGGGCTTGTTCCTTTAGGTGTGACTGAAAGGGATCAGCTGAACACCGCCGTCTCACGACAGTAACGTCAAACCCTAGTTGGCCAACCGTTACCGATATACGTTGATCAGCTGACTAGTATTGCCAATGAATATCCCATGCATATCCCTTAATGAGATTTAATAATATAATCACGCACTATTGTGGAGGATAAATACTCCAACAGTAATCCTGCATGTACTCTTCCACATTAAAATTGCCTGTAAAGTTTGTCATAACAAATCCAAAAACCCTTTCAATGTATGTAATCGGGGATGGATTAGAAAAAATTGGAAACTTGGCCTGATAATGACCAAAACCGAAAAATACCTACAAGTTGAAACACGGTTATAAAGTGGCAGTTTTTGAAAAAGGGTAAATTGCGAACCTCTTTCATGAGTGTGGCTACAAGTAGAGTAAAGTGTTGATCTGATGTTTTTATTAGTGGCCCTGTTGTAGAATACAAAGGAAGACAATGAATGGTCAACACTGTCGAGGACTAGATGCGTCTCTGATAAACATGGTCCATAACAGAACTGATCTGTTGCAGCCAGAGGCACGTTGATTAATCCACATTGTGTTAGTTTGTATGGTCCGTTACATCTTTTATAGATATGCACCAAAATACTCTTATGATTCTGCCGGAACACTTTAGGGTCGGATAAAACCCGAAACACGGCGGACTGATGTACATACAGTAAACACAAATCAAACTACGGACACAAGTCAATCCGGCGATAGACATCAGCAAGAGTCCCCACCAAATCGACGTGCTTAAGATAAGGGTCGATAGTGGGTTCCACCATATTGGAAATGGGTAATCCGTAAGGAAGAAGCGGGTCTTCGAGAAGAATGTCAGTAGTTATGATTCGATGATCGAGGTTAGAATAGGTGCGGTGGTGGCAACCCAATTTGGATCGGACCGAGTTGACTCGGAGGTGTCAGGCTCTTTTTTTAGTGTTGAGTGAAATGGGTAGGATATAGAAGGTGAGAGGGGTATGTGGGTTACTTTATATGAAATCATAGACGTTTATCGACGGTGGTCGCCGGAGCCTCGCCGGACGTTATCCGACGGTGGCAGCAGGTCAGAAGAATGAAGATGGGAGTTGATGGGAATTGGGAAGTTTGGTTTATCAGGTTTGGTGAGATTTGAGTGTGGTAGGTAGGAGTAATGTTATTGGGTCTGAGTTTTGTGAGAGGCAAAGGATGTCACATGGGTGGGTAGTTCAGTTCTTTAATCTGAGAGTTTTTATTCAGTTCGTACGATTCGTACCATAATTTAGTTCGTACAGGATCCTGATTCTCTCTCTCTTCAACTCAGCTCAATCATCATATGAGGCACCCTTCTTAGGGTGAGGCAGTTGTACCCATCCTACACCTTCGGATCTAATAACTATAGACTCACCAGATGATGCCACATGTCCCCTATATTATCCACCACATTTACAGCTAATATCTCATTTACTCAACTCATTATACTGCGTCTCATTCTCTCTCTTCAACTCAGCTCAATCATCATCTTCTCGTCACTCGCCATTACGTTGAGCTTCCGACCGCCATTAATACTAATCTTTTCATCCGACATTATCCTCCTCAACTTAGTTATTGTCGTCACTCGCCATTAATGACAGACAGAAGGCCAACAAAGTACTAGAACACCAAGCTGACAATATTTACTTTTCTGTTACAAATAAACATCAAGTGGAAGCAACAAAAATAATGATGAATAAACCGCCTTCTCAATTTCAATCATTTTAATTTTCTCCATCTTAATTTCTAGGGTTTCCGATTCTCTTCAATCTTCAATTATTTTCCCCCAATTTTCACTCAATTATCACAATTCAAGATGTCGAGCCCTAAGAAACGATTAGATAACAAAGGATTCTTCGCTTCTGTATCTTCTATTCTCTATATGTTTAGTAATGACATGCATGGATCTGTCAACGGGTATAATTTCTCCTTTTCCTTTTCAGTTTCGTCAAAATCGTTGTCGGTTTGTTCAATTATTAGCTGAAGTGCTGGAATTTTTCATTGTTGTTACTGATTTGAATGGATTTGAGCTTAATTATTTATCGTTGTAGCCTAATTTATCGTGCTGGAATTCAGTTTTACTGATTTGTCGCTGTAATTTTCTACCTGTTGTTTGATCATATGGAGCTGGTGACGTTTTACTCGAATTCGACAGAAATTGGTTGTCGATTTTTTTTAACTTAAATTTGCATTTTTTGTTGATTGATCTTAGCTGAATGATGTAATTTGCTCTTAAGTATCGATCTCTATAGTCTTATTTGTCCCTTAATTGCTGTTGTAGGAAAATTTCAATGTCAATTGATTAGCTTGCTTTGTCAAATCATACTAGTTAAAGTGCTAGAGATTAAGATTTGTTCAAGTTTGATTTTCATTTTTACGGTTTTGGATTATTTCTAGTCCTTTTGATTATCATCGCTATGGAGGATGCTTCCTATTAACTTCTTAACTTTAATAGTCACTAACTCTTAATTCAACATTTGTTGTCTGCAAGCTTCATGTTCATACGAAATGTCAATCCCGATATTGACACTCTAAATCTTAAATAACGTATAGTCACTAACTTGCTCTTGGCTATGAACTCCAAAATGGGAAGCTTGCACATGACATGTTTATTTGCGTTTAACTATTGACGTACTTATCTTGTTTAAATGCCTAGCTCGTAATGACTAACTTGTGTTCACCTTCGAAGTTGAAAGCTTGCGAAGTCTTCTGATTATCATAGCTCGATGGAAGATGCTTTGTTTGTAAGTTCTGATTTTAATAACATTGATGCACCTACTAACATGAAGTGTTCATCTCAGTGCTGCTATGGGATATTTATTTTGTTTGAGCTTTAGCCACTAACTTGTTATTGTGTGCGAAGAGGAAGCATGCAAAATGAGTCTGTGTTGATGTGGCGCGCTTATCATCTAACTAGCTCGTCTTAGTTCTGACATACGTATCTTGTTCATACGAATAAAGGTTTATTCTCTATAACTTATTTACTGAACTTGCTTATCCAGATAAGTGCATTTTAAGTTCTGTTCTAGAACATGATGACTCATTAGACTGTCTGCGTGCTAATGAGCCACTCAGATTGGGTCATTTTAGGGTATTGTTACTTCGCACTAATTATCTGTGTGAGATTTGTCATGTCTAACCGTTGAATAGCAATTGGACGACATTGCTTGAAGGGATAATCATTATGGTAGTTTGGAAATAATGTCTTCGCCTTATCTAAGATAGGTTTGGCAGCTGATGGAATATTGCTACTTGTTAGATCAGGTCGATCAATGTGAAGATCCTTACATGCAATTGGTTTATTCTGGTGAGCACGATTTTTCTTGGAGGTTGTGTCTGATACAGTTATCATACAATTGAAAGGCTAATATTCCTATCATTTTCTGCAGCATCGTAAGGATTCTTCGCTTCTGTATCTTCTAGTCTCTCTATGTTTAGTAATGCCATGCATAGATCTGTCAACGGGTATAATTTCTCCTTTTCCTTTTCGGTTACGTCGAAATCGTTGTCGATTTGTTCAATTATTAGCTGAAGTGCTTGAATTTTTCATTGTTATTATTGATTTTGAATGGATTTGAGCTTAATTATTTATCGCTATAGCCTAATTTGTCGTGTTGGAATTTAGTTTTACTGATTTCTTGCTGTAATTTTCTACATGTTGTTTGCATTTTTTGTTGATTGATCTTAGCTGAATGCTGTAATTTGCTCTTAATTACAGATTTTTAATGAATTTGAGCTTAATTATGGATCTCTTATTTTATTATGATTTTAATCAGTTTTCGATTGATTTCGTCTTTCAATTTCGTGTTTAATGTACTGGATTTCGTCGGAATAATGTTTGTATCACTTCTCCGACATTAACTCAGGTACTTAAATAGGTCAGAAAGGTGAGCTTTCTATCGCCATTAATAGTGAGCTTCGCTTCGTCAATCGCCATCTGCCATTAACTCAGGTACTTCTCCGACATTAACTCATGTAACAACTCACACAGGGTTTAAACTGCCTCCAGTTGAGGTGAGAAATGTGTTCCACCCTTTATCATTGTCAAACATGAAGTCTGAAATGTCGTGTCAAATTGTGAATTCGTTACCTTCTGTTGACCAAGTTATTGGTTTTGTTAAAGATGAAATATTTGATCGCGGCGTCAGTAGCGTTTTGAAGGGTGTTGGCAGTCTTTTTTTCGCTTTTGGAAGTACTATGGAGCGTATGTCCTGGAAGCGTATGTCCTAAATAAACAAAATAAAGACCCACTTTCACAAAATTGGGTCCTAGATTCACAAAATTAAGTCTAGCATTCACAAGATAATAGCTAAGTCACAAAATCAAATCCAAGATTCGCAAGATTAGGTCCAGGGTTCACAAAATTAGGTTCAGGATTCGCAAGATTAGCTCCATGATTCACAAGATTAGGTCCAAGATTCACAAATTTGGGTTCAGAGTTCACAAGATCAGGTCCGAGATTCACAAGATTAGGTCCAAGGTTCACAAAATAAGGTTCAAACATAGACCTGATTTTATGAAACCTGGACTTGATTTTGTGAAGCTTGGAGTATATTATGTGAACCCTAGACCTGATTCTGTGAAACCTGATTTTGGCAAACATAGACCTAATTTTGTGAAACCTGGACTTGATTTTGTGAAGCTTGGACTATATTATATGAACCCAGACCTGATTTTGTGAAACTTGATTTTGTGAAACTTGATTTTGTCAAACTTAGGCTTCATTTTGTGAAATCTAGACTTGACTTTGTGAAGCTTGGACCAGGTTATGTGAACTTAGGACTTAAATTGGTTATGTATCATGTTTCATGTTTTTGTTATTTGTTGATGCACTGTTTGTACTTATCATCTATTAGCTCAAAAGGTAGAGCATTGTGCTATTGCGCAAGGTGTGGGTTCGAGTCCCACATAAATGAACACATATAAATATACGATTATAATAAATTTATCAATGTTAATATATGTCCAATGTCACTTGTTTGTGTGTTAGATTCACAAAATCGGGTCTAGGATTCACGAAATTAAGTCCAGGGTTCACAAAACCATGAAGTAATTTGGTGAGGTCGGCCGCCTCGCCATAATTAACGGCCTCACCGGATCCGGCCTCTATATATATATATATATATATATATATAGAATTAGGATCACATGAGTCCACCCTATCTTTTTGAGTCTGTGAGTCCAGCGAAACAATATCACTGGTTGTACTCAACAATATCACGGGTTATACTATATAATATCACACTACTGAACATAATTCCGCCTTTCACCATCTTCAATGTCTGTCACAGTACTTTCTTTATCGACGACCCCCATGCCGACGAG
This sequence comes from Silene latifolia, assembly GCF_048544455.1. Lineage (NCBI taxonomy): Eukaryota > Viridiplantae > Streptophyta > Magnoliopsida > Caryophyllales > Caryophyllaceae > Silene > Silene latifolia. The sequence goes on along the minus strand of NC_133527.1, from coordinate 68,981,937 downwards.
ATCGTTGGCGTTCGCTACCCATGTAGTGCACTTACCTATCCACGTCCTTAAATCTCTTCCCCATCTCTCTCCCTTCTTTCTTTTTAAACTTTAAAATCAAACAAACATCAATTCAAGCACCATATGCCCATCCATGGTGGCCTGCATCAACTATGACGACTCATCATCTTGCTGCTGCTCCACACCGAACTCAAAATATGGGATCTTTAGTAAGGATTGTGTGTGGCGGATTTAGGGTGGGATGGTGGGTGTGTTAATAAAGGGTGTAGTCGTGGTCGTGAAACGGGTTGGCGGGTGGTGGTGTGGTACTAAGTCAATGGTGGTGGTACTGACGGTGGTGAATGTGTGGCGTTTGGTTATGGGTGGTTGCCGTCGACAGAGAGTTGTGCACTTTCAATATTCTCAGCCTTTCTTTTTACTGTTTATAATGCGTGTTTTTCGTGATATTGTTTAGTGTGAGTAGTGATATTGTTTCGTACATTCGGTGATATTGTTTCTAGACTCACAGGTTACACTAAAAAAATCGTGATATTCTTGTGTATACCATGTGATACATAAGTGGACTCACGGGACTCAAAATAATAGGTGGACTCACCGGATCTTGCCTCTCTCTCTCTCTCTCTATATATATATATATATATATATATATATATAGGAATAGGATCATGTGAGGATACACTATCTTTTTGAGGATTGAGGATTGTGTTACAATATCAGAGGTTCTTCAATACAATATCACAGGTTATTCGATAAAATATCACACAAAAAAACACCTGTGCAAAAAAATATTTTTTTTTTCAAAAAAAAAAAAAAAAAATTTGACAAAGGTCTGATTTTTCGTGATATTTTATTGAAGAACTTGTGATATTGTATTCACAAATCCTCAATCCTCAAATATTTAGGAGTTCTCACCGGATCTTGACTCTCTCTCTCTCTCTCTCTATATATATATATATATATATATATATATATATATATATATAGAGGCGGGATCTCGTGAGTTTGGTTCTTATGGTGAGTTGTGAGTTTGGAAAATCTAGACCATTAAATAATGAAAAATACACGGCCAAGATTCATCTAAAAAACAAACTCATCGCACTATGAAATAATGTTCGTCTTCTTAACTTACCATTTTCAGACTTTGCTTTATCCCTCATAAATTTTTGTCCTCTTTTTCCTATCAATTTAACCGCCATTCATGGTCCAAAAGCGTCGCCGATTCTGATGAGTATTCCCTCGGCCTCATCGTTGGTGGTTTAATCGATCATACCATTGCTATCTGGAATCCCGCTTTTTTTATCCGGAACCTTTTCATCTCCATCTTATTTTTGCTTATAATCTATTCATTGTCAAATTGCAATTTTCTTTTCATTTGATTGTTATAGTACGTTTTCTCATGATTTTATTTGTAAATCTGTTTTTTACTCTTTGATTTCACTCGAATTACTTCGTAATTCAATTTCCCCCAATTTTCTATGTTCAATTTCACGATTTTCAAATGCAAAATTGGTGAGTGTGCTTTTCGTTGAAATATCTAGCTTGATGTATGATTTGATTGTTTTTCCTAAGTTAATTAGTACTACTTGAATACATATTAATGTTATGAAATGCTTGTAGAATGAAGATTCATGTCTGATACATACAGAGTAAGTGTTTAGGAATTTAGGAAACACAATTGCAGATTATTAATGCGCCTTGTGATTATCAAATTATTATGCTACCCTAGTCGATAATGGTGGTTGTCTGAGATAGAATTGATTCTTTGATTCTTATTATTTAACTATGATTAAGTATACCTAGGGAACGAGTCTTTCATGTTGAGTACAGATTCATTCAGTTTTGGGCAGATCATTCAGGGTGTATGATGCACTATGGACGTCAGGATGGGTCGATCATTCCAGGTCTGTTTGGGGCTGGTATTGAATGGTCATTCTAGCACATGTCAGTTCGGGTAAATTGTTATGAATCGGTTTTTTGTGTCATTCTGGTCATGTTCATTTAGAATCTTAAATGGACACGTTTAATTCTTACTCTATGATGGGAATTTATACGTCTTTTTCAAAAGCTTGATGCTCCTCTTCTTGAAGTCCCTGGCTCTTCATGGAACACCCATTTGGCATCATTTAAGCTTATCGTAATTTCGGGCCAAAGTAACATTGTCGATGTGCCTGCACTAACCAATACTGTTCATGTTCATACTTGACGAAAACTGAAGATAGATGACGATTGAACCAACACAGATGATCAGCTAGCTACAACTTCCATCGTCTATTCCGACATGTGAAGATGTTACCAGTGAACTTTACAACCCCTTTTACACGCCCCTAGAGTGGGTTGAGTTCAGAGTTTATATCAATCAAAGTATCATACGTAGAAAGTAGGTAATTTGGGCTGCTTGTATAATATCTACTTGCGTAGATGATTAGTGTGTTGCTTTGGGACGCTTGTTAATTGTATCAGTTCTATTTATTGAGTTATTACATGTGAATGCAGATGCTCTTCCCAATAGAGCATGGTTTCATGATCTTGTTTGTGATAATTAAGAAGTTGTTTAGTAACAAATTCTTAAGAAATCCTTGTCAATCTGATGGAACGCCCATTTATTGATGTGTGTGTGTGTTTGTGTCCAGATTAAAGAGATAACATCCGAATATATTCTGATCAATGGAATCAATATTTGGCTCATGCATATTTAAAATGAAGCCTATTAGCTTAATTGGTAGAGCATCGTGTAATAACACGAATGGCGTGGGTTCGAATCCCACATAGGCTATCTAAAGTAAAACAAGAGTAACATAGGTGTAACATAGGAATAACACAAGAGTACCACATAATAACTCAAGAATAACCCAAGAATAACATAAGAATAACGGTGGAATCAGGTCCATAGCCGTGGAGTAACAATGAGCAATATCAATCCATGTTAATACTAGAGTAACAATAAGATAATCAGGTAAAAATTACAGAATAAGTAACAATGAACAATTCCAATAACAATAGAGTAACATAGGGTAGCAATGAAGTAACAATAAGTGACAACTATCATTAATACTTTAAATCTTACAAGAGTAACAACACAATAACACTTCATTAACAATAGACTAACACTACAATAACACTCCAATAACACAAGAATAATAGCGGACTAAAAACACAATAACACCGGAATAACGCGTGATGAAAAAAAAAATCAAAGTAAAAAAAATCACAATAACACCAGAATAACAAAACATTAACATGTGGTAAAAAAAAAAGAAGTAAAAAGTCAAAGTAGTAAAAAAATCAAAGTGACACCGGAATAACATCACAATAACAGCAGAATAACAGTAGAATAACAACACAATAACACGGGGTAAAATAAAAAGGAAAAAAAATCAAAGTCGTAGAAAAAATCAAAATGGCACAGGAATAACATTACAATAACATCAGAATAACAGCACAATAACATGCGGTAAAAAAAGAGTAAAAAAATCAAAGTAGTAAAAAAAATCAAAGTAAAAAAATCAAAGTGACATCAGAATAACAACACAATAACAGCAGAATAACAGTAGAATAACAGCACAATAACACGTGGTAAAAAAAAAATCAAAGTCGTAAAAAATTCAAAGTAACAGCAGAATAACATCACAATAACAATGGAATAACAATAACATGTGGTAAAAAAAAGAGAAAAAAAAATCAAAGTCGTTAAAAAATCAAAGTAAAAAAATCACAATAACAGCATAATAACACGAGGTAAAAAATAAGAGTAAAAAAAAAATTGGTACAAAAATAAAAAGAAAATAAGGTAACATAATGAGAAAATTAGAGAAAAACATAAGAGGAAAAAAAAAATCAAAGTTGTAAAAAAAAGCATAATAACACGAGATAAAAAAAAAAGGAGATAAAAAAAATTAAAGTAAAAAAAGAGTAGCACTAGAAAAAAGAGAAAACAAGTAAATGACAGTGATGTTATATGACAGGTAAGATTATATCTTGGCCATTCATCTCTAATATAATCTAGTGGTTGAGATTTCAAAGCCCAAACTCACAACTCACCATAAGAAACCAAACTCACAAGATCCTATCTTGTGAGTTTGGTTTCTTATGGTGAGTTGTGAGTTTGCGCTTTGAAATCTCAACCACTAGATTATATCAGAGATGAATGTCCAAGATCTAATCTTACATGTCATATAGAACCACTGTCATTTACTTATTTTCTCTTTTTTCTAATGTTACTTTTTTTTTTTACTTTTTGATTTTTTTTTTCTCTTATGTTTTTCTTTAATTTTCTCATTATGTTACCTTTTTTTCTTTTTCTTTTTGTACCATTTTTTTTACTTTAATTTTTTACCTCGTGTTATTATGCTGTTATTGTGTTTTTTTTTTAACTTTGATTTTTTTTAACTTTGATTTTTTTTTCTCTTTTTTACCACGTGTTATTGTGCTGTTATTCTACTGTTATTGCTATTCTGCTGTTATTGTGAAGTTATTCCGGTGTCACTTAGATTTTTTTACTACTTTGATTTTTTTTACCACGCGTTATTCTGCTGTTATTCTAATGTTATTCTGCTGTTATTATGATGTTATTCCGGTGTCACTTTGATTTTTTTTACCGCTTTGATTTTTTCTTTTTTCTTACCACGTGTTATTGTGTTGTTATTCTACTGTTATTCTGCTGTTATTGTGATATTATTCCGGTAACACCCCCATATACCAGGGAGCCTTAACAAGACCTTCCCTAGCATATAGAGGCGTTACCATCTCGGTTGCCCGAGGAAAGCAATCATCAAAAGTCGATAAAAGAACATTTATTATTTATTACAAATGATTAAACCAAAACTACCGATACAAAAGGTACAACTCAGCATCTTTATGTGAACTATTTTTGACGTAACTTGTGAAAGACCCTTCCCTGCCAAGACTCCAGCTAACTTCCAAGACATCACCTGTAAGACCGACTGCTCACCATAAGGGATCACGGCAGACACAACAGAAGCAAACAAGAAACAAACCACACAAGGTCAGTAACTGAAGTATGACACAACATCAACGGCCAACATACCACAGACACAACCAAGCACACACACAAGCCACACCCACTCCAACCAATCACCGTCACCGACTGTCCACTGGACCAGCCCTGCCAGTGGGGGACCGCAGCCGTACCCACCAAATCCCCGCTCATCATACCGAGCGATAACCCTGTCCCATTAATGTGCACATCCCCTCCCGTGGCGGGTTCCACGGAGGGCGAAACTAGGGTGGAAGCCACTCCCGCAAGTGACTCCACTTAGTCAGGGACGCGCCTCGAATATCACAGACAGTTATACAACAATAATCATCAATATAAACCAATCAACCATCACAAACACCAGCAACCAATATCACAATCAATCCAATCATACCGGCGCCACAAACAACACAACAAACGACACACTAGACAACCGACAGAAACTGAGTAGCGAACCTACCTTTTGCCAACCGCAGCGATTCCATGTTCAACCACATGACATAAACTAAGCAAGCAATACACCTATACAAACAGTACAATAATCCATTATCACTACTACAACCCTAACTGAAATGACAACGACAACAATGATGACGATGACATACCTACGCATAGCTATCCGGCGTCAAGACCGCTACCCGACTCACGCAATCTACCCCCCCAAGGCATAAGCATCATCCAAGGCTCCAAAGGAAGGGATTATGGTGAAGGGAATGAGGAAAGGCGACATCTAGGTTTAGAGAAGAGAAGCGAAAATGATTTGCGATTCTATCAAAACACGATTATAAATCCCTGCTGTAAAGACGCTACTCGATCGAGTAACCAACTTACTCGATCGAGTGACCCCTACTCGATCGAGTACTCAAGCTACTCGATCGAGTAGCCTCGACTAGATCGAGTACCACTCATCCAAAGCTTAACATGACACAAGACATCTCCTGTACGATATCCCAAGGACTACAACAGGCCCATAAGGTCGGTCAACGTCAATCAACGGGTCCCTAAAAGGACGGGTATTATAGTCTTCCCCCTAAAAAAGAACTTCGTCCCCGAAGTTCGGTTCATCCTCTCCCGAACCACACGACAAAGAACTAAAGTCAACACCACCGTTTACTCGACACAGGTCAACAAAACTGTTTAGAAATATTATCCCACTACGTATGTCTATCAAACATCATCATCGTCAACCACTTAACACACGTCACACACTCAAACCTCAACAGCTACTAACTTCCTTTTTGAGCTATTGAACACATATCATACACCAATACAATCAACTCGACTATCACTTATACTACTACATCGAATTACTCAGACATGTACCAACACGTTTGCGAGACTATACTTTCATTCATCACCAGTCAACAACTACCACTTACCAAAACACACAACCCGACTGATTTGTCACAAGTTCACCACGACACATGTGTCATTATACTCAATTACCCTGACCTTACCACACGATTCCGCTATAATCATTAAAGTTTCAAGTCATCACTTTTAAAATATCACCGAAACAAAGTATACAACCTGTTATGCCATTCGACAATTGTTATAAATCCTTACTCAAATGTACTACAACCACTATGGAGCTACCAAAACATACATATGACACTATAAAACACACATATGAAACTATTGAAGCAATTATTCACATACTTAAAAATGCCACAAAATATCACAAAATTGTCAAAATTACATCATTTTTCTTTTGCGACATTACTCTTCCCCTCTAAAAAGGAACTACGTCACCGAAGTTCACCATCCAACAACTTTCCTATTTCTCACCTGATACAGACAACATTACTTTGACATTACTCATAAACCACCAAACAACATTGATTCACGCTCATAAGACCTACTCCTTGACATTACTTACGTACAATTCATACAACATAAACCACGGATATCATGTAACATAGCGCGGATATACGGTACAATTAATAGTAAATTCAACAATTAGTGTAAAACTACCTTTCTGAACAATTGACAATATCATAATTATAGTATTTGATTAAACCACGACAGATGGTACCCGCATGAAGGTTACAAGGTAATACAAATACCGTTAAAACTGCGTGCACTGATCAACATTGATACCCAACTCATGACAGAACAACACTCTATTGACATTACTTAACCATTACTCGCAAGTCATAGACACACACACACACACACACATATATATATATATATATATATATATATATGCAAATATGAACTTAAACAACATCACTTGCATGCCAAGTCCCCGCAACAATATGTCTTATTGTCCCGACGCACCTACATCGCACAGAATTTCACTCATGCCCAACCACAAGTTAAAATAAGACGAACGGTGAAGCCGAAACATGTCACTAAGCACCAACAATCATGAATAATATAAAGACAATCAACAATAGAAGGATTCAAACAATTTAAACATCGAAATGTGCCTATAACAGTGACACTCGATCGAGTTGGTCAGGCACTCGATCGAGCTAGCCCTACTCGATCGAGTCTCTTAGCTACTCGATCGAGTAGCCCCAGATCAGAATACCCCTCCAATTGCCACACTTACAGCTACTCGATCGAGTGAGGGGCACTCGATCGAGTTGCCACAAGTCATAAAATTCCCTAAGCTCCAAACATAGGGTATATAATCACATAAATACGAGTCAAGATGCAAACCCGACCCACAAATTCTGTAAAACGAGTCCAGAAATACGCAAGTACGGCCTTATGGCCGTCGATACAAACCAAGTCCAAAAGTACCAACCGAAAACAATCTAATATCCATCATAAACTACAAACATAAAAGAAGGAAATGGAGTATCGTCACTCCTGCTGCTGCTGCTCATCCATCACTGCATCCTCATCACCACCACCACCCGAAGTGCCTGCTCCTGACGAACCAAGACTCGCATCACCACCGGCTCCAGCATCTGGTCTCACGTACCAAGGGGTCAAACCACCGTAGGGGTACGCCTGAGGCCCTCCCCAAGTAGACATGTCCACCCCATAAGAGTGGAAAACCCCGCTGCTGTCCCCGACTCCCCTCCACTAAACCGGATGAGGTCCCGAGGTCCCAATACCCTGAACATACGCCATCTCATACAAGTTCCGGTTTGTCAAGGTAGAGGACACTCTCTCGGCCAGGTAGCTCTCACGCATCTCCGGGCTGTAAAAGGGAGGGTAACCAGGGAACTTATACTGTGGTCCCCTTCTTAACCTAGGCTGGTCCTCCTCAGCTCTCTCGTTCTCCCCCTTCCTCGGCTCGGGCATAACCTGTAGGATGTCTGGGTCAATGAGGTACGTCTGCCTCGTAGGACGCCCATCCTCCTCCTCATCCTCGTCAGAGTCGGCAGACACCACTGCTTCGGGTAAAGGCTCTGTCACTGGGAGATGCTCCGGGGCTGGTATCCGCATCCAGCTCACACCCCCACACCCTCCATGCTAAACTCCCATCCGCTAAAGTTCTCAACCATTTCTGATCGACAAGGTACTGACGGTCTAAGGTGGGTACTGTGGTGGTCAAGGGACTATAGGCCGATGAAGCCTCGAAGGATGTCAACCTCTCTGCTAAACGTGTGGCAATGGCACCACAACTCAGGAATCTAGTGTCAGACGAGGCCATCAAAGATAGACTGGTACACACCATGGCAGGGGCACTAAAGGTCACTTTCTGAGACCGCTCGGGGTTAAGGTACGCCATCAACAACATCAACTCATGTGAGTTCAACCTACTCACATCCTTTCTCTCGTAAAGAAGACATGTGTAGATACCCGGTATCTGCTGAGACTCCAACAAACACCCGATGATTATCGGACTACAACATGTTTTGGAATCGCGACGTTTGATCGACAGTTTGTGTACAACTTTACGTCGGAAAACTTAAAACGATTTCGAAAATAAAACATTTCAAAACATTTCAAAAATACCTGGAGTGTTTAATGCACGGCGACGGGGTCGCAATGACACTAACTAGAGTCAAAACCGACACCGGACCAAAAACCGACTCGAAAATTCAAATCCCGACTCCAACAACGAGTCAAACCGAGTCAACCACAAAAACAAAATATCTCAAAGCCTTCTATGCTATGTTTTCTCGGATTCATGTTGGTCAAGTACCAAACATGTGACTACAAAACCTAGGATAGAACAAATCATGATTGCGTTTGTTGTGAAAGCGACAACACAGCTCGAAGACCCGCGACGTGGCTCGCGCCTCTTTGAGCAGCCCAGGTGGCCACGTCGCTCAAACTCACACAACCACTCATTATCCTATAAATAACCCTCAAATGACACCCATTTGAGACTTACGCGAGTGTCCGCCCCCTCTTTTCTCCCTTCAAATTCTCGACTCGACTTGTTAAGTCACAATCCGACGCGTATTTACGACCTACCGATCGTAAACACGAGCCTTACACATTGTTTGGTACCGTCATCGTGCATTAAATCACTTGACCGTCCACTTCGACCACTACACCATCACTAATCTTTTAAAACACTCTTTTTACTTACCAAAACGGTTTTAAACCGAGTTTTTTCCGATCAAACAAGTTGTTACACTTACGTCGGTCATTCGCCATAACCAAACATGTAAGTATGAGGGTGTAAAAATCCTCTTTCATTATGTTTTCATTTGTTTCATGACTCTAACATGCTAAAACATGCATAACATAAACCAAAACATGGAATAAACGAGCCAAAACTGATTTTTGGTCTGAGACAGAAGCCCCTTAGGTCGCCAACAGGCTCGCGCCTAAATGGGGTACTCAGACCTTGATTGTTTGTTCTCGTCATTTCCTTTAATCCATTTTTCATATTTGTAATCGGTTGTTACCATTTCAAGTATTTTCGAAACCTTTTGTTTCATTTCACATGTTTTAACCATAAAGCATTTTTCACCCTTGGCTCCTCATACCATGGCGGTTAAATCCGTGTTCCGGTGATAATATTTGGTTAATGACATTTAGAAGGTATTTTAAAGCCTTTTATTTCATTTCCTCACATTTTCAAGCAAACCTATTAGTCACCAACGCAAAATCATCCTTGGTTCTACATACCATGCCGGATTTTAACCCGGGTACGATGACGAGTATCGACTAATTACATTCGAAATGGACTTAAAACAATTAGTCCACAATCATTTGTCAAAACTATTCATGTCAAGTTTGTCAAATCGAACCCGACACCGAATATTCTCAAATAATGATGATTGTTCGGGTCTAGTTCTTCAAATCAACAAATACGGTCTAAATGACCCTTTCAAAACCAAACCGGGTTCAAACACCCATTTTCAACACGTTTTATAACGTTTTCTAAACAGTCAGAACACGACATATAACCGTTGGCTAACCCGCGCCTCAAGCAGGCTCCTCATTTCTCATTTTCAAAACCAGAAGGAGGCCCCTTACACCGCTGGCTGGCTCGCGCCTCTTATAGGCGTCTGTTACAGGGCCTGTTTCCTTCCAGCATTAGTCTAGGACGATCCCGACTCCGGTTAACCCGGATATAGGACGGATCAGATGACTATTCAATTATTCAAAACCATATTTGCAAAAAGCCTTACTAAGACAAATGGATCATGTTATGCACCCTAAACTTAATACGGTAAATGGATGTTTAATTTTCGTCTTGCATGCAAATCAACCATTAATCCAACTCGACATCTTATACTTGATACTTGGATTAAATCAACCAACTTAGAAAGCTCTCACATGTTAGGTTTAAATAATTGGATGTGTATTCATGCATTTAAACCGTTTTATCAACGTTTGCATTCAACCAACCAAGATCGATCAACGCGGGCGGGATTGGGTGTCTGATTAAAGGGCTTCCCAATACGTACCTTCACCTCTTACTCATAAACTTTGGATAGTGGACGACCTTATCCAGGGCGTACGAGAGTCATTCTAGAGATAGGATACTAAAGAGGGACGATTTCCTTATCTTTAGTACCTATGTCAAACGCTGCTTTGTGCTTCGATTTGACCGAGGTATAAAGTGGTTTTCGAACGGGTTCCAGGCATCCCACAAATGTTTGGTGGCGACTCCGAACATCTCTAATCGTCTCGAGACCCTTACCGAGACGAGACCGACCGATCTAAAATGATCCGGTCGAAAGCACCTTTACGCCGCTGAGAGTGGCTTTCAAAAGACCGCTGCATGTCCACAGATTGGCTTGGCGTGCAGGTGCGCAACTGCGGACCGGTAGGTGGCCCCAAATACACAGACCGAGACGTGGCCCATGTCCACAGATTGGCGACTCCGCTGGGGAAAACTAGGACACTTACGTCTTTGTGATCCCTAGATGGTGAGTCTCGAACGAGGTCTTGGTTGGAATGCATTAATTGATATTACGGTCACGGTCGGGTTCCTTGTCCGGGCCCACAACCTAACCCTTTTCGACCAATTGGCTCGTCTCGTCGGCGTGAGTCTTCTCATCCCCGCGTTTCGAATCCCGATTGAGTCAAACATACCATTGACGTTACACATTTCTGTTTCGTCAAAGAGATTTCATCACTTTCGAGCACGAGGCTAGGGCACCCTCCTTACACATTTTGTTTGGATTGGTATCCCTCTCGCAAATCGGGGTTTGATTGCTTGGTGTGTAACCCACCCTTTTAAACCAAAACCCGTGTCAGCATAATACATAATATAATGAACTGTGAGTGCTTATGTGCTATCTGATCATAAGTCCTTCCGTGTCATTTTCAAACTTTCAAAAACACCCTTTTGTGCCGTTATAATGGCCATTTCAAACCTCGGTCTTTCGCCGACCGTTGCCCACCTTTTATGCCGTCGCAATGACGATTTTCAAACTCGGTTTTGTATAACCATTTCAACATGCCTTTTATGCCGTCGTAATGACGATTTTCAAACTCGGTTTTGTATAACCATTTCAACATGCCTTTCTAGGCGGTCGTAATGACGATTTTCAAACCCGGTTTTGTATAACCATTTCAAATCACCTTTACACGCCGTTATAATCGCCGCGTCTAGACACGGATTTTAACCTGTTTCGCGCCGACAATGGCTTTTTCTTTCAAAACCCGAGAAAAGCACACACCCTTTTCTCGAGACACTTTCGGGATCCCGAGGACCATGCACCGTCCCCGAGACCTTTTCAAACATTTCAAAAATTCGATTTTCAAAACATACAATTTTCAATTTCAAAACCGTCTTGGGAAACAATGCACTGTCTTCCGAGCCGACTCAAACACAAACCGTCTTTTGCAAATAAACTTAAGACAAACCCTTTTCAACTGGTCGACTTGCGGAGATCTTTATCTTCGGAAGCCGTCAATTAAAGCGACAAATGAATCTTTTTGGAAATTTCTATTTTCGAAAACTTCAGTCCACCATTCCAATTCCGCCTCGTGTCTATCGAGTCAAAGCAAACGTACTTATGGGTCTTTACGTATCAGTCATCTCACCACGAGACCCATCCAATGGCGTCACGCCGTCATGTTGGACTCGTGTTAAAGGTTCGGTCAAACACCGTCACGTCATAAATCGAGTCAGCACCGAGGGACCACACACGGTCACCCCGTCTTGTTGAGTCGATCTTTGTCTCGTCCTCTATGTTGTCTGCGTTCAGTCTTGGAACCGTGTCGGATTGAGATGTAATGTGAGCCATTTTTCTGCCTCAGAGCCATGGCCCCGTCTTCAACTTCGTCTGTCAACCACAACAACAATGATAACAACAGAGATGTCACAACTGATCAGCTAGCTAGCCTGCTTACCGCTCTTAAGGTCACTCTGGATCGCGTCGAGACCCGTATCGACGCCCTCGAGAACAAGGAAACTGGGGAACATAATACCCCACCTCTGACTGAAACTGAGAAGAGGCTGAAACTCTTGGAAGAACAGCTTCTAGCCCGGGGTAACAACATCCATCTTGAAAACAACCGAAGGTTCGAGCCTGTTGGGGACCAGTTACCTGACAACTTCACCCTGATTGATATGCCTAAGTTCAAGGGAGTGGAGGACCCACTCAACCATATCCGTGCTTTCAAAGACTACTTGGCCATTAAAGGGGTCAAACATGAGCTTTTTACCCGGATCTTCCCATCCTCTTTGGAGCCGATTCCTCGCCAATGGTACTACTCCTTGGACCCGAAAAACCTTACTACTTGGGATGAGATCGCAGTTGAGTTTGCCAAACAGTATGCCGACAACGTCGAAATTCAGGCCAACACCCGTACTCTCGAGGTGTTAACCCAAAACCACAAGGAAGGGTTCACTGAGTTCCTAACCCGTTGGAGGAGGGTGAGTACTCAATTGGTCAGTAAGCCGAGTGAAGCAACTCTGGTGGAGAAGTTTGTCAACAACCTCCACCCGACTTATGCCAACCTACTGAGGTATCAGAATATCAAGACTTTTCAGGATCTGCAGATTCTTGGGACACGTATTGAGGACGACCTCCGAAAAGGGTGTCTTAGCAAAGACCACTGGCAGGGGTTATCAAGGATCCACCTCAACCGGATCTCACCCTTACGGTTAGATAAACAAGATTGATGACGTTAACGTCGTCGAACCATCTGCCAAGAAAACTGAACGCCCCCAGAGAGTGTTCACCAACATAGGATCGACTTATGCAAGTGCCTTGAAAAGGCTCATGGACCAAGGGAAATTACAACCGATTGGGCCCACTCCGGACCTGGCCGACGCCAAGAAATCCCGATTTTGGAACCCCAACGCCTACTGCCAGTATCATCGAGGGAAAGGGCATGATACCGAAAATTGCTTCAAACTCAAGCACCTCATTCAGGACATGATTGAGAAGGGAGATTTGCCTATACCCCCACCAACTAAACCGAAAAACAAAACGAATCTCCAGGGAATCCACGCCATCTCTGACGATGAGCCGACCCTAGACTGCTCTCATCTCATCTTGCCAATTGACGACGAGGTGAATGTTCTGGAAAAGGATCCTTCAAACGGAGTGTTCGTTTTCAGTGCTGCCACTATGCTCACTATGTTTCAGCAAGTGGAAGAGGCCATAGCCAACCTCTTTGAGAGAATCACCCGACTCGACGACGCCTACCGTCGACTCATCTTCAATCCCCCAACACCGCGTCCGTGGGAGAATTCCCCAAGCAGTTAAAACTACCAACCCCAGGATGGATTGCTCCCGCGACCATTCTGGCATAGGCCTCACGATAACTACCCTCAAAATAACTACCCTCAAAATAACTACCCCCACAAAAATCGCCCTCACAAAAATATTCCCCACAAGAATTACCCACCGAGGAATACCCCTCCAAGGTATGCCCGAGACCCTGAAATTAACGGCATATGGCAGGATGATGTTGAGGATGTCTATATCCTCCCAGGGAAGGAAAAGCGGACGAAGGAAATCGTACATCTCACCCGGTCCGGACGTGCCTATCAGAATCCGAGCACCTCAACGGCCGTTCCAACAACGAATGACCAAATCGTCCCAGAGGTGGACACTCAACCAAAGGCCTCCGAGAACTCAATCCTGAAACAGCTCCAGAAAGCAAAAGCCGAAATCTCAATTTGGCAACTGATCGCAACGTCTTTTGAGCATCGACATGCCTTGCTTCAGGCCTTGGGAAAGTTAACCGTGCCCTCCACCTCTTCCCCATAAGAAATAGTCGCACACATGACGAGAGACGCCCCTGATCTGCATAACCCGGTCGTCTTCTCCGACGAGGACATTCCCCTATTCGGAGCCAATCATAACTTGGCCCTGTACATCACCGTACAATGCCTCCAAAAGAATATACCAATGGTCCTCGTGGATGACGGTTCCGCCGTGAATGTCATTCCTCTCAAAACTGCCCACAGGCTGGGTATCAAGGAATCTGATTTAATCCCAACGAATCAAGCAGTACGCGCCTACGACGGAACTCGTCGCAAGGTCGCTGGGCTAGTCACTTTGACCGTCGCAAGCGGGCCATTCGAAAGACAAACCAGTTTTCAAGTGGTCGGCATCGACGCGTCCTTCAACATGCTCCTGGGACGCCCCTGGATTCACGCCGTCAAGGCGGTCACATCAACGCTCCACCAAAAGATCAGGGTCCCCTTCAACGGGAAAACGATCACGATCCCCGCTTCCCCAATCAAAGAAGTTATGAGAAGAGGGGTAGCCTCCCAAGCCATTGAGGAGGACGACAATGAAATGTGGGGTTTCCAAGCCGTGAACGCCATAACTGATGAATTGGCAACCTCTGAGGGTGACCCGCTCACCAACCTCACGATCAACCGTATCATGATGCGTCTAGGATATTTTCCGGGTTTGCCGCTCAATCCACTAAAGGACCCATTGCCTCCCCTGAAACAGGCTAAGGTCCCCAACATTCCATTTGGGCTGGGATACGAACCTACTGACGAAGATATCCGGGAGATGAACCTCCTAATTCGAAAACGCAAGAAGCACGGAGTCATCCTCCATCCATACCACTTGACTCTGAACGGATACTTTGTCCCCGAGGGAGAGTCTGAACTCTACCACGGCTTTCCAGAGCCAATCTATGACTCTGTGGCAAAGTCTAGATACCCAGGAGTGGAAGTCTTCCAGGACTGCTACTTTATCCCTGACAACATCGAAGCTGCATCAACTGAGTCCAAGCCGTCACCATGCCTTGACGGACAAGCTGTCACACTCCTATTTGGGGAAGATAACGTCAAGCACCTCGACTATGAGGACATTATCAACATCGCCCTGAAAGACAACCAGTTTGATCCAACCGTCTTGATCTCCGATACTGACCCGGAGAAAGCTACCCAGGGCTGGAGGAAAACCATCAAATGGACCGATCGTCAAGGCCGCATTCTCAAGATAACAACTGGAGAAGGCCCTATGTTCAAGGAGGGAGGTGAAGAAGGGTCTGAGTCTGAGTCGGAGTCAGAGTCTGTCATAGCTCCTAACACTCCTGATGTCCCAGTCAAGGTCCCCTTCCCACTGTTTTATCATAAAGTCGTGGCTGATTCAGAGGCTGAGTCTACTAAGGTCACCCCCACTCCAATGAAAGGTGATAACCTGGAGCCTGTTCCGGGGCCACTTCCTCTGTTGTGTCGCCTCTGACTGACCACGAGATGTCTGTCCTTTCCGAGCTATTCGCTAGTGTCAACTTAATGAACGCTAAGTTTGCTTATGACTCGTCTCAATTTAACTGCAATGCGATTCTGAATGATTATGAGGAATTTGACTTGAGTGACTACCCACCTCACTTAGCCAAAGAACTTGACAAGCGGGAAACCAGAACCCCCATCGTTGAGGAAACCAAGCCTATTAGCGTAGGAACCGACAACCCACCTCAAGAACTTAGGATAGGGACAACCCTGGAACCCTCGGAAAGACAACAGTTCATCGACCTCCTCCACGAATACAAGGACGTATTCGCCTAGTCTTACAGAGATATGCATGGGATTGACAGAGAAATTGCAGAGCACCGGATACCCATTAAACCCGGGGCTAAGCCTGTGAAACAGAAGCTACGCCGGATGCGTCCTGAGTGGGCCCTAAAAATCAAGGAAGAGGTGGACAAACAGTTCAAGGCTGGGTTCTTCAAAGTGTCTGAATACTCAGATTGGGTGGCCAACATTGTGCCGCTACCAAAGAAAGACGGAAGAATTCGGGTTTGCGTCGACTTCAGGGATCTGAACAAGGCAAGCCTAAAGGACGACTTCCCTTTGCTACATGTTGACATTCTGGTGGACAATACCGCCGAACATGCTCTCCTATCATTCATGGACGGGTATGCTGGGGACAACCAGATTAAAATGGCTGAGGAAGACATGCACAAAACTGCGTTCACTACACAGTGGGGTACATATTGCTACACGGTCATGCCTTTCGGCCTCATCAACGCCGAAGCAACCTATCAAAGAACCGCTACCACTCTCCTACATGATATGATGCACAAGGAGGTAGAGGTATATGTCGATGACATGATTGTCAAATCAAAAGAACGGGACGGCCACATCAATGCCCTCCGGAAATTCTTCGCTCGTCTGCGGAAATATAACATGAGACTAAATCCTCAGAAGTGTGCATTCGGGGTCACCTCCGGAAAACTCTTGGGACATGTCGTTAGCAAAAGAGGCATTGAGATTGATCTAACCAAAATCAAAGCCCTTCAACAAATGCCTCGGCCTAGGAATGAGAAGGAAATTCGGGGATTTCTCGGTCAGGTTCAATACATCAGCCGGTTCATTGCCAAGCTCACTATGATCTGTGAACCGATATTCAAGAATCTTCGTGCCTCCGATCACACCGATTGGGACGACGACTGTCAGAAGGCATTCGACAGGATAAAGGAAATCCTATCCAAACCTCCTGTCCTCATGCCACCCCAACCAGGGATTCCTCTATCCCTATACCTGACTATTACTGACACAGCCATGGGAGCAATGCTCGCACAAACAGTTGGCAACGAGGAGCGAGCCATCTACTACATCATCAAAAAGTTCATTGAGTACGAGACGAGGTATACCCAACTGGAAAAGACATGCCTTGCCCTAGTATGGTCAACAAAGAAGCTGCGGCATTACATGCTCAGCTACTCGGTCCACATCTACTCCAACATGGACCCGGTTAAATACATCTTCGAAAAACCCGTACTAAACAGAAGGCTGTCTAGATGGACACTCAAGCTGTCCGAATTTGACCTCAAGTTTGTACCCCTCAAGGTTATCAAGGGAAGAGGAGTCGCCGATTTCCTAGCAGGAAATCCCGTCAACGAGGATCTAACGACCGACACATGGTCACTTCCTGACGAAGACATCCATTGTGCCGACTCTAACGCATGGAACCTGTACTTCGATGGTGCATCTAATCTGAGAGGCTTCGGGATAGGGATCCTTCTAATATCACCAGAGGGAGAACATGTTCCGATCTCGGTCAAGCAAGACTTCGCCGTCACCAACAACGCCATTGAATATGAAGCATGCCTCATCGGCCTACAAGCAGCCATCACACTTGGCATCAAGAGACTGAGGGTCCATGGCGATTCCTCACTCATCATCAATCAAATAGCCGGCACACCCGTGTAGTGCTCCCAGGGCCGCCCAACAAACTGCATTCGAAACAAAGCTGCTCAGCTAACTGGGGGCTCCTTCGGCTACCTAATCATCCTATCTCTATCTAAGAGAAAAGGGGGAAGAGAACAAGAACTTACATCAGCAACCCGAAGCTTGTTCACGCGACGCCTGCAGTCCTCGTAAGTCGACTTGGTCGACTTCTTCCGAGACACCGTCCAACCCTTCACAACAGGGTAAGCCGACGGAGAGGAGTGAAGTAAGCATACAACAAGGCCTGTAATCAAACACAGCAAACACAAATTAGCCAATTTCTCAGAAATTGCTTAAGTCAAAATCAAAATCAAACAAAAAAACTGCCACAAAAAACGCTCGTACCTCGAAGATGAGACCCAGACCAACCAGAGCAGGAGCACTACCCGCTCCCACTGTCTCCGGACGCACCGCCGCGTGCAAGTACCGGGTAAAACTCGCCAAAGCCGGCGTAACCCAGTCAAACCGACCCAAAGTGTCAAGGTCGGCAAGAAGAGGAAGCACCTTGGTCGACAAGCGCTCGCCCTTGTCACCAAAGTACGTGGCACCCAAGAAGTACCACAAGCACAGCCGCGCCTCCCTCGCGTCGGCCTCAACCTCTGCCTCCGGGCTCGCCAACGGCGCCGGAATAACACCTACCACCCTCTCAGTGAAGTGGTCCTTCACGTACGAACTCGCAATCAGGAACGGGGTGACGTCGGAAGGCTCCGGCAAAGCAGTACCGATCAATGCATTATTCGCAGGAGAGTACACTCTCTCCGGTGTCACGGTAAACTCAATGGGCAACTCGTCGCAGGGAAGGCCGGATACCATGGCGAAGTCCTCTAAAGTCACGCCGACCTCTCCAAACTCCATGTGGAACGACGACGTCGTGTCCCAGTACCGATCCAACATAGCGCGGATCAAACACAGGTTCAACCTAATCGAGGACCTGTGAATGTCCCGCTAAGCGGCCACCAACGGCCCAAAAGCCGACATCTATATCAACGCCCTCGACCCAGCTCGAAGAACGTCGTAGAGGCCCAAGCAGGTAGAAAAGCCCGAGAAAGTCCTCATGGTACCGATCTCCTGAAATCAAAAACAGACAACGTCAGAATGCCTATTTAGGCTCGACACTTCAAAAATGACAAAAATTCAACCAGGAAATACGACTCACCATGCCCTCGTGAGCACGGTAGGAAAGGTGTCGGTCCAGTCGAAACAACAGTTGGCTACCGTCGAAACCCTCGGCCCACTCTGGCGCCGCCCGTAAAATCAACCCCCGCGGGGCCGTAACTCGCCTGGCTCTCCAGCTCGCGGCGTCAGCATCGTCCTCGGCTGTTTCCGCTCTCCGCCTCTTATGACCGCGAGACTCAACGTGGTGGATAGGGCCAAACTCAACGACCCTGTTGACGTCCCGCAACGTCCGCCTAGTCGCCCGAGGACGTCGCTCCCTCGAAGAAACCCTCCTCCCGGAGGTACCCGCCTCAGCCCCAGTCTGAACTCTACCAGTTCTAACAGCCCCAACAACGGGCTCCTCACGCCCCTCGATGGCCCCTGAGGCCCTAACAGTCTGCTCAGGAGGTCTCTCCTCCTCAGTGACGTCCTCCACAACCACGGCGGACGTGCTAACCGGAGTACTAATTAACCGGGCCCGACCCGAACAACTCCTCTAGGGTCACAGCGACAGACCCAGTCTGTCCTGAACACTCTCCTATAAACAAAAAACGTCAGCCGAAATTTCGGCATTACGACGGCATGAAATGGATAAACCCAAAAACAAAAAAAACTCAACCTGCAATACAAAAACAAGGGGCAAGCCCGCCCCAAACCATTCACAAAAAAACACACAAAAATGACTCGTCCCTCTTTTCAAGCAAAAGGTGAGTCAAAACCACAAAAACGGCATTTCAAGACCCATACGAGGTCTGCCAACAACCCAAAATACATTCCCGACACAATGGGGATTTTTCTACGGTTCAAAAAGGCAATTCATACGCTAATTTGAGCCTAAACCGGTCAAAAATACAAAAACGACCGCAAAAAGGCAAACGTGATTCTATCACGCCTCAAGGTGACCTAAAATAATATTAAGGTCCAATTCAAGGCAAACTGACTCAATTCAAGCCCAAACAGGCGCTTATTTTGTCAGACGTAAGACCGTCGCAAAAGGCAAAAATCCAATTTTGCCCACAAACATCCAACAAAGGTCCTTAGATGGCAAACACGGGTTTTCTCAACTACAATGCAACCTAGTGGGACCCACTACACAAGAAAATAAACTTGGCATTGCGAAATGAGACGGTTTCTCGCCTCATTCACGGTTTTCGAGCATAAGGAGCGGGAACGGAGACCAAAATTCAAACTAAAAGCACCCCTATACTCCTAACAAGTCTCTAACCTAATGCAAACATCAATTTCACTCGAAATCGGCTCAATCAAAAACGCCCAATTCGATTTTTAGGCCAAAATTCGCCCTAATTCAATCAAGCTAACAATCAACAAATTCGAAAGGATTCAAGAGGAAATACATACCTTGAGATGACATTTATTGGCGATGGCACAAGTGAAAGCACGCAAGAAGGTCCTTCAATGGCGATTTTTCGTGATTTTTGAGGTTGAAGATGAATAATCATCCGCAGCTCAACCTCGCGTCTTTTTAACAGAAAAAAGGGAAGCCGGCTTCTATCGCCAGATGGCTCGCGCCTAAACCAAGCCTCCCCTTTGCTTTTTCAGCGAAATTTGGGCTTTGGCCCAATTTCCCATAACAAACTCCAAAGTTTTCGTTGACGATATTGAATGTCGTCATTTTCTCGAAAACAAACAAAACCAAATAGTGAAAATCTAAATTCGCTATTTTCAAAAATTTCAAGCAAACGGCGATCAAAACCGCCAACTTCAAAAATAATAGCGAAAATTCAAAATCGCTATTTTCCTCCAATTTCAAAAATAATGGCGAAAATTAAAAAACCGCTATTTCTCCAAATTTTAGACGACGGCAATTAAAACTGTCATTTTCAAAATAGTAGTTGGGATTTGAATTCCACTATTTTCACCACACATGTCAACGGCGGCACATAAACCGTCACTTCAATCAATGGTGAAGATTCCAAATTCACTATTTCTTTCAATTGTCAACGGCGGCACATAAACCGTCACTTCAATCAATGGTGAAGATTCCAAATTCACTATTTCTTTCAAATGTCAACGGCGGCACATAAACCGTCACTTCAAACTCTATAGCAAACTCAAATTTGCTATTTTTCTTCAAAATTAGAACAAACGGCGATCAAAAACGCTACTACAAATTCAAGCCGACGAATGGTGAAAATTCCAAATTCACTATTCCTTCAAATACCAGCAGGGGGCTTCCTCGCGGAACCCACTCATTCCAAAAACGGTGATAGTGAAAATCCAAATTCACTATTTCCCCAGCGACATCACGAGTTCGTTACTTTCAAAACAAGCCCATTCGACGCAGCTACTCCCACGGTCCATTAACCGACCCCACCATGGCTGGCGAGCCTTTGTCCGCAACCTTTCAAGGACACATCCCGAAGATGCCTCGGGTACATTTCCTTGTCTCGGCTGGCGAGCCTTACAACGCATCATGGCTGGCGAGCCCTCCTCACATACGCACCATGGCTGGCGAGCCTTTGTCCGCAAACATGCAAGGATATATCCGAAGATGCCTCAGGTATGACTCCTTCTTATGGCTCGCGAGCCTTCGTACATAGTCTAACGGACTTTAAACGACCCGCACGGATAGTCGACAGACTGTAATCTGTTCCCGACGGCAGGTCCTTGACTCGTACCCTCGAGTCGCCTTGGCGTCGCCCTTCCCGACGGCAGGTCCTTGGCCCGAATTCTTTCGACCCGCCTCGACGTCGCTTGGGTCTCCAGGTTGTAATCTTCGATTGACCTGGGGGCTCTACTTTGACTTTCGCCCTGTCCAAGATTCAGTCAAAGTGGGGGCTCTGTAGATACCCGGTATCTGCTGAGACTCCAACAAACACCCGATGATTATCGGACTACAACATGTTTTGGAATCGCGGCGTTTGATTGACAGTTTGTGTACAACTTTACGACGGAAAACATAAAATGATTTTGAAAATAAAACATTTCAAAACATTTCAAAAATACCTGGAGTGTTTAATGCACGGCGACGGGGTCGCAATGACACTAACTAGAGTCAAAATCGACACCGGACCAAAAACCGACTCGAAAATTCAAATCCCGACTCCAACAACGAGTCAAACCGAGTCAACCACAAAAACAAAATATCTCAAAGCCTTCTATGCTAAGTTTTCCCGGATTCATGTTGGTCAAGTACCAAACATGTGACTACAAAACCTAGGATAGAACAAATCATGATTGCGTTTGTTGTGAAAGCGACAACACAGCTCGAAGACCCGTGACGTGGCTCGCGCCTCTTTGAGCAGCCCAGGTGGCCACGTTGCTCAAAACTCACACAACCACACATTCTCCTATAAATACCCCTCAAATGCCACCCATTTGACACTTACGCGAGTGTCCGCCCCCTCTTTTCTCCCTTCAAATTCTCGACTCGACTTCTTAAGTCACAATCCGACGCGTATTTACGACCTACCGATCGTAAACACGAGCCTTACACATTGTTTGGTACCGTCATCGTGCATTAAATAACTTGACCGACCACTACACCATCATTAAACTTTTAAAACACTCTTTTTACTTACCAAAACGGTTTTAAACCGAGTTTTTTCCGATCAAACAAGTTGTTACACTTACGTCGGTCATTCGCCATAACCAAACATGTAAGTATGAGGGTGTAAAAATCCTCTTTCATTATGTTTTCATTTGTTTCATGACTCTAACATGCTAAAACATGCATAACATGAACCAAAACATGGAATAAACGAGCCAAAACTGATTTTTGGTCTGAGGCAGAAGCCCCTTAGGTCGCCAACAGGCTCGCGCCTAAATGGGGTACTCAGACCTTGATTGTTTGTTCTCGTCATTTCCCTTAATCCATTTTTCATATTTGTAATCGGATTTTACCATTTCAAGTATTTTCGAAACCTTTTGTTTCATTTCACATGTTTTAACCATAAAACATTTTTCACCCTTGGTTCCTCATACCATGGCGGTTAAATCCGTGTTCCGGTGATAATATTTGATTAATGACATTTAGAAGGTATTTTAAAGCCTTTTATTTCATTTCCTCACATTTTCAAGCAAACCTATTAGTCACCAACGCAAAATCATCCTTGGTTCGACATACCATGCCGGATTTTAACCCGGGTACGATGACGAGTATCGACTAATTATATTCGAAATGGACTTAATAAAATTAGTCCACAATCATTTGTCAAAACTATTCATGTCAAGTTTGTCAAATCGAACCCAACACCGAATATTATCAAATAATGATGATTGTCCGGGTCTAGTTCTTCAAATCAACAAATACGGTCTAAACGACCCTTTCAAAATCAAACCTGGTTCAAACACCCATTTTCAACACGTTTTATAACGTTTTCTAAATAGTCAGAACACGGCATACAACCGTTGGCTAACCCGCGCCTCAAGCAGGCTCCTCATTTCTCATTTTCAAAACCAGAGGGAGGCCTCTTACACCGCCGGCTGGCTCGCGCCTCTTATAGCCGCCTGCATCGGGCTGTTTCCTTCCAAAGATTAGTCTAGGACGATCCCGACTCCGGTTAACCCGGATATAGGACGGATCAGATGACTATTCAATTATTCAAAACCATATTTAAAAAATGCCTTACTAAGACAAATGGATCATGTTATGCACCATAAACCTAATACGGTAAATGGATGTTTAATTTCCGTCTTGCATGCAAATCAACCATTAATCCCTCTCACATGTTTGGTTTAAATCATTGGATGCGCATTCATGCATTTAAACCGTTTTATCAACTTTTACATTCAACCAACCAAGATCGATCAGTAGAGGCCGCTAAACGCGGGCGGGATTGGGTTTCTGATTAAAGGGCTTCCCAATACGTACCTTCACCTCTTACTCAGAAACTTTGGATAGTGGACGACCTTATCCAGGGCGTACGAGAGTCATTCTAGAGATAGGATGCTAAAGAGGGACGATTTCCTTATCTTTAGTACCTATGTCAAACGCTGCTTTGTGCTTCGATTTGACCGAGGTATAAAGTGGATTTCGAACGGTTTCCAGGCATCCCACAAATGCTTGGTGGCGACTCCGAACATCTCTAATCATTTCGAGACCCTTACCGAGACGAAACCGACCGATCTAAAACGATCCGGTCGAAAGCACCTTTACGCCGCCGAGCGTGGCTTTCAAAAGACCGCTGTATGTCCACAGATTGGCTTGGCGTGCAGGTGGCCCGCGACTGCGGACCGGTAGGTGGCCCCAAATCCACAGACCGAGACGTGGCCCATGTCCACAACATGTCAAAGCACGAAGGAAAATCTTCAAAGTGACATGTTGAACATCATTAATCAACATGTTACTTGAAGTAGGAGCTAGTTTCGCAGTAAGACAAGGCATAAGACTACTAACCCCACACTCCGATGGTATGTCCTGAAGCGCTCCCTTGGCGGGTTTAGCAAGGCCAAGGTGAGAAGCAAACAAGTCCATGGTCAAGACAAAGCTGGTGTTCATGAGGCGGAACTCCACAGTTTGTTCCACCGCCTCGTATTTAAACGAGCTCATGAACTCAAGAGTCAAAAAGACATAGGAGTGTTTACGGAGGTGATACAACCCAGTCATCCCCAAGGTCTCAAAAATATGCCTAACATCGGTCTCAATCCCTAAGTCAGTCAGAAAGGTCGTATCTATACAGCGGGTGGGTCTCATCTTACGGCCCTGCAAAGCCACAAACCTCTTCCTTTGTGCGAAATCCACAAAGACTACAAACGGGTATTCCGGCACGGCTGGGACTACAGGGCCACTTCCCTCTCCCACTTCGGGCTCAGAAGCCCTCCCTCTCTTACTTTGTCTGGTTCCCACGGTTGGTCTCGGCATCTGTTTTCAACATTATACCGTCGTCAGGTACCAAAAATAAACCTAGATACACTAACAGACGCTAGCAGTAAGTAGGGCCGATCTCAACAGGGAGATGGGAAAATGCCGGCTTTAACTAAGTCCGTCAAGGTAACCAGTTTCTAGGGGTTTTAATTTGTTTGTTCTAAACTAATGAGATTAAGGAAGAGGGAAAAGATAAGAGAATAAGGATTAAGCAAATAGAGAGAAAATAGCTAAGACAGTCGGTTCACCATGATCATTCAATCAAGCAATCTAGGTCTCAGGTCAATGCAAGTATGGTCTATGGGGCAGTGAATATCTCCTTCCGGTCTCAATTCGCCCTAAAGCATAAATAGCTTAGCTTGCGCCCTCACTACGTTCCCTAATGTTCGCTACGAGTCTCACCCTTTCCAATCTTCTGATCTAGGTCAAGGTTTACCGCGATTAAATGACTAATTGCGTCGACTCAATTAGACAGAAACAATTAAATGTAGCGATTAACAACATAAACTACATAAGGATTAGACCTAATAATTCGATTTACAATTCCTTCATAATCATGGATTCCCTAAGCCTTAGCCAAGGAAATTAGCTATGCATTATCATTGAATTAACAACAATCATACATAGACAATAAAAACTAAACATCATAATAATGCAATAAGAGAGATTTGAATAAAAACAATAGTAAATAAGGGAAGAGAAGAAATAAGAACAACAAAGAAATTATGATTAAGAAATAAAGAAGATTATGATACCGATTACAAGATTCAATCCAAGCCAAAGTTTTCAAGGTAAGAGTAAGAGCAGTAGAGAATAGAGAGAAGAGAAGAAGAGTAATGTAGTCTCCGGAATGATGATAATATTGTGACACGTAGTCTTAACCTAAAAACTGATTACAAAGTCCAACGGAATAGGGCATAAAACACTGTTACAAGATAAAACCTCTCAATCGAATGGAATTAAACCACTCGATCGAGGAACTAACCAGCAATTCCTCTCGATCGAATAGAAAAACCGTTCGATCGAGGACTTCTTAATTTGGCCTTCTCGATCGAGTATGAAAACAACTCGATCGAGTGAATCTTCAAGGGATAAAGCATTCGATCGACTGAAAAGTGATCGATCGAGCTATATTAGCACGTAAGGCACTTTGACACCTTCCGAAATCAGCTCACGCATCTTCAAAGTGATAGATTCCGAGCTCCAATTCCTTATTTTCCATAAATGCATGCAAGTGAGACAAGTTTAGGCTCAATTCATCTTCTTTCCGGTCCGTACTTGCAATTTACACAAGACAAACCAAAGTAGACTATTCGGGGGCATTTGTAGCTAGATGCTACATAAATAGTACAGAAATGCGTGTAAAAATGAGGTAAAAATGAGGTAAAAACCTTATATAAAATACACACATCACAACACATAGCTTAAACATACATCCACATATATACTTGAAAACTTGTAAAACATTCATGTACGTTCATAGAAAAGAGCAACTAATTAAGTACACACTATCACCAACAATCCAAAATTATAAGTAAAATTCTCAATTCCAGTCTTCAGACGGTCTCTACAGCTGTAAAATTTTTGACATATTTATCAAGAATTAACATTACTACTACTACTTTTAGAACTCAAACTTCCAAAACACCTTCACATACAAACCAATTTCTCAACAACATGAGACGAATTTCAATTTGGGGCACTTTTAAGATGGAGTTTTAAGGCAAATTTTTGAGTGAAAACCACAAAAATCAACCCTAAACATGATATGTATGACATAGATTACTCAATTTTCCCCCTTTCACACCCAAAAGACAACAAAAAATCAATTTAAAATCTCAAACCCTAGAATTTTTGGGTCATATTAACATCTAATTTAATTTTATTTTTGCATAGTCAACAACAATAATCATCAAAGGAAAGCATCTAGATCATATTGCAACAATTAGAGACAAGAATTAACACATATAAATCGATTTTCTTCAGCAATCACCAACATCCTACATGCTTCTAGTTAATTAAAACATCAAAATAGGGTGAACATTTATACCTTGATCGATTAGCAAGTAGAAAGAGTGAATTTAGGCAAAGGAATCACCAAGTTCAAGCACCACAATCAACAAAATCAAAGAGGTTTGAGAGAGATTAGAGGTTAGGGTTTGCGAAATAGAGGAAAGAATAAGAAGAATGAGCAAAAGAAAAGGGTTTATGAACCCGCAATTCCCCGGGTACTGTAGCACTTACTCGATCGAGTAAGTATGTTACTCGATCGAGTGGCCTCCACTCGATCGAGTTGGAGCTACTCGGTCGAGTTTTCGTAGGAAATTCCAACTTTCTCGACGTTATAGCTTCCTAACTAGATCGAATGAGGTCTACTCGGTCTAGTAGGCACTCATACTCGGTCAAGTAAGGCTAGATACAAGGTCGGAAATATAAGATTAACTAAGGAATCTTGCAAAACAGCAACGTGTGTCGATTCCAAAAATGAACTCGGATATCGGCACTGGTTAACATATTCATTCACATCGTATTACTACTACACAAATACAACGTATCAATCTAACAAATACATTAACTCATTCAACTCATTATCTTCATACTATAACAATTATTTTGCAACCAATGGACTACTTTTTAACTTCAACACAAATACCTCTAACATGTTTTCTTTACCTCTAACCACACCATCGTGACCTCAACAAGACGAATCCTAAGCATGCATTTGTAACTTTGATATTATAACTATTAATCACATCACTCTAGGCATTCACCTATCATTCAACTTTTCATTTTCATTCTATATTCATAATTACACAACCAAGTGACCAAACTTTCAATCTTCTCATGCACACTCTTCACATTTCTCGTCTACTCATAAGCATACAATCGTGACTTCAAAAAATTACTTCTAATCATATTGCTTTAACCATACATCTAACAATTATCACACACTAGTTTGGTTACTCAACTGAATCACACTACACGCGGAAACATTCAATCATTCATCTACTACATATACTCCACTACTATCTTGATGACCATTACAACAACTTTACAACTTACTAAACATCACAATTACTACCACATACAAGACTCACAAGCTTATATATCAATTACTAATACCATCCATTTAGAACAAACACTACTATCATCAAATGCCACACACACTAGCGCATATTACAAACGATTCGCCATCTCTATTCAACCACAAGATTTGACAGTTCTGACCACACGGATGCTAGCATTAACATAACTTTATCACACACTTTTCTATCGTAACCTAGACTATATATGGCACATAATTCCCGACTCCCTACTCCCTTAACCAGTGACTGGCTTAAGCATAATGGGGCCATAATTTTGAAATGAGGGCGCCTACTCACCCAAAATCTAGCATCAGTTGGGGCTCCCAATATACATACACCAGGTTCATTTTATTAGACTCTCTACATTCATTAGGTTCATTTTTTACAGGTTCCAAAATCGTCTCTCTGATACCACTTTGTAACACCCCCATATACCTGGGAGCCTTAACAAGACCTTCCCTCGCATATAAAGGCGTTACAATCTCGGTTGCTCGAGGAAAGCAATCATCAAAAGTCGATAAAAGAACATTTATTATTTATTACAAATGATTAAACCAAAACTACCGATACAAAAAGGTACAACTCAACATCCTTATGTGAACTATCTTTGACGTAACTTGTGAAAGACCCTTCCCTGCCAAGACTCCAACTCACTTCCAAGACATCACCTGTAAGACCGACTGCTCACCATAAGAGATTACGGCAGACAAAACAGAAGCAAACAAGAAACAAACCACACAAGGTCAGTAACTGAAGTATGACACAACATCAACGACCAACATACCACAAACACAACCAAGCACACACACAAGCCATAACCACAACAACCAATCACCGTCACCGACTGTCCACTGGACCAGCCTTGCCAGTGGGGGACCACAGCCGTACCCACCAAATCCCCGCTCATCATACCGAGCGATAACCCTGTCCCATTAATGTGCATATCCCCTCCCGTGGCGGGTTCCACGGAGGGCGAAACTAGGGCGTGAAGTCACTCCCGCAAGAGATTCCACTTAGCCAGGGACGCGCCCCGAATATCACAGACAGTTATACAACAACAATCAATAATATAAACCAATCAACTGTCACAAAACCAGCAGCCAATATCACAATCAATCCAATCATACCGATGCCACAAACAACACAAATAACGACACACTAGACAACCGACAGAAACTGAGTAGGCGAACCTACCTTTAGCCAACCGCAGCGATTCCATGTTCAACCACATGACATAAACCAAGCAAGCAATACACCTATACAAACAGTACAATAATCCATTATCACTACTACAACCATAACTGAAACGACAACGACAACAACGATGACGATGACATACCTACGCATAGCTATCCGACGTCAAGACCGCTACCCAACTCACGCAATCTACCCCCTACCCCCCCCCCCCCCAAGGCATAAGCATCATCCAAGGCTCCAAAGGAAGGGATTATGGGGAAGGGAATGAGGAAAGGAGACATCTAGGTTTAGAGAACAGAGGCGAAAATGATTTGCGATTCTATCAAAACACGATTATAAATCCCCGCTGTAAAGACGCTACTAGATCGAGTAACCAACTTACTCGATCGAGTACCACTAATCCAAAGCTTAACATGACACAAGACATCTCCTGTACGATATCCCAAGGACTACAACAGGCCCCTAAGGTCGGTCAACGTCAGTCAACGGGTCCCTAAAAGGACGGGTATTACAATTCCGGTGTCACTTAGAATTTTTTTACTACTTTGATTTTTTTTTTCTTTTTTTTTTACCTCGTATTATTCTGGTGTTATTGTGCTATTACTCTGGTGTTATTGCACTTTGTTCCAAATAGATAGAGAAAAAATGCAATTCTGAATGAATAAAGATAAAAGGGATGAGAGGACAAGGCATCCTCAAAAGACCGCAAATTGCACATTGTTCCAAATTTATGGCAAGGACCGCAATTTTGCTAAAAATCACGTATTTTTCTTGTAAAGAAGCTAGGAAGATTACCCTCCCAAAAAGAAAATCCGTAAAACGACAAACAAGGATTTTTCACGAGTCATCGATAAAGAAAGCATAGAAAATTAGAAACCTTGCATCATTTGAACAATGAAAGTTCCAAGCCCCAGCACCAAAAGCCAATAGAATCATGAATGATTATAAATTGCAATTCCAAGTCTGTAGTTTATACGGAGTATTTTTCGATGCTACCTCATTTTCTCGCATATCTAACAACTTTGGAACAGAACCACTAACAAAAAATTAAAACAAAAATTTACATCTCATTGTCTTGCAGAGGACATCACACAGACGATACTATACAATTAACCGTTCAAAATCAAAATTAACAAGTTCAAACGATGATTAATCATCATAAAAATGACAATTAACAGTTCAAAATCAAAATTCGCCAATTAAAACGATAATTAATCAAAATAAAACTGACAATTAACAATTCAAAATCAAATTTTGTCAGTAAAATGATAATTAAACAGCATAAAAACTTCTCATTTTCCTCCGCCAAGCCAGTGTTTCCGATGCCGAAAATTTGACAATGTCTCCTTGACTCCATCTCCTCCGGCGACATTTCCGCTGCTCACTCCGCCGTAGGTAATTGCGATGTAAACTTTGTCAGCCCGTCACATTGAATCTCAGTCGCGCTGAATTTATGAAGTCGGGTGAGAGAGAAATAAGGGAAATAGGAAACGAGGGGTGGGCTTGGGGTTTTATCAATTGCAATTCCAATTGATTATAAATTGCAATTCCAATTCCAATTCCAATTGTTTGGCCGCCATTGGGGGGAGGAGAGAGCAAGTTGAAGGAAATGATATACTGCAAATTGCAAAAGTGTCTGTGTTTCTTTTGAGAGGACGACTCTTTTTAGTTTATTTTTGAGTTTTGATCTCAGGCATTGGTTTTCCTTAATCTAATGGCTATTATTTCCAAACTCACAACTCACCGTAAGAACCAAACTCACGAGATCCCGCCTATATATATATATATATATATATATATATATATATATATATATATATATATATATATATATATATATATATATATATATATATATATATATATATATATATATATATATATAGTAATGGGATCAAATGAGTCCTCCTCCTAAGTGTGAGTCCATAAGTCCTCTTTAGGGCCATTAGATGGGGGAGATGGAGAGTTGAGATTGAAACACAAAAATGGTGTTTAATAAGGTGTTTAACACACTCTCTCTCTACCAAACTAATTAATCTCTAATTTCTCACTAATTTAATATATATAGCTTATATTTTATCTCTCTACTTCACTTTTCCCTCATTTCAAAATTCAATTCTCTCCCAAAACCAAAATAATTCCCCTTCCTAAAAAACCCCACACAAATCTGACAAAAAAAAACCCACCCAAAAAATTCCCACCACCCACTATCCAACCGACGAGCCACCACCACCACCAGCCCGCACTCACCAACCACCCACCCCCACCCGCACGACCACCTCCCGTACGACCACCCACCTCTACTCACACGACCACTCTGCCGCCTGTTGCCGCCTTCGTCACCCCAGCCGCACACCCACCCTCTCCAGCCGACACCACCGTCCACCACCACACCATCACGAAGCCACCACACCACCCAACACAACCGTCACAAACCATCCCGCCACCACACCACCCACCACACACCCCCACCTCCCTCTTCACAACCACCAGCCTCCACCCTAACCAAATCTGCCGCCAATAGGCCGGCACTCCTCCCTCCTTCATGGGCCCCTGTCGCCACCCCATCTTCTATTTCTCTTTTTTTTTTGGTTTTTCCAGATCTGTTACTATTTGATATATTTTTTTTTCGGTTTTATGTATCAGATCTAGTAGTTGTGTTATTTTATTTTTTGATTTTTAAAATTTTTAAAATTTTTTTTTTCATCTTGGTTGTGTGGTTTGTTTTTTGCATTTTTTTTCGTTTTTTTTTTGAATTTTTTTATTTCGGTTTTTGGTTGTGTTTGTTTCATATTTTGATTTCAGTTTTTTTATATTTCTTTTTTTAAAGTTTGATTTCTTTTAGGGTATTTTATTTTTTCAGATCTACTATCGTTTTTTTATATATTTTTTTCAGATTTTGTATTCGAATCTCGTCTTGTAAAAAATTGTTTTGTTTTTAATTTTTCAGATTTACTTGTGAATTTATGTCAACAAATTTTATTCTTAATTACCTTTATTTTCAAATTTTTGAGATCTATTAAAATTACACTTTTCTCTACTAAAATTACACTTTTTTCTATAAAAGTTACACTTTTTTCTGTAACTCTTTCTGTTAAAGTTATACTTTTTTCTGTTAAAGTTACACTTTTTTCTGTTAAAATTACACTTTTTTTTGGTTAAAATTACACTTTTGTTGCTTAAAATTACACTTTTTTCTGTTAAAATTACACTTTTGTTAAAATTACACTTTTCTTAGCTAAAATTACACTTTTCTCTGTTACAATTACACTTTTCTTAGCTTAAATTAAACTTTTGTTTGTTAAAATTACACTTTTGTCTATTAGAATTACACTTTTGTCTGTTAAAATTACACTTTTGTTAGCTAAAAATACACTTATCTCTACTAAGGTTACCCTGTCAATTACTAAAGTTTCTCTCTCAATGGACTAAAATTACATTCTCAATGGACTAAAGTTATATTTTTAATGGACTAAAGTTGCACAATTTGGACAATTTGGACTAACTAATGGAGTTATTAATAATTTACAAAAATTTGGACTAAAGTTACACAAATTTGGACTCAAGTTATACAATTTGGACTAAAATTACACAATTTGGACTAAAATTACACAATTTTGGACTGAAAATATAAAATCTGGACTAAAAATACACTATTTAGACTAAATTTGGACTAAAAATACACTATTTACGACTAAATTTAGATTAAAAAATACAAAATTTAAAATAAAAAAAACACTATTTACAACTAAATTTGGACTAAAAATACAATTTTGGACTGAAAATACATTATTTACGACTAAAAATACAAAATTTGGAATAAAAATACACTATTTACGACTAAATTTGGACTAAAAATACAATTTTGGACTGAAAATACACTATTTACGACTAAAGTTACACAATTCATTTATTTTGAGTCAATTGAGATTGTGCAATTTCAATCATTGTCCTCTAATGTGTAACTTTAGTATATTAATAGTGTGCATCTTTTATCATTTTATGAGTGTAATTTTAGTCCACAAAAGTGTAATTTTAGTCCACGGAAGTATAATTTTAGTCTATAAAAGTGTAATTTTAGTCCATAAAAGTGTAATTTTAGTCCACAAAAGAGTAATTGTAGTCCCCAAAAGTGTAATTTTAGTCCACGGAAGGGTAGTTTTAGTCCACAAAAATGTAATGTTAGTCCACAAACGTGTAATTTTTGTCCATAAAAGTGTAATTTTAGTCCACGGAAATGTAATTTTAGTCCACAAAAGTGTAATTTTAGTCCACGAAAGTGTAATTTCAGTCCACGAAAGTGTAATTTCGTCCATAAAAGTATAACTTTAGTCCATAAAAGTGTAACTTTAGTCTACAAAAGTGTAATTTTAGTCCACGAAAGTGTAATTTCAGTCCATAAAAGTGTAACTTTAGTTTATTGAGGTTGTAATTTTAGTCCATGACGATGTAACTATAATCATTTTAAGTCATTTTTATATGAAAATTTGAGAAATAACAAATATAAAAAAAAAGACCAAAACATCAAAATTGAAAAAAAAAACGCAAATGAAAAAAAAAACGGGTCAATGAAAATAATATTTGATCTATTTTAGTAGATCTCAAAATAAAAGAAACTCAGAAATTTGAAACAAGATATTATAGCAAGACGATATTTGCGGAAAAAAAAAACAACAAAAAAAATAAAAACATCATCTAAACATTAATTTTTTTTTTTAAAAAAAAAATCGTGGCGGTGCTGGTGGCGGCGTCGGTGGTGGGGATGGCGACGGTGGTGGTGTCGGGTGGGTGGTGGTAGGTGGGTGGAGAATGAGAAATAGATGAGTAAATGATTTATTTGGATTTTTTGCTTTTTTTATTTGTTTGGGTTTTTGGGTTTTTTTTCTTGGGGTTTTTTTTTGGTTTTTTTATTTTTTGGGGTTTTGAGAGAGAAGAGTAGTGAAATATGTGAGATGAGAGAGAAGTGGGTCAGTGGAAAATATATATAGTGCATTTGTGTTTAATTATGTTGTTAGTGATTAATTAAAACGGGTAGGAGAGAGAGTGATAAATTAGTGTTAATGGTGCTTTTTGGTTTCAATCTCCATCATCCATATTGGATGATCCAAGGGCTATACTGAAAACTTAAGGACTCAAAACATATAAGGGACTTATATGAATTTTTTTCTCTCTCTCTCTCTCTTATATATATATATATATATATATATATATATATATATATATATATATATATATATATATATATATATAGAGAGAGAGAGAGAGAGAGAGAGAGAGAGAGAGAGAGAGAGAGAGAGAGAGAGAGAGAGAGAGAGAAATTGAATCATATGAGGCACCCTTCTTAGGGTGAGGCAGTTGGACCCATCCTACACCTTCGGATCTAATAACTATAGACTCACCAGATGATGCCACATGTCCCCTATATTATCCACCACATTTACAGCTAACATCTCATTTACTCAACTCATTATACTGCGTCTCCTTCTCTCTCTTCAACTCAGCTCAATCATCATCTTCTCGTCACTCGCCATTACGTTGAGCTTCTGACCGCCATTAATACTAAGCTTTTCATCCGACATTATCCTCCTCAACTTAGTTATTGTCGTCACTCGCCATTAATGACAGACAGAAGGCTAACAAAGTACTAGAACACCAAGCTGACAATATTTACTTTTCCGTTACAAATAAACATCAAGTGGAAGCAACAAAAATAACGATGAACAAACTGCCTTCTCAATTTCAATCATTTTAATTTTCTCCATCTTAATTTCTAGGGTTTCCGATTCTCTTCAATCTTCAATTATTTTCCCCCAATTTTCACTCAACTATCACAATTCAAGATGTCGAGCCCTAAGAAACGATTAGATAACAAAGGATTCTTCGCTTCTGTATCTTCTATTCTCTATATGTTTAGTAATGCCATGCATGGATCTGTCAACGGGTATAATTTCTCCTTTTCCTTTTCAGTTTCGTCAAAATCGTTGTCGGTTTGTTCAATTATTAGCTGAAGTGCTGGAATTTTTCATTGTTGTTACTGATTTGAATGGATTTGAGCTTCAAGTGTTGTTAGGGCTACGGATTAGAGGGGATATTGGTAGTGGAACAACCGCTTATAATTGGCCCTTGTTAGTAACTGAACTCTTAGACAAAACACCGGGTGTTGGAGACCTTAAGGGGGCTTCTTTGAGGATTGGTTGCTTGTTGGAACAATTTAGTGGTCTTCCGGAAGATGCAAATGAAGATGTCTACATCAATATGTGAGGGCGTATTTGCTTATCTTGATGGCAACTATCATGTTTCCGGATAAGAGTGGTAATGACATTCAAGTCGTTTATTTGCCTTTGTTGAGGGATTTGACCAACTTATTCAATCTGTAAAAATATATATGTGACATCATATAACAATTTCATGGCCTGTTTCAAAGTTTAACTATTTTTAGTCATTTAACCTCCATTTATACCATTTTTATCACATAAAAATCATAAATCATGAAATATTAATCACATTAATACGAAATTTTACATACAATACATAAAATATTCATGTGAGGTCGTACTAAAAAATCATGGCCAGTAGTGAAGTTTAACTATTTTTAGTAAATAAAAGTTCATTTTACTCAATAAAATATAATTATTTCACTAAAAATCATTAAAATAAGCAATAATCATCCATAAATCATCAATATGACCTAAAAACATTTTAGAACCCGAATTTAT
The DNA here is from genome assembly GCF_048544455.1 of Silene latifolia. Classification (NCBI taxonomy): domain Eukaryota; kingdom Viridiplantae; phylum Streptophyta; class Magnoliopsida; order Caryophyllales; family Caryophyllaceae; genus Silene; species Silene latifolia. Next base: position 68,945,933 of record NC_133527.1, on the reverse strand, counting down.
AACATGTAAAAATTTTCGTGGCTATATCCAATAAATCACAAATTATTAGTTTTAATTAAGTTACATATAACTCGGAAAAACAAAACCGATTATGCATGGAACACCAAAGCTCTTGATGCCAATTGTTAGGTTCATATACCCATATTAGACTTATCTAATCATTTTATATATTACTTATAATTTATATTTATGTGGATCTAGTTGCATGCATAACAAAATAAGGAGAAAAATAATTTTCTTACATTTCATATGGACGAATTTAAGGGCACTAGTTTTGGACTCCTTCCAAAACTAGATCTTGGGCTATTACCATTATGGATGATCTTCCAAGAATCTTCATGCATTCAAATGTAGAATGCCTCCTTTTAGTTGCACCCAAGACATTCCCATAACACTAATTCATATACTAACTAGGTATTATGAATTAGTAACCTTAAATATGGATCTAATATTATTTTCATTACTACTATAGTAATTTTAGAGATTTTTGTAGATCTAGAACAAAATTATCCATAAAACAATTTTTATGAGAGAAGATAAGAGAAAGAGCATATGAGATTCTCTACAAAAGAAAAATGAGAACCAATGTTCTCAAAATGGGGAGGGGGAACAGGTTTTGGTGGCTTGGGGAAGGCAAGGCTTTTGCTTTTTATCTTACCCAAATGCTTTTTGTCTTACCCATAATCCTAGGGTAGGTTTAGCTAATGTTGGGTAATCATAGTGTTTATTTTGCATAAATAAGAACTCCCATTATCACCCTTAACCACCCCATTTTCGGTCCACCCTTGATAAAATAGACATCCATTTTACAACTTACATTTTGTCATTTGTAATGTGTGACATGTGACACATAACATGTCACAAATAATTTTAATGCATATTTAACAAATTAAATATCATTGTATTATCAAATAAATTACAAATAACAATTTAAATGGTAATTCACAATTACATATATGTAAAATGGGTCATTTTAAATTTAGTTAATATAATCTACAATATTTTGTAATTATAACTAACTAACAATTATTATCTCAAATGTTTCATAAACATTAATCAATTTTAGTAATATAACAAATTAATTACTAAATTGAATCTTATTTAATCAAGTCCGTTTTTGAAATAATGCTTAAAAATAAAAGAATTGCCGTTTTGGGTCGGTTTTGAAAATATATATCGAAATGGTGTCCACGTAGGCTCGGTTTTTACGAGCCTGTATGGGGTTTAAACACGCCATATGTATTGGCGTGTTTAGTTCAGAGAACACGCCATTGGATATGGCGTGTTTAATCAGTCTAAAATTCCATCCCAAGGCAGTAGCTGAACAAGTGAAACAAAGGAAACACGCAATAGCTAATGGCGTGTCTTGTGAAGTAAACACGCCATAGCTAATGGCGTGTTTAAGCAGTGAGTTTTTCACAACCTTTCCAGTAGCTGATCAGAATGCCAAATACTAAACACGCCATTACGTATGGCGTATCTTCCTCTTGAAACACGCCATTGTATGTGGCGGGTTCTTCCAGATTCATTTTTTTTTCAAAGCTGGACAATTTCCCTTCGTCCTCATTTCGTTCCCTTGCCAAAAAAGAAAACCAAACTCAACAATGCAAATTGGACACAAACCATTGTTTATTAAAAATAAAAACCGTGTTTACACACCACATAAGCTTCGCGCAAGGGGATTAAATTAAAGTTTTACAACTAAAATGTCAAACAAATTAACCATCTAAATTGTCAAATACATTAATCCTCTAACTATTACATCAAGTCTTCTTCTTGTTCTTTCCTCAAAGGCGACTCCAAAACCCTTTCTTAGGCACCGGGGTACCTGGTTCATTGACGGGTGACATTGAAGACATGGAAGACATAGAAGGATTAGAGCGTCTAACCCTCCTAGTGTATTGAACCAAAGGTGCATCATCATCCACATTCATTGAGTCGAGTGACTGTTGAACAACTGGTGAACTTTCTTCCCTTGGTTCTATGGTTGGTTGAAGAAGATGGGAATAGCCTACATGTTCAAGAGATTGAGAGGAGTAGTCCCGGAGGTGTGAAACCATTGAGCGGAAATGAGGAGGCACCTCAAGAGGCATTTGTTGAAGCTCCTTATCACATGTATCATAGACATTGACGAAACCATGCACCTAAAACAAAATAAGTTGTATAAGCAATCACATTTTATGAAATATTGGTTAAGAATTAAAAGACAAGTATATTAAGTGTACTTACAAGATATTGTAGGCTCCAAATGGTGCTTGATAAGTAGCTTGTTGGGAGAAAGGGTTCATGCGAAGAATAGTGCGATCCCTGTACCAAACCATGTAAGGGTCGTAGTAGCTCATTTCATTATCATCCTCTACACCACGGAACCGAAAATCATCCCTCCTAACCTAACTTGATATGTAGGGTTGATGTTTTTCTATCCAATTCCGTGAAGAGGCACCCATTTTGTCAACTTTGTGCAAGTTAGGTTCGGTATTAGAATTTAAAGGGATATATTGTTTCCACCCAAATTGACGAGCTACCCTATTAGGAAAATGCCACTCAACAATGTCGAAACAAATCATAGGTGCCATCACTGCCCAATCGTCGGAGTCATCATAACAAAACTCGGGCAAAAAAGACAAAATCTGTCGGGTGTAAGGTTGCCATATAAACTGACCATGTCGCATTGAATCGAAAGCATCCCTATACCCAATTAGTGTGGTCACCCCTTCCGGTCTCTTACGATTCACACTTACCCCCCTACAACCCAATGAGTCAATCCTTATTTGATGTTGAGAACCTAATGGGTTCGGTCCATGATGAGTAGCATTAACGGGTCCCATGAGTGTAGGTCAACCAATATTAATCCTCTCCCAAGCCCACAATTTCAATAGAATAAGGGGACCTCCAATGTCTTTGGACTTGACGTCGCTTGCTGTACATAAATTCCGATATAAAGTAGCAAGTACGGCACTTCATGTAACACCCCGATTTATGAAGGAGCCTTTAGCAAGACATTCCCTAATAAACCGAACTGTTACCATCTCGGTTTCCCGAGTTACTGAATAACAAATTAAACTCCAAGGCGAATTATATAATTTCTTTAACTTAATTTTTACAAAACCTCTTTTACATCAAATTGCAAAGAACTAACATAAATAAAAGTGAAAGTCTTCTAAATGATGATCTAGCTACTAAGTCTTCTGATCCAGTGTCTCACGCCCATCAAGCTCCCGTCCTATCTCTTAAACCTGTCAAGTCTGCTCGCCAATATTTGGGTCATCACGGTGTTCACGAATACACGTGGTCAACCACGAGGTTGAGTAGGGAATACAATGAAACAACAAAATATGATATGCATGCTCCTCCGTCACCTCCACCTCCATCTCAACTCATATCTCATAACCCGTACAACCCAACCATACCGATCCCCGGTAGACTATATATCGACCGTAGCCGATCGCCACTCGCGTTGAAGACACCAGGGCAAGTCATGCGAACCCGCCTGGGCCTTATCACAACATCATCATCACCACACCACGTCACCACAACATCCTCCATCTCCAATGCATATGAATGCTCAAGAAATTAATGCAACACAATATGTATATCATTGAACGGTAAATCATAGAATCATGCCTAAGGTTCACCGAATGTTGTGATAATATACTCAATACGATCAATTCAGTCAAGCACATTCCAGGATATGAATCATAACATGAATCAACAACCAAGAATCACGTCAACGTTCACAGTTTGGTCATATGAAACACAAACAAGTCAACACAATTCAACAACAACGATAATAAGTCAAGTGTATTTCCCTACCTTTTCGCAATCCAAGCACACAAGCAATCAATTATGATCCTTCACATATCCATCACCTACATAACATAATTATGTATAATTACCACCTACTCAATCAAATAATCATGCACATAACCTAGACTCATCATAACTTAATAGGAATATCAACTTAAAGAACAAACACGATTTTTCCCGATTTTCCAAAGACATGATGAGACTCGGAATAAAATACATAACTAATTCCAGAAAACTCAAATTGATACAAGGCCAATTGGATTGGAACCCCCTGAGTCTTAGCTACAAATTATATCTAACGTGTTTTTCTCAAATTCCAAACTTATCAAGAGTTGTCAGACTGATTTCCAAAAGCGTGAAACCGTCGCATAAAAAGTATTGATTCATAAAACGAGTTTAAAACATTATTTTGCAGTAATTCCAAATCCTATTATCATCTAGACTATACAAAAATGATGTATTAAGAAGCCTCATAACTGAATCGACATAAAAATTAGGGGTTCAAATCATTTTCCACAACCAAATCAGATTCGCGGACTTTTCAGCGACATGTTCATAAATAAATCACCTAGGACAAACCATAAAGAATTTGACTACGATATTTTATATGCATAAACTAGACATCAAATAAACACGACTCTCTTTTCAAACATTTTGAAGACGAACAGTTTAAAACAGTATAAATAATGGAATGAAATCGACTTACAAACAGGGAAATCGAATTAGGTTGGAATCGATGAGAAATCTTCAATCAAATGAAAGGCTCGACAATTCTTCTTCCTCTCCCTTTCTCTAGGTTTAGAAATGGTTTTATGAATGATAAAATGAAAAGAGGGGAGAGGGAGAGGGGCTCTTAGATTAGGTTTAGGGTAAATGGTGGTTACATGTTCCGGGTAGGGCAAATGGGTTAAACGGGTATGGTCGTTGGGTAAATGTAGATGGGTAATTCTTGATCCAAAAGACAAAATGTGATGTAGCCCGACTCAACATATACGATATAAACCCGACTTAATAACATTCACGATATTACGATGCAACCAATATAAAATGTATAAAATTGTTTTATTACTTGGATAAAATTATTGTTTACGAAACAATTGAAATAGAAATTGAATGAATAATTTATTATAAATACAAGACGTTGTAATTTATAATTTAATAAACCGTTTTGGTACAAGTAATTACGAATTACTAGTCGATTTTGTAAATGACATATTTTATGAGTATGTTGATTTTTAATATGTTAAAAATACATTACATTGTGACATGTCATGTAACATGTTACATGTGACAAAATTGACAAATGACAAAATAAAATGGACTACCCATTTTATTTTAAGTGTGCCGAAATAATGGAGGGAGTGTAAGATTTATATTGTGTTTTTTATCTTAAGTGGAAAAAACAATGATTATATCTAACTAGTAGCCATGCAAACCTAGCTTTTGAGAAGAGCAAAAATAAAAGGCATTGGGCATGCTACCCAAGGCCAATTATTTTCGGCCACCATAGGTAAAAGAAAAGAGTTTTTCTTTTCAATTCATTCATTCATTTTTATTAAAAATTTCTAGTGTAAGAAATGATATTCTCTCTATTTTGTGAAAATCCTAGAGAAATAAAAACTCACTCATCTATTCTCTCTCAACCGAAAACAAGAGAGAACAAGTAAATATTTTGTGACAAAATTTTAAGTAAGACTAATCCTAATACTAGATCATATTATTTTAGTCTTTAAGAGTATTCCTTGGGTATTCACTTTTGGGAGAGATTCTATACTTGAATCTTTGTTCATCAATTATTTGGAATGCTCAAGAACTAACAAGAAGGAGATCTTGTTGGTGCCCATAAAACCGAAATCACATAGTAAGGAACATGATTTCTTCTTTACTTCTATTTATGTTTGCATGCATAAGATTTGTAATTATTTTATGACTAAATAATTTCTCACATATATGAATATGTTAAATAATGAGATATAGATTTCTAACACATATAAGTGTTATAGTGTACCCTTTTTAGTTTTTTATTTAGAAATGTACCTCAATAATTATTATGATGTACACTAACTCTAAATAAGAATATAATTTATGTTTTTGTATAAAACGCAGAAGGTTTCTCTATTATGCAATTAAAACAAGCGTTGCACCCTAACGAACCACGATTAAGTTCATGGTGAGACCATACAAATCAAGGTAATTATATTCAAACTAGAAATAAATGTCATATATACAAGACTCAAGTTGGTGACCCCTATCATCTCTCAATTCTCGATTGAAAATCACATTTAGAAACTAGTTTTGACTAGTCTCCCAAACCATTTGATTGGGAATCATTTGGTGTGTGCGAATCTTGTATTCAAAGCAAGTTAATTCATGCCTTTTGCTGGAAAAGAATTATGATTAGAGCAAAATATTCGCCCAATTTACACTTTGAAGTGTATGGTCAATATAATTTCAATCAGAAAAGGTTATTACTTCTTCATCTCTTTTACTAACGAACTAGGTAGATACTAGGTATCCACTTAATGAGGTAAGAAGAGAAACTCTTTGAATAAGTTCAATGAATGTTTAAAAAGTATAAAAACCTACTATTATAAAACCAAAGTATTATTACTTTGTTAAAATGGCGAACAATAAAGTGATGTCTTTTATCTGCACCATATAGAGTGTGATATGGTATCACAAGATCACTTTCATAATCACACCCTATCAAGATAAGGTGTATTAGAAAGTTAAAAAGAATCCTATACGACATGAGTGAATCTTTACTATAAAGTTGGAGGTAGTTTCTGTTATAAAATTTGTCTGGCATTTAAATTTTCCACTAAAATAAAACATGATTAAAGCAATCATCTACTTTTCATATGAGATATGGTTAGGCATGGTACCTAAATTGTAGCTTGTTTCGATAGTAAACATGTGCTCTCTCTTCCTACATGATCACGAGAACAAAGGGTTTGTGTCTCGTGATGTTGTCTATTAAAGAAATGAGGAGTATTTCTTAATTAAGACAGTGGGAGAAAATGGTCAAGAGCCACAAACTGAGAATAAGACGTAGGAAGATGTTCCTTCTTAGTCAAAATCAGTAATTATTTCTTCGAAATCTAAAGTGGACATGAGTCATCTTATTTTTGAAAGTAACAAGCCTGTAACTTATTAAGATGCTTTATCTAGTTTTAACTCCGCAAAAGTCCGAAATGAGCATAAACATGAAAATGTTTATTTAGTCTAGTTGGTTGGTGGCAAAGGGTTTTGCACGCAACAACAACGCTTCATTAAAATTCGGATTTTATAGTTGGATTTAAAAATCATCTTGTATGAGTTTTTTAAAATCGCAACTATCCTAAGGTAGGAAGAAGTCTTAAGTAGAAGTAAAGGAGTTGAATTGTATGTTTTGATCATGTGATAAACTTTACTCGAATTGTCGAGTAGTTCTGTTTATACATGGAGTTTAGTGGGAGTAATATGGTGTTACTAGTCTTATGTATAAGGGACATATTGATCATTTTGAATGATGGAAGACTTGGGAGAAGAATAATACATCTCTAAGATATCCAGACCTATAAAGATAGTTCTAAGAGGATATAAGCGTTGAATGAATATTCTTATGTTAATAAGAATCTTGACAAATTCAAAAGTAGTGAACATGTAGAAATTGAATCCACATGCTTCCACTGCGGGATTGATTAATTACGCTAAGATGTATCACCATTCTTAAACTTCGTATCCTTCGAGTATGATGAAAAGTTACAAATTGAATCATAGAGAGAAGTCTCTATATAGCCACATAGTTCATTAGTTAGTACTCAGGAAGTACTAAAGAAATGAAGCTAAGCATTTAGAATTGAGATGGATTTATGTGCAAGGAGTTACACAAAAACCATATTCTAAACTCATAAGGATGGTTAGAGAACCATCGTGACTATATTATTTAAGGAGGATATCTGCTAGGAATATCCTAGGCAGTTGAACAATGAGATATACACAACGGAAATTGAGTAGACTTGCAATAATGACATATGCAAGAATGAAGGGATCATATAAGGATTCAGTTTTATGAATTGGAGGAACTATGGTAGTTCGTTCCAATAACCGAAGTCCTATCCCTACACACTGTGAGGACGGTGGGAGTTATTTAAAGCAAGAGAGCCTATACCTAGATTGGATCTAGACACGTGATGCAAGAAAAACGTAGATATGCAATAAACGAGAATGCTTAAGACATTTCTGTACTTCCAGATTCGTTCAGCTATTTTCAAGGACAAATATCTCAAAATCTGTGACTCGTTTTGCGCTGAAATCAATTGGAAATGAAAGTTCATGATGTTAGCTTTCCAATAAGTGGTCGTATGCATGATTCAATTGAGTAACGAATAACATATGCTTGTTTAGTTAAGCTGTCGAAATCCTACGGGAATGTTGCAAATGAATACGGATATGCAAATGAACTCGGATATAGCTGGCCACGTTACAAGCTTAAAGAAACGAGATCAAAAGATTATATGCTGCTGCTACTTTATTATATAATTAGTTGTTATTTCCTCTTTAAATTATGTTATCTTTTAGTTATCTTATTTAGCAAGAATAAAATCTTTAAGAAGATCATTTGTGTAATCTAGAATATTCTAATCGAGCCTATATAAGGCGAGATGTGCTGCTATATTTTTCAGATTTGAGATGATGAAATTGATGTTTGATATAAACACAAAAACCATTGCAAGCTTTTGATCATTCCCGATCAGTTTGTATACTCGAGATTGTACTTCGAATTGGCGTTTGAGGATTGGGCTCTAATCTCATCGTTATTAGCACCGGGTTCGAGGTAGAACTACGGACTAAATATCCCTTTAATTTCCGTCCCTTTGGTTATTTTTCTGCTATTTCGTTTCAATAAAAAAAATACAAAAACAAGTTCCTTAATTCCGCTCCAAGTTTATTATGTTGGATCTGATTTTACATCATATGGTATCAGAGTTTCGGCTCTTGGTTTCCTCAAACCAAGACGATCATATGGGGCCAGGAGATTTTGAACGCTCCAACGATCAGATTATGCTCTTTGAGAGTCCGTTCTTTTATGAAGAAACTCCGGTGGAAGGTAATTCTAATTTAAATCTTGATTTGCTGCCTATATTTGATGAATATGACAATGAGGAGGCGTGGTAAAGAGGAGCAAAAATAGACTCCTATGCTTTAATAAAAGTACCCTTGTTACAAATGGGGTTACTTTGAAAATGTTCAAAAAGAATGCAAAAGAAATTTCCAAGTATGAAATTGCCAAACATAAAAAATGGCAAAGAAATGTTCTCAAAAAGTTCAATGCCACAAGAAATTGGGGGGAAAAACAAATCAAAAAGCAAACTACCAATGTGAAACTCATGCATCTTGAAACCCTTTTTATCCTTTGATGAACCTACTTTGATGCATGGTGAAGAGGGGACGACCCTTCTTCTTGTCTAGGCAAGAGGGGGAGTTCCGCGATCCTATAGTGTTTCTAACACCATGAGGGTTCTTTAGTTGATGAAAGCATTTAGCGATTGTGGACAAAGGTACGCTAGTTTGACACAACTTGGAGGTGACTATTTTGTATCCTCTTGGACTTAGTAACTAGGAGAACCAATATCTATGATGGAGTGTGTACCCTTAAATTGCTTCCCTTGTATATGATTTTCACCACTTAGATGAGGAAAGTGTCTATTCTTTTGTAGATGCATCCTTTACTTGTTTTGTGTGCTTAATGCTTGGATGTATCGCCATTTTGGCAAGCCCCACCTTGCCTTGCAAGAAGGCATCTTACCTCATGGATGTCTTGTAGTGAGTTGAAGGGGCGGTGATGCGGGAGCATTGGAAGATAGCAAAAATGAAGTGCTCATTAGTCGAAATGTAACTCAAATTACAGAAGGTTTCAAAATGGGGTCGAGTTATGTGACGATGTTGAAATGGGAGAGCAATGAAGATGGCGGAGCTAGAAACACGCTTCCCTAAGCCACGTAGGAGCACGGAATTCCAGCCATGTTAGGAGACACGATTTCCTAAATGAAGTCGGATTAGCTATTAGTTTATTTTACTGTTTTCAAATAAAATTAGGAAACTCTATATTTCCTAATCCAAATAAAATTAGGAAACTCTATATTTCCTAATCCGAGTTTTATTTAGCTTCCACAAATCTGATTTCTATTAGTTAATAATTATATAATAAGTTTCCTAGTTAGTTTAGGAAAAATAGCTTGGAAGATAAGTTGAGGAATTAGATCTCGAGTCAGATTGTGACATCGAGTAGGACTATAAATAAGGACCGATTGTGGCCTTATTTTTCAGAATATTTCAGAAATACAATAAAGTTTACAGTTCGTAAAACTTGTGACAATCTTGCGAGATTAGATTAGGACTCTTCCTTGCGAGGCTGAGTTATAGCAAATCGAGCTATAACCTTGCGAGGTTAGAACAAGATTCGCTAATCTATCCTGTTCTTTGTTCCAAATTCACGCAACTACCAACAATATTTCCTTGTTTTCTGATCTTATACACGACATACTCAAACTAATCAATAATTCCGCTGCAATTTAATCTAACGTTACATTCTAACGAACGAGTTCTATATCAAATTGGTTACCAGAGCAAGGTTCAGATTTATTTCTTAATAGATCTGTCTTGGGATGTTGTTAATTATGGTTAACGACAAAGATGGTAATGGCATTCCGAAAACATGGGAATATGGTCATAACGAGTTAAAAACGAGGATGGCTCAGATGTCTTATGTTTTAAAGGAGATAATAACTATGTTAAAGAATAAAGAGAAGAAAAATAATTCGGACAGTCCATCCGAATCTGAAGAAGACGAGCAGCCAAAGACGAAAAAGAAAAACAAGAACGATGATGATAGAGGCCTTAAACTCGACATACCCGAGTTTAATGGAGATCTAGATGCTGAAACGTTTCTGGATTGGATTCGTCAAGCAGAGAGGATTTTTGAATACAAAGACTACGATGAGCATAAGCAATTTAAGGTTGCTACATTAAAATTAACCAAGTACGCGTCTTTATGGTACGAAAATCTGAAGAAGCAACGCAAGAAAGACAGAAAACCTAAGATTGAAACTTGGGAAAAGTTAAGAAAGCATATTATGAAGAGGTTTCTTCCTAGAGACTACGAGCAAGATAATTACTTAAAGCTAACATCTTTAATGCAGGAAAGTTTGAGTGTTGCTGATTATGTGATAGAATTCGAGAAATTGAGCATTGTTTGCGATTTGGAAGAGAAGGAAGAATTGAGAACTGCAGATTTTATTCGTGGCCTCAATTCGAGCCTAGCACAACGGGTGGAAATCCAGAATTATGATGGATTTAACGATGTTTGTAGGCTAGCTCTTAAATTCGAGAAGCAAGATAAAGGCAAGAAATCCTATGCTCGTGATTATTCGAGGAATTCGAGCACTTACTCGAAACCAGCAGCTACTACGACCAGTAGAAAGGATGTACGAAAGGAGGATCCAAAAGATAAGGGCAAGGGTACAATGGTTGAAACAAAGGATACGAGATTGCGACGATGTTTCAAGTGCCAAGGATATGGGCACATTGCCAATGAATGTCTGCAAAAGCGAGCTCTAACGATTCAAGAATTGGTTGATTTAGTTCCGAACTTTCTGCTTCCAGAACCTGAATTCAAATCTGATTTGCAAGAGGAAGAGAGTGGCGATGAGGTGATACACATTGTTGAACCCTACAGCGACGGGGAGAAGGAGGTGTTGGTGCTTCGAAGCCTCGGTGAGGCTGCTCACGTTGAAGAGGAGCAAAGGGAACGATTATTTCATTCTCGTTGTAAGGTAAACAATCAGATTTGCACTCTTATTGTCGATAGCGGTTCTTGTACCAATGTCGTATCTAGAGACTTAGTTGATAATCTGAAGTTGCCAACTAAAAACCACCCTAAACCATACAAATTACATTGGCTTGACGGGAATAATGGGATATTAGTTAAGAAACAGGCCCTAGTATCGTTACAATTGGGACCGTATGAAGATAAGGTCATGTGTGATGTAATCCCGATGAATGCTTGTTATATTTTACTGGGTATGCCGTGGCAATATGATCGAAAGGTAGAACATGATGGGAGGAGCAATGTTTATGTCGTGACTAAAGGAAAAGGTAAATATCATCTTAAACCGTTGTCACCAAGTAAACATAAGAAGCCTGTTGCAAAGGAGAGTTTGTTTTTAGAAGCAAGTGAAGTAGAGGAGGTCCTTGCTCAAGGAAAACGAGCTTATGTGCTGGTTGTCCGAGACTTGGAGTCCGTTGGTGAGAGTAACCGCCGAGGAGTGCAGGGGTTACTTGATGAGTTCATGGATGTGTTTCCCGAGGAGTTACCATATGGGTTACCTCCCTTACGGGGAATTGAACATCGCATTGACTTAATTCCCGAAGCTGCATTGCCTAATAAACCAGCTTATCGGTGTAATCCCGAGGAAGCTAAAGAATTACAGAGGCAAGTACAGGAATTAATTGATTGAGGGTATGTACAAGAGAGCTTGAGTCCATGTGCAGTACCAGCGTTATTAGTGCCGAAAAAGGAGGGAACTTGGCAAATGTGTATTGACAGTAGAGCGGTGAACAACATTACAATCAAATACCGCTTTACTATGCCAAGGCTTGACGATATGTTAGACGAACTTTCTGGTTCGTGTGTTTTCTCTAAACTTGATTTACGGAGTGGTTATCATCAAATGAGAATTCGAGAAGGAGATGAGTGGAAGACCGCTTTTAAAACGAAATATGGGTTATATGAATAGCTCGTGATGCCATTTGGTCTATGTAACGCTCCTAGCTCATTTATGAGGCTTATGAATGAAGTGTTAAGGCCTTTCCTTAACAAGTTTGTGGTTGTATATCTCGATGATATTCTGACTTATAGCAAGAATGAAGAAGAGCACAAACAGAATTTAAGATCAGTGTTCGAAGTTATGCGAGAACAGAAGCTATTTGGAAAGCTTGAGAAGTGAACGTTTATGGTGCCGAGTGTAGTGTTTCATGGTTACATTGTGGGCAAAGATGGCGTGAGTATGGGCCCATCTAAAGTCGAAGCAATCCAGGCCTGGCCGGTTCCTAAATCGACTACGGAGGTGCGGAGTTTCCATGGGTTAGCAACATTCTATAGACGATTCATTCAAGGATTTAGTTCGATCATGGCTCCAATTACAGAGCTGACCAAGAAAGGGGTTTTCGTGTGGACTACTAGTGCCCAAAAGGCGTTTGAAGAATGAAGGGTAAGTTGTGTTCCGGACCTGTTTTAGCACTTCCTAATTTCGACAAGTTGTTTGAGGTCGAATGTGATACGAGTGGTGTTGGAATTGGTGTCGTATTGGTGCAAGAGAAGCGGCCTATTTCGTATTTCAGCGAGAAGCTAGGTGGCGCAAGGCTGAACTACTCAACTTACGATAAAGAATTCTATGCCATTGTGAGAGCATTAGACCATTGGAGTCACTATTTGCGATCAAAGCCGTTTGTGTTACATTCTGATCATGAGGCTCTAAAGCATATACATGGACAACAAAAGTTAAATCAAAGGCACGCTAAATGAGTCGAGTTTCTGCAATCTTTTACTTTCTCATCAAAGTATAATACGGGAAGTTCGAATGTTGTAGCTGATGCACTTTCCAGGAGGCATTGTTTGTTGGTTGAGCTCGATGCAAGATTGTTGGGTTTCGAGCATATTAAGGAGTTGTACAAGACTGATCCGTATTTTGCTAACGAGTTGATTGAGCCTACTGGAACTTATACATTGCAAGATGGATTTTTATTCAAGGGAAATCGACTTTGTATTCCACAAAGTTCGATTCAGGAATTACTTATTCGCGAAGCTCATGGAGGAGCAATAGCTGGTCACTTTGGTTCTAATAAAACTTACGACATTGTAAGTGAACATTTTTATTGGCCAAAGATGATTAAGGATGTTCAATAAATCGTGGCTAAGTGTGTCGTGTGTCAAAAGGCGAAGAGTTCATTTGCTAAAGGTCTGTATACGCCGTTACCAGTTCCGAAACAGCCTTGGAGTGAGGTTAGTATGGATTTTATACTCGGGTTGCCAAGAACTCAGCGTGGTAAAGACTCAATAATGGTTGTTGTTGATCGGTTTTCGAAGATGGCTCATTTCATTCCTTGTCATAAAACTGATGATGCTACTAATGTTGCTGATCTGTATTACAAAGAAGTGGTTCGTTTACATGGAATTCCACTTACCATTGTATCGGATCGAGATGTAAAGTTTCTTAGTTATTTCTGGAAAACGTTATGGCGTTTGATGGGAACTAAGTTACTATTTAGTACTTCTCACCATCCACAAACAGATGGTCAGACGGAAGTAACTAATCGCACTCTTGGGAGTTTATTGAGAGGATTGGTTAGCAAGAGCACAAAGGATTGGGATGTTAAACTCGCACATGCCGAGTTTGCTTACAATCGAACTCCATCTGTTACTACTGGGAGAGCTCCATTCGAAATTGTGTACGGAGTCAATCCATTTCTGCCTATTGACTTGGTTCTAATCCCAAAGAAAGATCTCATGAGTTTCGAAGCAAAAGATAGACAAGCGACATTTCTTCGTACTTGTGAACAGGTGAGAGCTCAAATAGAGAAGGCAAATGCAAAATACAAGGAGAAAGCTAACAAGCATAGAAAACAGCCTGTGTTCAAGGTAGGAGATCTTGTGTGGCTGCACTTAAGGAAAGAACAATTTACGTCTAAGCGCAAGAATAAACTATTGCCAAGAGCTGATGGTCCGTTCAAAGTCCTAGAATGTTATGGTTCGAGTGCTTACAAGCTGGATTTTCCAAGTGAGTATGGAGGAGTGAGTGCAACTTTCAATGTCGGAGATCTATCACCGTATCTTGATGACGAAAATTTGAGGTCAAATTCTCAAAAAGAAGGAGGGAATGATGCGGGAGCATTGGAAGATAGCGATAATGAAGTGCTCATTAGTCGAAATGTAACTCAAATTACAGAAGGTTTCAAAATGGGGTCGAGTTATGTGACGATGTTGAAATGGGAGAGCAATGAAGATGGCGGAGCTAGAAACACGCTTCCCTAAGCCGTGTAGGAGCACGGAATTCCAGCCATGTTAGGAGACACGATTTCCTAAATGAAGTTGGATTAGCTATTAGTTTATTTTACTGTTTTCAAATAAAATTAGGAAACTCTATATTTCCTAATCCAAATAAAATTAGGAAACTCTATATTTCCTAATCCTAGTTTTATTTAGCTTCCACAAATCTAATTTTTATTAGTTAATAATTATATAATAAGTTTCCTAGTTAGTTTAGGAAAAATAGCTTGGAAGATAGGTGAAGGAAATGTAGATTCATGTACATAATAACATACTCTTATATGTCTAAATAATTTGTCATAAAATTAATTACGGATCTTATGCATGCAAACAATAAAATAAATAGAGGAGAAATCATGTCCTTACATGGTAAATTTCGGCAATTAGGGCACAAAAGAGATCACCTTTCTCTTTTGTTCTTGAGCTTATTCCAATGGAAGAATGAAGATCTAAGTGTAAGATCTCTCCCTATGTATTATACCCAAGGCTCCTCTTAATTAAATTAATATTACAAATACTAGTTATAATATTAATCAAGGTAGAAAAATGGAACCAAAATATTTATAAACTCTTATACTATTTCGGTTTTTAGAGAGATAAAAGGGAGGATTTTAATTCTCTCTAAAACTATGTTTTTGGATGATGAGTAGAATGAATTAATCTCTAACACATTTTAGAGTAATAGGTAAAATAAAAATGAAAAACCAATGATGGTTTTTCACATCAAAAACCGGGTGGTAGGGGGGGCTTTTGGGTGAGCCAATGCATGAAATGGTTTGTCTTCACAATGCACCATAGACTTACATGGCTACTAAAGCAAAACAATCATTGTGTTTAGCTACTAATTAAACAATTAATTAGCTTAACATCCCCTCCTATTTTCGGCACCTTTAGCTAATATGGATTCCATATTAATTTTGTCAATTGTCAATATGTTACATGTCATATGTCACATATATTTGTTATGTATTTTTAACATATTAAAAATCAACGTATTAATAAAAATACGTCACATACAAAAATCGACTTAGTAATTTCATAATTACTTGTGCCAAAAATTTTACCAATTTATAAATCACAACAGATTGTATTTATAACAATTCATTCAATTTAATTGTTACATTAAACAATTTATTTCATCCGAGTAATTATACAATTTAATTACTCAGACCGTATCTTATTTAATCACATTTCAATATGATACGTAAATTTTACTTCCAAAATCGTCCGTCAATTTTCAAGTAATTTAATTAATTCGTAACATTATACGATTAATTAAATAATCAATTAAGAGGGTTGCCCTTTAGGTATGACCTAGGGGTCAATCGATCACCACCGTCACACGACAAGTAATGTCAAACTCTAGTAAGCCAATCATTACCGATATATGTTGACCAGTTGACAGTAACAAAATTACTTCCCAATTGTATTCATTTTAATGAGACTTAAACATGTGATCATCATGATCAACAGTCGTGATCGCATTATTGTCGGAGGACACATATTCCAACAATCTCCCACTTGTCCTCGACAAGTGTGCGTCACCAATTCTCTTGTCCTATTACTATCTCCCACTCAATGCAAGGTGTCTTTCAGGTCGTACTTGCAAGTGATCATATCGAGAGCGGTTTCCTCGATCTGGAGAATAACTGATTGACCGGATTTATCCACTCTGGATATCTTCCGAGCGTGGCCACGCATTTCCAGTTCATTACTCCTCGAGTGGCCCTGAGATATTGTTATAACCCTGACTAGGGGTGGACAATTCCTATCGCACTCATTCCCTTCGACTAGCCACACCATCATAACCCAAAATATGCCCATTTGACCCCATTTACGAAGGTCGTAGTAACACAAATCAAAGTTAATCGAAATCGTGCCATCTTAGGCGAATAGTCTTTAGTCAAAAGAATCGACTCATTTGAATACTATAGTAGCTCTCGCCACGACCAGGCTATATAAATTTGCCGAACTCTATAAGCGGTCATAAGGCCCGACAAAAATGTTCCTAACAATCCGCCTATGTGATCGACTAGTCATCACACATGACTCTATGGCACTTGAACTTGCCATCAATCGCATCACACTCTAGTCACTTCGAGACGTCACCTCATATAAGTAACTATGGGCAAAAACAATGTTAATCCATGTTCACTTTAACGGGGTTCAATTGTCTCCACAACCCGTTTGGATATAACAATGTACCAAGTGAGTTAATAATAACTCAAACGACAAATGTTGACATCACACTCGGGTAGTCAATATCATATTACAACCTTGTGATGTTTATCATAAGTGTAAACACTTATTGATTGCAATAGAAGTTTAACATCCCATGTGTCCATGTGTTCAAACTTCTTACATTTGCAATTTCCTTCACATTCATGTTCTCATAGCATGAATCTTACCAAGTACACATTAAGGTTCTTGACCTTGGTTTTGGTTCTTTAACTTGAAAGAACTTTCTCACTGATCATCTCATAACGAACTAATTTGCGATGAATAATACAACTTGTACTGATCAAGTATTCATCCACACACAATGCACTAGGTATGTGTTTTGTAGAATCTTGTAACAATTGACAAGATTATTTAGCTTAGCACTTCTCATAAGTCCTAGCTTTTACTAGAAAAGATTGTTTATGAATAACCTCTTATTCAACCAAGCATCTTTCCAAAACTTCTCATTTCTCTTTCTAGGCATGAAAGAATTGGGATTCTCATAAATCCTCATATGTGCTCGGATTTTTCTATAATATGTGCAACTTCTTGACACACAATAGAACATCCCGTCAAACACTGAAATCGCTCATCGGATTCTACTTGAGAATTCATGACGTTTTTATTTTGGCTTACCAAGTCTATCATCATGCTCTTATGCATATGATTTATAATTGGACATGTACATGATTATTCTAATGGCGGAAACATTAGTTACTAATAATCATGAGATCAACCGTTCTTAGGTTCAATGAACTACCATGACTGCTAATGGTAATCCCATTTTCATTCATACGAATAACCTGCGCGTATGTTGATTTGATGTGTATCTCTTAATACTAATCCAACATCCCATGATGTAATTGGATTCATCATTGTCCATTTTCATCCAGAATTGAAAACTCAAAAGCTTCTTTATGAAAGAAGGTATTAGCTCGTCATTCTTTAATGAGTAATGGGTTTTATACATTCAAGGATGATAGCTCCCACTAAATTCCATGTCTTCACATGAGAATTTCTTAACTCCCACTCAATTCAACATATTTCGAAATTGACTTCTCAATCGAAATTTGTCAAGAATATAAATTGCTTTGCCAAGTTACTAGGATAAAACCATATATGTTCCCATCATATCCTTTCAAAATGCCTATTTTGAAGTGGTCTTATCTCAACCTTACGGAAAGAGATTTTAAATCTCTAACACACTCATGTCATAATGATGTGTAGTAATGTCATTATTCAAATACAAATAATATTTAGAATAGGTCCTTCGGAATACCCTTTCGGAAGGAGGTTTAACCATTTCATAGCGAGGTTAAACAATGACATTTGCATGGTTAAAACGTTGGCTATTGAAGATATCGGAATATCAATCTTTGCGACTTGATCATAACTAGTATGTTACTATGATTCATTTAGGCTCTTAAGTAAAACTCATGATTGAAACTATTGGTCAATTGATTCATAACCTTAGTCAATAAGCTTGTTAAGACTTTACATTAGTCATTTTTCTTCCAAAACTTCTTTTGGTCTCCTCGTGTAGTTATCTTGAGAATAAACTCTTATGATTACTTCACTTGGTCTCTTAAGTCATTTAGAACTAACTTGAGACTATAGATCTCATCCATTTGGTATACTATGTAAATAGATATACCTTTATTCAAATCATTCTTTCTTGCATAGATCTTCATTTACACAAGTACACAATTTCATTTTGCCTTTTCATTTTGCCTTGTGTCCTCATTTTTCTCCCACTCTATCTTTAGAATGAATACACTAAACATTCAAAGATAGCATATGAGACACAAATTAATGATGTTGAAATATAAGGAGAACTATCTCATAGATAGACTAATAGATATTGATTTCATATGAGTATTTGGTGGTTGACATACCTTTAAGAGAGTTCATAGACTCAAAGTCACTTTATAAATGATCATATACAAGCCTTAAGCATGTGGACATATAATGAAACCGGTCATTATATTTGTCTATTAGATCACTTTAAGCGAATAATCTTATGTTTCAAACCGCAAGCAATTTAAAGATGAAATTTTAGAACATAAAGGATAAATGATAAAACGTGTGACTTGGGTTGCAAACCAAGTCACTATCATCCAAAATACAAACCATTATCCAAAATACCTTTCCATGTCGAACATGGAAACTTAAAGTTCTAAAATTCAAAACATAACTTAAAATAAGACAATGAAAAACAAAGCTCCATAAAAGCTATCCTTAGCTTCTTCATGGTTTCTTATGCTTGTTTTTCTTTTCCTTTGTCTTTGCTTGGTGGCGGCCCTATTTACAATAAAAAGGGAGATACATTATCACAACTTTGCATCATAATACCATAGTTGAATTTAGAAACATAAAAGAAGGTTAGTCATTTACCTACTGGAGTGATCTTTCCAGCTTTGATATCACCAAGATATTTGGAACAATTCCTCTTCCAATGTCCCATGCCATTACAATAATGGCACTTATCAAGAGGACCCTTCTTGACTTTGGAGGTGCTAGCTTCACAAGACTTAGCTTTGGTGAATGTGGGAGCTTGCTTCTTGCCCTTTCTCCCATTCTTCTTGAACTTCCCCTTACTCTTTGTGCTTATGTTAAGCACATCCTTGGGAGGGTTCACATTTAACCCCATGTCCCTCTCGGCTTGCATAAGTAACTTGTGCAACTCCTCAAGAGACACATCCTTGTCTTGCATATTGAAATTCACCCGGAATTGTACATATGCCTTAACCTTAGACAAGGAGTGTAGAATCCTATCTACGATGAGTTCTTTGGGGATTTCAACCTTTTGAATCTTCAAGGTCTCGACAAGCTCCATGAGTTTGAGCACATGAGGGCTAACCTTTTGGCCCTCTTTGAAGTCGAGATCAAAGAATGCCGCGGCCGCCTCATATTGGACGATCCGCGGGGTTTGTGAAAACATGGTCACAAGTTTGGAGTAAATCTCATTAGCATTGCCCATTTTGAAGGCTCTCCTTTGGAGTTCCGCCTCCATCGCAAATATTAAGACATTTTTCATTGCGGCGGACTCCTTTTGGTAAGCCTCATAGGCTTCCCTAGTGGCCGCGGTGGACCTAGTGGTGGGCTCGGGTGGAGAGGCCTCGGTAAGGTAACGAAGCTTGTCGTCACCTTCGGCGGCTAATTTGAGTTGGGCATCCCACTCGGAGAAATTTGACCCATTCTTTTCAAGTTTACATCGATCCATGAAGGATCGGAGCCAAGATGAAGTAGCGAGTGGTGTAGCATTAGGTGTTGGTGTTGCCATTTGTTATGAATAAGAAGTGGTCTACAAAACAAAATATAAGGAGTAAAACAAATGTCGTTTAATAATACTCGTAAAAATGTATGATTTAAACAAGTTTTAAGCATTTTTCTAGTGACCTCTACCCAACTAGATAAATGATTCCAAGACCCAAATTCATATCGACTTAGGCACGGGGTAGCCGATGCAACCTTTATCAATATAACTCGGTGGATTAACCTTTTAATCGATTCTACTTTTAGAACTCTTGGTCGATAAAATTACTCTAATGTTTATCTATAGCCCAAAACACATCAATAAGGGCACGGGGTAGCCGATACAACCCTTATCAATTACTTTTGTTGAGTTCAATCCAAATTTCGAATAAATGTGTCCATTATCCAAACCCACATCAACTTGGGCACGGGGAAGCCGATACATCCCTTATCAACATGAATTCGGTGGATTAACATTCATCACCCACTTCCCCTACGTAACAAGGTTTGTACCCGGGGTAGCCGAGTGCACTCCCTCGCGAAATAGGTTTTCATGGTTTCTACTATTTGGTAAGGCTATGTCTCAATTAATTGTTTTAGCGAGAGGTCATGTCAATTTATTATCTATCACGTTTTAAGTGAACTAAAGCGGTGAACTACGATAATTCGAATTGACACGGTCGATAAACTCGATAAAAGACAATGCATGTTTAGTTATGGCGATTTAGCGATGCATGTGACATAAAATAAAATGCAAGCATAAAGATAAAATCCTAGTATGGCCTTTCCTAAAATAGAAAAACTATTAATCTATTACATATTCGGAAACCAACTCCATTGGTCCCTTGAACTTCGGTTGTGGCACGCATCTCGAGGTAACACCGTCTTTATGTATCGCCATTCTTGAAGTAATCCGTCTTTTGGAACTCCGGAATGAATAAAATTACATAATAAATTACATAATTTCCTATTATACATTTGTAACTAAAATAAAATAAATCTATTAAATTACAAAACGGTGATACGAGATCACAATAAAAATTACAACCGAATCGATATTCCCATACATTTCGGGAAATACCAATTAAAATCTAAGGCCATACTAAGTAAAATTACATAATTCAAAATTACATAAATTATAAATATGACAATCATAAAGAAAATGCAGCATTATAATATGTAAGAACATGCTCAATTTTTATGCTAAATCGCCTTTTAATTAGCCAATATCAAATATTACTCGGTTTTTACGGATTCGCGTGATTTCAACATTTTATAATCACAAAAATACATAAACTCATATTTATGCATAAGTTAATTACCCTAACCTCTTAGGACTCAAAATATAGTCTCCACTAGTAATTTGACCATAATTAACTTTTATTTACAAAAATTGTTCATAAATGGACCAAAATTACAAAAATAAGCTATTAAACTTCAAATAAATCCAAAAATTTCAAATAAATTCAAAATTTGAAATTTAAATTCATGAACAT
This sequence comes from Silene latifolia, assembly GCF_048544455.1. Classification (NCBI taxonomy): domain Eukaryota; kingdom Viridiplantae; phylum Streptophyta; class Magnoliopsida; order Caryophyllales; family Caryophyllaceae; genus Silene; species Silene latifolia. The sequence goes on along the minus strand of NC_133527.1, from coordinate 68,924,066 downwards.
TCTGGAAAAATTCCATGACACTCATAATGTTCAAAATCTTAGGTTAAAAATTTGAAATTTTTTCGGAAAAACAATGTTGCGGTTTATCGATATTTAATAAAATAATCATAAAAACATGGAAAAATTATTTTCATTAACTTTTCAATTTTAGATCTGAAAAATATAATAAAATGCAACATTAAACGTTTTTCCTAAGTCATAGAATATGTTTTATTAATTTTCAACTAATAATGTCACTATTTATGCCATTTTTCTTCAAAAATTCATAAATCATGCTAAAAGACTTCTTTATAGCCAATTATTTTACACACATCTTGTAAAATTGCATGTGACAACATATAAATTTTCTATGACCAGATTCGAAATTTAACTCATATTAACCTATTTTTCTCTTAAATCCGAATTTAATAATGAAAAATTCATTTTTCGAGCATAACAAGTGCAAAAATTATGAAAATTTACAGGTTATCTCAAAATAATATATGTAACAACATATCCAAAAACCAACTTAAAATTCGAAGTATAGCTAATTATCGACCAAAAATGACATTTTTACTCATAAAATCACATTTAAATGTCATTATTATTAAATATGAACAATAAAAATCCGAAAAATTAACCAAAAAATCCTAAAACACTTTAGGACCAGAAATATTAACATGCATGTAATTATTTCGTGATATATCATAATAACACAAATTTTACAAGTTTTATTTTGTTATTCATATAACTCGGAAAAACTTTTAACCAATTTGCATGCAAACAACCGTGGCTCATGATACCGATTGAAGGAAATGTAGATTCATGTACATAATAACATACTCTTATATGTCTAAATAATTTGTCATAAAATTAATTACGGATCTTATGCATGCAAACAATAAAATAAATAGAGGAGAAATCATGTCCTTACATGGTAAATTTCGGCAATTAGGGCACAAAAGAGATCACCTTTCTCTTTTGTTCTTGAGCTTATTCCAATGGAAGAATGAAGATCTAAGTGTAAGATCTCTCCCTATGTATTATACCCAAGGCTCCTCTTAATTAAATTAATATTACAAATACTAGTTATAATATTAATCAAGGTAGAAAAATGGAACCAAAATATTTATAAACTCTTATACTATTTCGGTTTTTAGAGAGATAAAAGGGAGGATTTTAATTCTCTCTAAAACTATGTTTTTGGATGATGAGTAGAATGAATTAATCTCTAACACATTTTAGAGTAATAGGTAAAATAAAAATGAAAAACCAATGATGGTTTTTCACATCAAAAACCGGGTGGTAGGGGGGGCTTTTGGGTGAGCCAATGCATGAAATGGTTTGTCTTCACAATGCACCATAGACTTACATGGCTACTAAAGCAAAACAATCATTGTGTTTAGCTACTAATTAAACAATTAATTAGCTTAACATCCCCTCCTATTTTCGGCACCTTTAGCTAATATGGATTCCATATTAATTTTGTCAATTGTCAATATGTTACATGTCATATGTCACATATATTTGTTATGTATTTTTAACATATTAAAAATCAACGTATTAATAAAAATACGTCACATACAAAAATCGACTTAGTAATTTCATAATTACTTGTGCCAAAAATTTTACCAATTTATAAATCACAACAGATTGTATTTATAACAATTCATTCAATTTAATTGTTACATTAAACAATTTATTTCATCCGAGTAATTATACAATTTAATTACTCAGACCGTATCTTATTTAATCACATTTCAATATGATACGTAAATTTTACTTCCAAAATCGTCCGTCAATTTTCAAGTAATTTAATTAATTCGTAACATTATACGATTAATTAAATAATCAATTAAGAGGGTTGCCCTTTAGGTATGACCTAGGGGGTCAACTGATCACCACCGTCACACGACAGTAATGTCAAACTCTAGTAAGCCAATCATTACCGATATATGTTGACCAGTTGACAGTAACAAAATTACTTCCCAATTGTATTCATTTTAATGAGACTTAAACATGTGATCATCATGATCAACAGTCGTGATCGCATTATTGTCGGTGGACACATATTCCAACAATAGGTTGAGGAATTAGATCTCGAGTCAGATTGTGACATCGGGTAGGACTATAAATAAGGACCGATTGTGGCCTTATTTTTCAGAATATTTCAGAAATACAATAAAGTTAACAGTTCATAAAACTTGTGTCAATCTTGCGAGATTAGATTAGGACTCTTCCTTGCGAGGCTGAGTTATAGCAAATCGAGCTATAACCTTGCGAGGTTAGAACAAGATTCGCTAATCTATCCTGTTCTTTGTTCCAAATTCACGCAACTACCAACAATATTTCCTTGTTTTCTGATCTTATACACGACATACTCAAACTAATATATAATTCCACTGCAATTTAATCTAACGTTACATTCTAACGAACGAGTTCTATATCAGGCGGAGTGAGACCCGCTAATCGTCTCACATTGGTTATATTATTAAGATAGTTTAAATAAAGGTCTAGTTCTAGTCACCTCTTTACTCGGGACGAGTAAAGGTTCGGTTTGGGGATGTTTGATGTGACTCTTAATTGCGCACATTTAGTCCCCTAATTATACCTATTTTGCATACTAATATAACATTTCAGAGCCATTTTATCCGTCAATTCCTTCCTATTTTACTTTCCTATTGCATTTAATATGTCTTGTAGGAAAGACGATAATGAGGCGGAATTCCCGTCTCCCGTGTATATTCGGAAGCTTGTTGACGATCTTGAATGGACTAGTATGAAGAGGAGATAAGAATGATGACCAAGGATGTAGGAATAAAGAGTATATAGGAGGATCATAGGATTAAAAGCAAGGAGATGGAACCCTACCCCAGAATCCGAGCAGATTCCCTTACAAGACGAGTGTCCCAAGCCAAGGATCCGAGCATGCCGAACTCAAGCCGTGCATCCAAGATCCAGGATCCGAGAGTGTCGATGCCAGCCCAAGCGGATTCCCTTACAGGACCAACCATGCTTCAAGCCAATCCGCGCGGATTTCCTTGGGAGTTGCTGCTTGTTCCGCGCATGTCCCTCCGGACTTGCAAAGCTCTATTCCACACTTAAGCATTGTTATTTACTAATCTACCCTTGCTTAACCTGATGATGTACCACTATACATACTTCATTTGTAATAATCAAGGGATTAAATTCCCTTAGATGAAAGAGAGCCCTTTTAGTAGAGGCAAAGCTATCATTAGGAGTAGATTAGAATTGATTAATCTCAATCATTCCACAAAATTACACATTAATCTTTCCTTAATTATTGTTCCAGTTTATTATTGGGTAATTGAAGATTATTGAGTTATTATTGGAGAATTGACAACTCTTCATCAATCAATCAAGTTCTCTTCTATTATTCTTTGCTTTCCATTTGTTCATCTTAATATTGGTATAATCTCTTTACTTCTTACTCTTTATTGCTTATTTTTTCACTCTTTCATCATGTTTATTCTTGTTAAGATGATTGACACCATTGATAACATGTCTTCCATGATAATGAGTGAATAGTTCCCTAACTAGGATTAGTGGGGGATTAGGGGAGTTAATCATGGGATTAGAACTATGATTAAATTAATATGCTTTCATAATTAAATGCTTGTTTGTTGTGATTTCAACTTATGCACATGTTATGTTTGATGAAATGCTAGACTATGAAACCTTGCATTTTTTGCCCATCTTTTATCTTTTCAATGAGGCTTGTAAGATATAAGTCAACTCAAGCCTTGTTAGACCATGTATAGAGTTGAATAGGAAGAGACTAAGTCTTGATCGACTCGGCCCCGGGACCTAAATCTTCCTAGGAATTATAAGATATACACTAACTCGATTTCATCACAACAATAAGTTGCTTGCATCTATTTGAGAACATGTTTATATGATATATTACCATGAATCCCCTATGATCACATGACATCCTATTACTTTAATCAATTGTTTACATCTCTTAATTTATTGCTAGTTTTACTTTATTGCTTCTATTAGTTTAGACTCACCAATTCCAACCCAAATCAATTATGACACTAGCATAAATTGAGATAGATAGACTTAGAACCCAAAGCACATCGTCCCGTGGATCGACCTCAACTTAACCACTTACTAGTAGTTTGTTGAGAATATAAATGTGTTTGATTGGGCTTGTGATGACCGCGTGACCATCACTAGCGTAAGACGGTCTTACCTTAGGATCTCGAGGCGGAGGGACAAAAGCTTCCTTCACTTCTCTTCATCTTTTCTCTCCTTTTTTCTCTCTTTTCCTCTCTCTATAATCTATTTGTGTTGATGTTGTGAATTGTGATAAGGGGAGTGGATAAGATAAGGGTAGGTGGGATATATATGGGAGGAAATGAGATAAGGTGAGGTGAGTGATGTGTATATATGTATATACATATGTCCTGTATTATTATTATTATTATTATTATTATTATTATTATTATTATTATTATTATTATTATTATTATTATTATTATTATTATTATTATTATTATTATTATTTTATGAAGAAGGGATGTGCGCAGCTTTCATAGATAGAAAAATAAAAGTTTACATGAAATTGGTGGGGAGCCGAGAGACCATTTGGACCCTCACACCCTTAGCAACTAAGTCTAGTAAAAATATAAGCAGCCACCCGAGCCCCCGCATCCTGAGATACCGAGAATTTCTGGATCCGCTTGAGCAAGGCAACTGTAATACCCTGTATTTTGGAAGATGGTCAAAGGTTTGGTCAACATCATTTTATTAAAATGTGATTTATGGAAATGGATATTTTATATTAATTATTGAGACGTGTAATTATGAGATGGGAAATAATAATTACATAATACATAATAATATATGACGGAGGATATGTATATATATGACTCATACTAGTATAAGTATATATGGTGACGGTATTATACGATAAATAAGGTAACAAGTATTTTATACGGTATTAATATGAGATAATAATAATAATATTACCTAATAAGATAAGGAAAGTTTCTCCACCTACCTATTAGTATAAATAGGACCCTCTAGCTATTCTTTTGTCATTTGTATTCACATAAATCACAATTAAAAGTGAGAGAGAGAAATAAGAAGGAAAATGGAGCTTTATATCTATCTTACAACCGTCTTAAGGTCACCGTCTCATAAACTCTTTCTTATAATTAAATTATTAAAATAATATGTTTAGTCGACCCAAGACCCGACCTTGACCATTGACCCGACAACCTAGTCTGACGTTGACCACCCTGTTGACCTGTTGACCGGCGTTGACCGTATCATAAAAATTATTCGGGCATAAGTCGGGTATGTGTTGTATACATGACCGATCTAAAGACCCTTAGAACCCGACCCATATACTGTTTCGACCCAAACAAATTAAGGGCAGGCTAGGGTGGCGTATAGGGGTCTTAGTGGTGGCATTGACCGTATCATAAAAATTATTAGGGCATAAGTCGGGTATGTTAGTCTATGTGTTCCTGTAAAATCAATGACTAGCATTGAATCTATGTTTTATTTCTCCGATGAAGAAGATGAACGAAAGTGGACATGGACGTGGTGTTTTCCCAGACCAGAACGTGATCATTATGGTGTTATTGAACCCGCTCCACAACCTAGCTAACCGCGTGGAGAACTTGATGCCACAAGGAAGGGACAATTGTAGTTCCAGCCCAGATTCAGTCTTGCTCAAGCTGCAGACCAGTTGGCCAAGAGTTGACTCAAGTTTCGTGATGGCGCAGTAGACCAAGAGACGATTACACTGTGGATCTGTTAGATGAAGCGACCCAAGACTCGTGTGTTTATTTATGTACCAGAAGATGGAGCGACCTAGTGAGCCCTCTTGCAACTCTAGAGCCTTAAAAATTCCTTCTCTGGTCTCAGACCTTGTTAGTCTATGATCATCTTTCTTCTTCCTTTACATTTTTAGCGTTAGCTGCTTCCTATATTCTTATTATAAATTTCCATCTCCTATTCTGATGAATAATCTTTCTTTGTGATTCCTCCACCTTGGTATCTATTTTCTTGAGATTCATTGGTTAAACTGGCTCTTCATAAAGAAATGTGATGGAAGTTAAGTAAGTTTGAGCTTTAGTAAAGTCTTGTTACTTATGGTTTGAGGATAGTGAGTTTTATCCTTAATGCCTATCTTGTAAGAGCTGTTATTTCTTGAGGATTAACTTGAATGGTGAGTGGTGGATTATGGAGTTAGAATTTTGGCGTAGTTAATGGTTTCGGATTATAGGTAATTTACATATTTTGGACTGGAGGTAATTAAGGCTTTTATAGTATCCATGTGTCATTTTTGGTTGATCTAGATTAATCTCAGTTTCTATTCTTATGGATTTAGATCGTTGAGTTTTGATGTGAGGTTGTTTCCTATGAGCTTTTGGAGGTATGACTTCACTTTATTTGGGTTGTTTAGTGTTAGTCTTGAGAAGAAAGAGTGTCTTAGCCCAACTGCAGTTTGGATTGATTATATTGATCTGAAGAATTAAGAACCTGAAGTTGGGAATTATGTATACCTATCATATCTTAATGTCTTAACCTTAGTACTGGTATTTCTCGGAGAAATATTTTGGTCTGAATTACCTTAAAGGAAATTGTTGTTTGATGACTTTATATGATCGAAATTGTTGCTTGGATGAGTTCTTAACCAACTAGTTGTTACAGTGTTATGATTGGGAATTTAATGGACTGCTGAGAGACCTTATATTCATTTGATGGACTTCTAAGATTTCACCTTTGAATGTTACTCTGTGGATAATAGTAACGAATTAGTGTGTTTAATTGAGAGGTGCGTTGTTAGATGGTGGATTTTGGTTTGGTGTTCCATAACTCGAGAAACCTTATGAGTTTAGTAATCTTGTTGATTTGGTGGTGAGTTCAGAATAGTAAAATCCTTTGAGTGTGTTATGCCTTATTAGGCTATTTTGGGTTTATATTATATCTCGAGTGCGGATTTGATAAGTTTACAACAGTTTTCAGGGCCTTACCAGTTAACTGGATTAATTCTTTTTTGATAACCTATGGAATTTCGGTTAGTAAGAGTGGAGTTTGGACTACTTGATGGATGTTTACCATGCTATTCTGAGAGGTTGCACAAGTATGTAAGGTTTTGGATGAATGTTGTCCCAACTGATAATTTTGGAGATATAGATTAGGAAGTTTGGCAACTTTGAACTTGACAACTTAGTTGCCTGGTGTTACTAAGCTTGAAATTGATTTAGATGGAAATAGGAAAGCTGGAGTTTCATAGAGGAGTTGTACCAAGAATCTCGAGATGTTTATCCTCTTTCATAATCCTTGAGAGAGTTATATATGACTCTTAAATCTTTCTCTCCCTTGCTTTAGTTTCAAAACTTTTGTCTTGATTTACCGATGACCTTTTTCCTCGAATATTTCTATTTTATGCAAGAGTTTCGACTTTTCCAAAGTTTGGTTCTCGGAAATTTTAATTTTGAGTTATGATTTAAAACCTTTAATTTCATATTTAGTGTTACTTTGGATTAGTGTCTAAACTTGGTTTTGTTTCAAAATGTCTTAAAACTTGTTTGGAAATATATCGGAATTGTATAATGCATCAAAAAAAAAACATTCAAATGTTATGTTGTATATACAAATTTGATTTCTCGTTAACCTTTTTCTTTGAGAAATTCCATTTTACACAAAATATTTAGACTTTTATAAAAATATTTTGATTATCTTGGAAATTTTGAATTATGACTAGCTTCAAAGTTTTGAACTTCTCTTTCTCTTTTAGTTTTGGGCTATCATTTAAATTTGGTTTTGTTTCGAAATGATTTGAAATTCGTTTGAAAATACTTCCGAATTTTGTTTTTCAAATACTTTGATGCCTTGAGAAACTTTCAAAAGTGGTGTTGTATTTTCAAAATTTGATTTGTCCAAAGGTTTTAAGTAAAACTGGCACATTTACTTTTGAAATTCGACATTAGTCGGTGGTGCGAGTGGTTTTGCAGGTACATGTCAAATTGTATATTTTCCTTTTTATGGCTCGTGTAGGACCAACAAGAGGGTGGCTAGGGTCCAGGTGTTTTAGTAGGCGTCAGGGAAGTGTTAGGGTGGAGAAAGGCTGCCACTTGGTGGTTGTGGTGGCCGGAGTGAACAAAACAGGGGAGGCGATGGGTTGTGATGTTGGGTGGAGTTAAGGGATTAAAACCCAATGGTGGCGGCTTGACCTTGACCTTAGGGGTTGGTGTGACCAGTGGGTCAATCATGGGTGGGATGAGGACCACGGTGGTGGCAGCGGTGGTGGCCACTGGTGGCAGGGGTGTTCATGGTTGTTGTTTGTCGTAGGTTGTGTATGAATGGGTGTGTTGGGTGTTTGTGTTTGATATAGTGGTGTAGGGATAATTAGTTAGTGAGTTATTAACCTGTATTTAATTAATTAATTAGTTTATATATTGAATTATTATTAGAATGTAATTATTGTTTATTATTATTATTATTATTTTATTTATTTAGGTGTCGACCGTGTGAGACGGTAATATTATTATTACTTGGTTCGCATGCTTGTTATTCGGATTTGTTGAAGTAAGGGTTTGGATTATTATTTCGCTTGCTTGACTCGGATTTGCTATCGAGGTAGGATAGCTACTCAATCACTTTAATGTTTACTTGAATGATGTTATTTGATTGTATTGGTTGAATTATTGAATTAATTGAATTTGTGATGGATGG